>NC_057813.1:674630159-674943695 GCF_018294505.1 Triticum aestivum | reverse complement strand
TATCTTCGTGGTGCTTAGGCGAAGCCCTACGCGGATCACTTCACCATCATCATCATCACACTGTCTTGCTGACGTAACTCATCTACTACCTCGACACCTTGCTGGATCAACAAGGTGAGGGACGTCACCGAGCTGAACATGTGCAGAACCGGAGGTGTCGTACGTTCGGTACTCGATCGATGGAGAACGAAGAAAGTTTGACTACATCAACCGCGTTGTGAAACGCTTCCGCTTATGGACTATGAGGGTACGTAGACACACTCTCCCCCTCATTGCTATGCATCTCCATGGATAGATAATTGCGCGTAGAATTATTTATTTTTGTTTTCCATGCAACAATTCCTAACAGTGGCATCATGAGCCAGTTCTATGCGTAGATGATATGCACGAGTAGAACACAAAGCGTTGTGGGCGGTGATAGTCATACTGCTTACCACCAACGTCTTATTTTGATTCGACGGTATTGTGGGATGAAGCGGCCCGGACCAACCTTACATGTCCACGCACATGAGACCGGTTCCACCTACAGACATGCAACTAGTTTTGCATAAAGGTGGCTGGCGAGTGTCTGTTTCTCCTACTTTAGTTGAATTGAATTTGACTGCGGCCGGTCCTTAAAGAAGGTTAAAACAACAAACTTGACGAAACACCATTGTGGTTTGATGTGTAGATAAGAACGGTTCTTGCTAGAAGCCCGTAGCAGCCATGTAAAACTTGCAACAACAACATAGAGGACGCCTAACTTGTTTTTGCACGACATGTTGTGATGTGATATGGTCAAGACATGATGTGATATATGTTATTGTATGAGATGATTGATAACCCACAAGTATAGGGGATCGCAACAGTTTTCGAGGGTAGAGTATTCAACCCAAATTTATTGATTCGACACAAGGGGAGCCAAAGAATATTCTCAAGTATTAGCAGTTGAGTTGTCAATTCAACCACACCTGGATAACTTAGTATCTGCAGCAAAGTATTTAGTAGCAAAGTAGTATGGAAGTAACGGTAACGGTAGCAAAAATAATAGTAGCAGTTTTGTAGTAATTGTAACAGTGGAAGCGGCAAAGTAACTAAGCAAAGAAAAATATGTGAAAAGCTCGTAGGCATTGGATAGGTGATGGATAATTATGTCGGATGCGATTCCTCATGTAATAGTTACAACATAGGGTGACACAGAACTAGCTCCAGTTCATCAATGTAATGTAGGCATGTATTCCGAATATAATCATACGTGCTCATGGAAAAGAACTTGCATGACATCTTTTGTCCTACCCTCCCGTGGCAGCGGGGTCCTTATGGAAACTAAGGGATATTAAGGCCTCCTTTTAATAGAGTACCGGACCAAAACATTAACACTTAGTGAATACATGAACTCCTCAAACTACGGTCATCACCGAGAAGTATCCCGATTATTGTCACTTCGGGGTTGTCGGATCATAACACATAATAGGTGACTATGGACTTGCAAGATAGGATCAAGAACGCATATATGTTCATGAAAACATAATAGGTTCAGATCTGAAATCATGGCACTCGGGCCCTAGTGACAAGCATTAAGCATAGCAAAGTCATAGCAAGATCAATCTCAAAACATAGTGGATACTAGGGATCAAGCCCTAACAAAACTAACTTGATTACATGGTAAATCTCATCCAACCCATCACCGTCCAGCAAGCCTATGATGAAATTACTCACGCACGACGGTGAGCATAATGAAATTGGTGATGGAGGATGGTTGATGATGACGACGACGACGGATTCCCCTCTCCGGAGCCCCGAACGGACTCCGGATCAGCCCTCTTAAGAGGGTTTAGGGCTTGGCGGCGGCTCCGTATCGTAAAACGCGATGAATCCTCCTCTCTTATTTTTTTTCTCCCCGAACATGAATATATGGAGTTGGAGTTGAGGTCGGTGGAGCACCAAGGGGGCCACGAGGCAGGGGGCGCGCCCCCCACCCTCGTGGATAAGGTGTGGCCCCACTGGCCTTGATTCTTTCGCCTGTATTTTTTATTAATTCCAAAAATAACTTTCGTGGAGTTTCAGGTCATTCCGAGAACTTTTATTTCTGCACAAAAATAACACCACGGCAGTTATGCTAAAAACAGCGTCAATCCGGATTAGTTCCATTCAAATCATGCATCAAGCTAGGGTAGCATGGTGGAGCGGACAAGAGCACCGAGCAACCGTCCAACCAGTGTAGTACAACCGTGTGCAGTGTAGCCGAGCGAGTGACCTGACACCGGCCCTGGCCGTGCGACGGAGACCAGCCTCCCTCCGGCCAGAGCCGTGGAGGCACCCAGAACGTGTGGCGCCCTCCCTCGTGTCGCCGTCGGCCGCCGGGTAGAACGAGATCGATCGAGGGGTAGAACGGACAGGGCGATCGACGGCCACCACTGCCTTAAGAGCGCCGGCTCTGCACGTGACCACGGGGCAGAGCAGAGCAGAGTAGCAGCGTGGGCGCGAGTACCGAGGAACTGTCCAAGTACTACTAGCCTACAAGTGTGACCTGACACTGAATGTGTGTAGCCAAGGAAGTTGACAGCTTGTGCAAGTGTGTGGCCAAAGATTATGCACGGATGGAGGTGAGGGGCCGTAATCGAAAAGCAGGATTGGCTACTCCTGCCGCACATTTAGACTTCCGGCTTCAGCAACTGAGGATGCTCTGGACTTCAGAAACCAGCTCCATATCAAATGATACTACATCATCTGGAGCAACTCAGACATACAGACGCTTGAGAATGACAAAACCTGGAAATCACCCAGAATAAAATCTGTGACAAACTCACAGCCAGGCGACTGAATTGACAGCGTGCAAGTGTGTAGCCAAGTGACTAGTGAGTGACATGACAGGGTTTGATCTCCCTAAACATTGCACCGACGGTTCAGATACAGCTACTGCACAGGTTGCCTTCAGGCTTCAGCAAGTGAGAATGATGCACAGTAGAATTTGGGGAGCAGCTCAACCTTGCTGCTTCATGTACATATTCCGCAAAACCAAACGATACGTCCGAAGCACCTCAAAATTCAGACTCTTACATAGGCTAACAACTGTACAGCCGAATGCGACTTTCATAGTAATAACTTTGTAAGAATGCGAGGAAAACTTTTTCTGTCCTGTGCCATTTTGCAGCACTATCTTATCCTCTTCACAAGTAAATATGCTACGCTCCCCTGCCCTGTCAAAACTTGGAAATCACCCAACATATCTGCCACAGAACACGCAACAACACAGCTCTATGAACAAGCACCTTGGTCACCGTCTCATCTCCCGAACTGGGCGCTCTCCACGCGGGCCGCGAGCGCGCCCAGCAGCTTCTGGTCGGATTTCGGGTCGGTCTCCGCGACCACGGCGAGGAAGTCGCGGGCCTCCTCATACCGCTTGGCCCTGCAGTAGCTGTCCACCACCCGCTTGTAGGTCAGCTCCATGGGCCTCAGCTTGCGCTGGATCATGTACCCGACCACCTCCCTCGCCTCCGCGAACATCTCCCGGCTCGCGTACCCTCCGACCAGCGTGTGGTAGGTGATCACGCAGGGGGCCACGCCGTCGGCGATCATCTCCGACAGCACCCTCTGGGCCTCCTTGATCAGCCCCTCCTTGCAGAACCCGTTGATGACCGTGTTGTACGACACCACGTCGGGTTTCAGCTGCTGCTGCTGCTGCTGCTGGGACTGGGAGGTCCTGAGCCGCTTCAGGATCTTCTCCGCCTCCCAGGGCTCGTTGCTCTTGGCGTACATGTCCATCAGGCTGTTGTAGGTGATCAGGTCCGGGCTCAGACCGGACTGCTCGATCGACTCGAACATCTCCATTGCCTTGCTGTACATCCCATTCTTCGCATATATTGACAGCATGGAGTTGAGGATGACGAGGTCCGGTTTGTGACCCCGGGCCTTCACCTCCTGGAACGCCCTCTCGATCCCCTCCAGCCGCCGGCACTTGAAGTTGGCGATCACGAGGGTTCTCAGAATGACCCAGCTCGGGAAGATGGTACTCCCTCTGTAAACTAATATAAGAGCATTTAGATCACTACTTTAGTATTCTAAACGCTCTTATATTAGTTTACGGAGGGAGTACCTTGGTAGACTTCCTTCTCGATGGCCTCGATCCCCGCGGCATTGCCCCCCTTTGCGTGGCACTGGAGCAGCAACGAGTATGACATGTCGTTGGGCTTGAAACCCTCGCTCTTCATCTTGCTTACGATGGAACGCGCAGCGGTCCAATCCCCTTGGCGAGACAGCACGTTCAGCAACGCATTGTATGTGGTGAGGCAAGGGGCGAATCCGGCAGCGGTCATTTCATCATACATCTTGAACGCGTTGGCCCTCGAACCACACCGGCCATAAGCACATATCAGTGTGTTGTAGGTGTCTCGGCACAGCTCAACCCTGCAGGACTTCATCCCCTCAAGCACCCGAGTGACATAGCTCTCCATGCCTCGCTTCCCGCAGACCGCCAGCAGCGTGTTCCATGTCACCCGGTTCGGCGTGCATCCGCTCCTCGACATCTCCCCGAGCGTCTCTAGCATCGCCGCGAACCTTGATTTCTTCCCCAGCATGCCGAGGACAAGATTGTATGTGTTCGTGTATGGGACAAACCCATTCTTCTTCATCCGGTCGAACAGGGCCAGCGCCTCGTCCACCTTCCCAGCATTCCCATACGCCGTCATTATGGTGTTGTAGGTGAACGTGTTGGGCAGTAGCCCCTTGTCGATCATGGTGTCGAGGCATTTGGCGGCCTCCTGGTAGAACCCAGCCCTGGCATACGACCCAGCGAGCTCATTGTATGTGACGGCGTCAGGCTTGCAGCCAGCGTCCTCCATCTCCTTGATCACTCGCAGAGCCTCCGTGTAGTTCCCGGCCTTGCCAAACACCTGGAGGAGGGCATTGTAGGTGACGACGCACGGGGCGTGGCCGCGGGCCTTGAGGTCCTCGAAGAAGGCGACAGCCTCGTCGACGAGGCCGTCCCGGCCCGCGGCGGCGATGACGGTGCTGGCGGTGAACCCGTCGGGCTCCACCCCCGCGGCCCTCATCTCGTCGAGCAGCGCGACGACGCGCGGCCAGGAGCGGCCCATGCGGCCGTAGACGTCGAGCACGACGTTGTAGGTGACGCGGGTGGGCGCGACGCCCTCGCGCCGGAGCTCGTCGAAGAGCCGGAGCGCGCGGTCGTAGCGGCCCTCGCGGGAGAGCGCGTGGAGCACGGTGGTGTAGGCGCGGACGTCGAGCCGGGCGCCGGGGAGCAGCGGCATTTCGTCGAGCAGCGCGCAGACGGCGTCGTGGCGGCCCTCGCGGCCGAGGGCGCGCACGACCATCTCCAGCGGCGCGGCGCCCTCGGCGGCCCCCTCGGCGCGCGCCCAGCGGAGCAGCGCCAGCGCCCACTCCCAGTGGCCGGAGAGCTCGAGCGCCTTGAGCAGGGACGGCAGGTCGGCGGCCCGCAGGAGGTCGTCGCGGCGGGCGGCGAGGAAGGCCGGGAGGGCCGGGAGCGGCGTGGCGGAGAGCTCGAGCACCAGCGCCTGCGAGGCCGGGGAGAGGAAGGAGCTCGCCGGGGTCGGGGTGGGGTGGTGGTGCTGGTGGTGCGGTGTCTGCTGGTGGGTCCGGCGCGGGACGGGGGCCGGGGCTGGCGCGGCGGTGAGGTGGAGGAGGAAGGAGTCGAGCGGGAGCGAGGAGGGGGCCTGCGGCGGCGGGGAGGCCGGGAGGAGCGTCTGCTGGGACGGGGGCGCCCGCCTCTTGGGGCCCGGCGGGAGGGTGGGCTTGTTCGGGAACACCCCGCGGCCGGTGGCCTCCATCGCCGGCGAGCTCAGGAAGCAGACGTACGGATGGGGGCGTGGACCGTGGAGTGTGTCAGTCAGGGGAGATGGGGTTTTGGGGATACGGTGGCGGCAGCGGGTGGACGGGGATGGGCGGCAAAGGATGACGATGACACGAGCGCCATCTGGTCCGCCACTGCCAGCAGCGACGCGACGCCCTCCCGCCTGCCGTTTCGTTCGGAATATCTGTCTACCTGCGCCTGATCGTCACTTGATCTGAATCTGAACTACCACCGGCGCGCCAAAAGATCCACCTGCCGCTCCTGTGTGCTGGTTATTCTATCAGTACTGACAGAGCAAAGCGAAGCTAAAAACAAGCACATGAGCATGAGACGGTGTCAGAAAACAGCTGCAGCCATGAGAGAAGTTCAAGGCTGAACAAATGCAGTGTCACACATGGAACTGAATTCCTATGATTTACAGTGCACCCTATGCCATTAGTCGACTAAACCACTTGGTTATACTACTAGTGACATGGCAGGTTCCCTTCTCCCTCTAAACACCTAAATAACCCATGTCCAGCAGGCATACGTCCCTACAAGAGATTCAGACCAGTCCTCACTGAAATTCCATGGCAGCACTGTCGCCCTGTCAGTTCATCATCCTCCCATACTGCAGATTTCTTGCCACCATCCACCTTCAGAGTCAGGATCAACGGTAACAAGCTCCTCCACCCACGTGAAGCTAGTTTGCAGAAGTGTACCCATGAACAGGATCCAGTACAAGCCACTTCGCCTTCTTCAGCCTCCCAGCAGGCCTCCTCTCTGGGACATAGTCTGGATCTTGCTTGTCCATCGTTATCGGCGTCGTTTGCTCTACCAGGTTGACCTCTGCCTTGACCGTGGCGTCGCCGAGTCTGCGGCGTGTACCCATGGCGGGCGAATCTGCTGCCCTCGGAGTTGTCCTCGGAGAGTTGGATTGCTTTCTTCTGCGGCTCTTGAAGCCGTTTTGTAGCTGCAAGCTGAAATGGACAATCATATTAGCTTGCTTCCCTAGCAACCTATTAACATCACATAACAAACGGGAGCTAATGGTAGAAATTGCAGTTCAAAAAGTGATCGATGAGGTGGCTCCTTATGAATGAGACATTGCTGAATTGCTGATACAGTAAAAAAATGGTGATGATATCTGGCTATATAAGCACCGTATCAGCTGACAACTTTACATGATAGCAACTGCAAGCATAAATTATGATCCAACAAATAATAGAACGGTCTAGATGAAAATACCAAGTTTTAATGACAAAGAACAGTCACCGCAATAACGAAATAGGTGAGGTGCAATATGGCATACCTAGGTGTGGCCTCAATATCCCCCATGAACATTAATTTTGAAACAGAACCTGAGTCATCTTTTGCAGCATCTGCGCGACAGCAACCAACAGCAGCATCAGATGTTAGGCGTCATGCTCACTGCTAACCAGCAAACATAGCAAATCAAAGATCACAAACCCTTATGCTTTTGGTGTGACAAGTCCATCATCTTCTGCTCAAAGGGAATAAGACCATCCAAAGGTTCCAACTTCAAAGGAAAGCCGTTCTTCAGATCCTATGATAAAGGTGGACATTATCTTTCATGTCAGTACACATTACTACATTTGTTATTTGACCCCTACAAAAGACACCCAAAAGTCATTTATTTAGAGGGGTTTTAGTACCTTATTTGGCACTGCCGGAGGTTTGCCAGGGACATCCAATTTTTCATTACCTCTTTCAACTTTCGAGACAATGTTAGAATGTGCTAAGTTGTTTGCCCCAAGAAGGGGAACATCTGATAACAGTTTATTGCCTTCTCCTGAAAAGACTTCAAACACATATTATCAGAATTGAGATTTTCGTACTCCCTCCGTCCGGAAATACTTGTCGGAGAAGTGGATGTATCTAGTCGTATTTTAGTTTTAGATGCATCTATTTTTACCCATTTTCGCGACAAGTATTTCCGGACGGAGGGAGTAATAAACTGTAACTGATGAAGAAATATGTACACAGATAACTGTAGATGATTAGTAACGCAAAAGCTTAACGGCACTTCTCAAGGAATTGCAGAAGCTCTTTTGTAATCTATACCTGGACAATTTCTAACAACATCAACTTTCTTAAATTTTGTGATGTGTATCGGATTTCCATCAGCCTTTGTCCTGACTCTTCGAAGGTCCTCAGGGATATCCCGCACAACAGAGTACCTTCGTTTGAAAGCCTGCAGTCCAGTGTTCCCTTAGACAAACAGGGGTGGCATAAAACTGAATGGGCTTGAGAGTTGAGATACCATACACATGACAAATTAATTTCCCTACAAGCAAAGAGCACTCACAGGCTGAATATTGTCAGCTTTATTATCATTGAAGAGGCTACGACTGGCAGGAGTTAATATTGGAACTGTGTCGGCAGCAGCACTATTATCAAAACCATGGCCATGGATTTGAAAGCTTGATGTTGAAGGCAAGGACACATTTGGACTAAATGAAGAATATCCAAGGGTTGGTTGGTTGTCAGCCTTCCAACTGATCAGAAGAGCAATCTCACCATCAGCAATTCCACCTGAATCTGGATCCACAACCCGCTCTTGAATTATCTTTATTAGTGTACTGCACTCAGACCTAACATTCAAATTAAGGATTCGAAATAGTCTATCAGTAGTGTAGTTTAAATCTTCAGCAATGAACAGACGTTAGTTTGTCCAGAATAGAGGTATATGTTGTACGATAAAGGAGTTTCCAGTCACAACTTTTGGTTGCTATTATCACAGGATGCAGGCTGGACTAACTGTTTAACATAGCATAACCGATTCTTGAGGGTACACAATTCAGCAACTTTCAAAATAGTTAGAAAAACATTTTTTTCGAGAAAACACAAAAGCTTTCTTTGTTGATGCATTGATGAGAGAAAAGCTATTTACAAGCCTATGGATAGGCCAAGTACACAACATAATTGTGAAACTAAGGAAAAAATTAACACCAATTCGATTGTGCATCACAATCCGACGTGTGTCCTGATATTCATCACCATTTCCCAAAATGAAATATACAATACGTGTATGTAAATAATGATTCATGCGCTAATTGCTTGCCCTGAAGCATTATTAATGGTGTAACGAACTACACATTGTGCATGTGTAATCAATATACATAAAATTTTGAGAGCTGGGCACAGATAGTCTTAGATCTATTGTTTACACGAATGCCAAGACAAGAGAAAAGAGGTACTCTGGAAACACTGGGACTGTTTGGATCAAGGAATCACCTCATTCATCGTTGGGTGATCCCTCAAAATTGGTGGGTTGACCTAATCCCTCACTCATGCTTATGAAGGACGAGCTAGTGATGCACCAACCAATTCCATTCTTCAAACAAGGGCGCTAGGGTTGCATGGTCAATTCACAACGGTCAAACCAAACAATCCTTTTGCATAGGCCCAATTTTTCATATTGTAGTACACAAAATGCAGAGTGCATTAACTTTAGAAAATTACTGCACTTCATTTTGTTTCGTCAGTGTGAAACAGAGTCCAAATAAAGCCCCATGTTTAAATATATATTCAGAAATAAGAATAGACCTATGCTGGCACCACAAAGCAAAATGCAAATTAAACAGTACTTTCCAGGTGGACATCAATGGAAATAAACAAGAGATATATAATACCTTGAGTAGGTTTCCTGCATAAGCAACTGCATTATGGCATCTTTCGGCTCAATTTCTGAGACAATTGCTAGGGATCCCTGCGTATAGTCTTTCAGGTCAGTCTCCTCACTCTAGAAAAAGCAACAACAAAAAATGACACAATGGAAAGTCCTTAGATAACTGAGGAATCACTCCTACAAGTGAGAAATGGTTGTTCAGAAAATAATGGGACTGTAATTGGTAAGATAAAAATTACAAGGGTTGTGGGATACCTGGTTTAACTGATTGTTTTTCGATGGGACACGCATAGAATCATCAAAATCTGTGAAATACAAGAAATCACCAGGTAGGCACATCAAATAATGTATTCACATGAGTTGCTGAATATAATGCCAACTAAGTTAGAGAACACTTTATTTACAGGAAAAATAACTAGCACAGAGTACTTAGGAATTTGCCTGAAAATCTTATGGAATAAACACAAAACATGCAAGTGCGAAAATATGTTGTTCAGAGCTGAGAAAGTAATAAGCACCAAAGGGGGGAAATAAGGTGTATCTTCAGAAAATAGAAAATAATGGAGAAAAACTCTGAATGCTAACTCATTTAGGTAATTCTCTTTTAAATCACATTTTTTAAATTCTGTCAGAATGCTAGAAGATTATGCAATAATATGTGGAAACTAAGAGGCTTCAAAACTATGTGATAGATTATGACATTTGATGACTTCGCTTCAACATTCTGCAGTAGTATTTCGGATGAGTATGGCCTTTCCAGACCAACTTATTATTATTGGTAAACAATGAAAGGCCTCCAAATATGCAGGCATCCAAATAAACGCTTAGCACAGGGAAATATGGGTTTTGCATAAACTGGTCTTCTAAACTAGTTAATTAGTGACTTAGTGCCGGTGCACTAAAGTTCACGTCCCAATGCCAGTTTTTATATTAGTGAACACTGATTGACTTTTATTAGGGAGCATTGCGAACAGAGTTGAAACGCAACTAGCATGGCCGAAAGGCAAAAGGACTGAATGATCGAACATTTTCTTCTACGCAGATATGAAACATGGAAGCGCGAAGCATCAGATCCCGTTCTGTAATCCCTAGTGTGGACCGCTCCACGAACTTATCGTGTAACACATTAATGACTGGAAATGAGAACTCGTTTGGTTTCACTCGTGTTTGGTTGTGATTTCTGCGAGATTATGACGGAAACTGGTCCAAACACTGAGCTATGCAGAAATTTTGGACAGATATTGATGTGGCACGGCATCCATGGCCCTGAGGGCGCCAACATGGAATTCGTAATTTGAGGAGTGGGGTTTGCCATAGAAGACACTTGAACAGGGTTGGAAAATGCACTAGCATGGCCGAAACAACTGAGGAATCAAATATTTTCCTCTATTAAGTATCGAAGCACGAACCATCTATTCCTAAAAAAACACGAACCATCAGATTTCCCATCCTGCAATGCCAACTAAGCTGGAGAACACTTTATTTACAGGAAAAAAAACTAGCACAGACCAAACACAATAGTACTTAGGAATTTGCATGAAATTCTTATAGAATAAACACAAAACATGCAAGTGCAAAATATATTGTTCAGAGCTGAGAAATTACTAGGCACCAAAGGGGAAGGTGAGGTGTGTCTTGTGAAAATAGTAAAGGATGGAGAAAAAAAGTGGGTGCTAACTCATTTGGGTAAATCTCTTTTCATCCACATTTTCTAAATTTTGTCAAAATTGAGAACAGAATGCTAGATGATTATGCAACAAATATGGTTAACTAAGAGGCTTCAAAACTATGCGATTGATGATAACATTTGATGGCTTCAATATTATGCAAACGTATTTTGGATTAGAGCTATGAACGCTGACATGACCTTTCAGGACCTATTATTGGCAAACACTGAAAGGCCTTCAAAAAATACATGCGTGCAAATTAAAGGTTAGCACAGAAATCTACGGGTTATACATAGACTGGTCTTCTAAACCAGTTAATCAGTGACTTAGTGCCGGTGCACTTAAGCTCACGACCCGATGCCACTTTTTATAATAGTGAACTGTGCTTGACTTTTATCAGGGAGCATCGCAAACAGAGTTGAAAATGCACTAGCATGGCCGAAAGGCGAAACAACCGAGTAATGGAACATTTGCTTCACCGCGTATATGAAACATGGAAGCACGAAGCATCATTCCCCATTCTATAATGCCTACTGTGGAAATGTGACTGGAAATGTGAAATCATTTGGTTTCACTCGCATTTCGTCGCGATTTCTGTGAGATCACGACAGAAACTAGACCAAACATCGAGCTAGCTACAAAATTTGGACGGAAATTGATGCGGCACGGCGTCCACGGCCCCGAGGGCGCCAACTCGGAATTCGTAATTTGAGGAGGGGGGTTCGCCATACAGGACAGTCGAACAGGATTAAAAATGCACTAGCATGGCGGAAACAACCGAGGATTCAAACATTTGCCTCTGTATGAAGTATGGAAGCGCGAAGCATCAGATTCCCCGTCCTATAATTCCTACCGTGGAACGCTCGGCGAACTCATCGTTCGACAGATTGACGACTGGAAATGCGAAACCAACCATTTCGCTCGCCGCAATGCCTGCGAGATCACGGCGAAAAACCGGGCAAAGCATCGGTGCACGCGGAAAATTCGGCGGAAAAATTAATGCGGCACGGGAACCGCGGCGCGGAAGGCGGCAATTCAGAATTCGTAATTCGGGGAGGAGGGGGCTGGGCTCGCGTACCAGCACCGGCGCCGCCGTGGAGGCCCTCGCCGCGCGCGCGGGGATGCCGGAGCGAGGTCGGGGAGGAGGAGGCGGACCAGCCCGACGCGGCGGGGCCGGAGCCGCGCGGGGAGGAGGACGGGGAGGGGCCGAGCACGGAGGCGAGGAGCCGGCCGGCGCCGGAGACGAGGCCCGCGAGCCACCCGCTGGGAGGCGGGGGAGGCGGGGTCGGGGGCGGAGGGGTGGCGCCCCCGGACGGCGACGGGCGCGGGTCGCCGCCCGCGGCGGATGACTCCATCAGCGGGCGAGGGAGGAGAGGGAAAGGAGCGGGGAAGGGGGGAGTGGAGGGAAGGTGGAAAATAGAATTGGAACCCGAGAGTAAACCGGGCCGGCGGTTTCGGGTCGCACCACGTTCGTGCGTGCCGTTCGCTTCGTTTGGTATGTGGCGCATTTGGGGGCGGTGCGGTTTCGAAAACGCTCCGGATTTTGGGGGGCTCCCCCGCCCCGCCGCCGTATGCTCAACGTTTCTCTTTGGGGGCCCACTTGCCAGTGGATGTGTTTCGTGTGAGAGCGGCGCCGTGGGCTATGGCCGTCGGCGATGACGCCACTGTTCCGCTGGGCATGCAGCTCTATCCGACGAGGTCTGCGCCTAGCAACGCAACGGCAATGTGATTGGAAAAGCAACGCAACGTGCACTTGTACGAGGCAAACACGGTGGTGGGAGTGGGATGCATGCAGCTGCAGTAATTTTCGTTACACGTTTGGATACGGCAATGGCAATCGAAAAGGTCAAGCTTTTTTTTTTTTTGAGGACGTCGTTTTCGTGGGGCTAATGCCGCGGCTCATGAGCTAGCTAGATTTAGAGCATCTCCAGCAGACCCTTTATATCGGGACCCTTATATCGCTTTTACAGTGCACGAAAAATCGGTTTTACGGGCTGGCGCGGCCAGTGGCCGAACAGACCTCGTATAATCAACCCGTAAAAAAGAATATTCTCTGAATATACCTCTTCCTCTTCCTCTTCCTCACGCCAATTTGAAATCGACCGCCGACCGACGTGCGAACGAGGAAGACACGGCCAAAGCGGAGGCCGGCGGACAGACAGACGAGGGAGCCGCGGGCGGAGGCCAGGGCGGCGGCCGGGCGCACGGCCAGACTCCTCAGTTCGGTTCGCCGTAGCTAGCTAGCTTGCTCGCATCCATTCAGCTAGCTAGCGCGGCCGAGGCGGACGGGCCACGGGCGCGGCGACGGTGCGGTCGCTGCAGGCGGCGAGCTTCAAGGCGTTGGCGGGAGCTGAGATTCCTCAACTGCCAACGTTGACCGGTATTCCTCCAAAAAGGGTTTTCCCCCGCTTTGTATTACAAAGCAACCAACCGATACAGCCAACGATAGGTGCTGGAGCGGAAGCAGGACAATCACACCCAAAAGAAACGAAAGAGAAACAACAACAGAAAAAATGCCGAGAACGGCGGATCGACGGAAACGAAGAAGCTTCACGAACAGTGCGCCCACCGAAGATCTCCCACCAAGCTCCAATGCTCCGAAGCACTGATACCAATCAACACCTCCAAGAAGGACCGCGACGATGACGACGCTGCTGCCAAGGGTTTCCCCTGGTACGCGACGAGGCGAGAGGAAGGGTTGCCTCCGACGCCCTCCAGGAAGGTCCGGCGGCACCCACCCACTACAAAAAAAAGACACATCCGAGACATTTTGGGTCGAACGAAATTTTGTTCTGTCATACTTATGACACTTCTATGACGATAATTGTGACAAAACCCGGTATCATCATAGATGTGGTGGGATCCTACTTCTATGATAAAAAATCATGACAGAAAATGGGCTTTTCGTCCTGGGCGGGCCGGAGACGCAGCTGCATGACATTCTTTGGGCCGTCCATGACGGAAAAAACCGTGGTAGAAGCGAGGGCGAGGAAAATTTCGGCGAGTTCCCGGTTATGGTGGGTGGTCGGGGGCCGAGCGATGCGCATTTCTCTCGTACACGTACGCGCGCGTGTGCGAGGCGTTGGCTCTAACTGAACCCGAGCGAGGCGTTGTGCTCTAACTGAATCTGAGCGATTGCACTGCAGGCTATGCGTTACTGAACCCGAGCGATCGAGCGATTGCTTCGCTACTGCTGCTAACTGAAGCCGGTCGATGTTGCCTCGGGATAAACAGTGAGCGTTGCAAGGGGGTTTGGATGAACAGTGAGCGGTGGGAGTGGATGAACAGGACCCGTGGCATTACCTCTGGATGAACAGGACCCCGATCGATCGAGACGGTTGGGGCTGGATGAACAGGACCCCGTGGAGGGTTGGATGAACAGGACGACCCCGTGGAGGGTTGGATGAACAATAGACGGTGGAGGGGTGGATGAACAGTAGCCTTTGGAGGGGTGGTTGAACAGGAGCCCGTGGAGAGGGTGGTTGAACAGTAGCCGGTGGAGTAGCGCGAGGTGAAGACTGGATGAACATGAGCTCGTGGAGGCTGTAGGAGGTCGACGGTGGATGAACAGTAGCCCGTGGAGGCTGGAGGAGGTCGACAGTGGAGATGAACAGTATCCCGTGGAGTCCCGTTTTGCGGTACGCCACACCCCTCCCGATGAACAGGACCCCCGTTTCGACCGTAGGAGGTCCGTTTCCTCCGTTTTGCGGTACGCCAGACCCCTCCCGATGAACAGGATCCCGTTTCGAACGTGGTCGGTCAAACACAAGGCCGTTTCCTCCGTTCTGCGGTACGTCAGGCCTCGTTTCCATCGCCTGTTCCGTCCAAGCCGGTTGGCTCCCACGCGTTCCGTTGCCTCCCGATGAACACGACGCAATCCGTTGCCTCCCCATGAACACGATGACGATGTTGTTTCTCCGTTCCGACCCAGCCATGTACACGAGCCTTGGTCGTACGTATATATGCGTGAGTAGGCGTTCGAGACCCCGCCCATATGTATGTACGTGGCCGTATTTTCTTTCTTGCGGATTGGCCGCTGTACGTACGTGTACATGCTACATGCGCGCCTCTACTACGACACGTGCGCGCCTCTACATCGACCAGTATATATGTATGTACACGTTCGCGACCAGAATAACAACGCTACGTACGCTTCGACCAGGTGGGTCCCGACTGTCAAGCACTTCCTTGCATGCAAAGATGTAGCTGGTGGGTCCCAGCAGTCAGGGGGGCGAATCGTTTTTTTTGCCCGGACACACTTCATTGCGTAAGAAGATGTAGCTGGTGGGTCCCAGCAGTCAGGGGGAAATGTTTTTCTCGTGAAATACGGTGGCCCGTCCGGTGGGTCCCTGCTGTCAGGTGGAGGAATAATTATTTTGCGCGTAATACGGAGGCACTTCCTTGCTGTGGCCGTGGACCCAGCTGTCAGCCTCTCCACGTACAGTTCACTTCAGATGCATGTCGGTCGTTGACCATGTTGACCAGGCCGCGCCGAGAGCACCAGGGCGGTGGACGATGTCGAGACCTAGGAAGGGAACGAGACGGAGGCAGGGAAGACCCGGCAGTTGTTTCCCACGCGAAGGGGAGTACAACTGTACGAGGGTTTACTGGTTCGTCTACCATCGCCGGAGAATAACAATAGGTGTGGGTGAGTAGATGGATGGCTAGGCCAGCGATGGGAGTACGGTGGGGCGGTGAGGCCTGCGCGGCAGCACAGCCGGCCACGGGGAGGAGGGAGCAGGCAGTCCCGCCGACGCTTGTTTGAGCGGTTGGAGCAGGAAGAGCAGAGATTGAAGAAGCACGACGGCCGTTGGATGGAAATCCAACAATCACTCCTTGTGCGTCAACCTTTTTTTAGGAAAGCCTCAAATCTGTGGAAAACAGCATACAACCCATCTGTCATTATTTCTAATAATTTACAACACATTTACTAATTCTTAAGTTTTTTTGGAGCCCATATTCTTTTTGTTAGCATTATAGCCCATATTGTGGCCATAGTTAAAAAATTATACGAAATTTTGCATATTTCGGTGCGGTCCGAACTGTTTTTAATCCCGAAATTTCGAGTAACATTCAAACTGATTTTAAAAATAAATGTATATCAATATAAAATCCAACAAATTGTCCACGCATAAAAATCAATGCAATTTAAAATCTCGAAATGAAAAAAAGAAATTTGAAACTAATTGTCGGTTTGATGTGTTTTAAAAATGTACAACCCATTTATCATTACTGATAGGCCATTTTCTCGGCCAGCCGAATGAAGCTCTCCTCATCTTGAAAGATTTGCAGCCCAACAGGCCTGACAAAGCGACTTACTTGGCAGATCAGAAAAAAACTGGGTTGTGGCTGTGGACCCAGCTGCGGCCGTGGACCCAGCTGTCAGCCTCTCCACGTACAGTACTCTTCCGATGGAAGTCGGTCATTGACCACATTGACCACACCGCGCCGAGAGCACCAAGGCGGTGGACGACGGCGAGGCCTAGGAAGGGGAAGACGCGGAGCGGGGAAGACGCGGCAGAGGATGCCCACGCGGAGAGGAGTATGAGGGTTCACTGGTTCGGCTGCGGCGTGAGGCTGCCGTGGCCGCAGAATAACAGGGGGTGTGGGTGAGTAGAGGGATGCCCTGGGCCAGCGGTGGGAGTAGTAGGGGGTGGTGAGGCCTCCGCGGCATCACAGCCGGCCACGAGAGGCAGGAGCACGCGGCACGACCGACGCTGCTTTGGGCGGCTGGAGCAAGAAGATCAGAGGTTGAAGAAGCACTATGGCTGTTGGATGGACATCGTATGGTCACTGGAGCTAGAATCGTTTATATTGACTAAGTTGACAAAGCCCTCCATCCCCGTCAACTTAGTAGGCCCACAAGTCAGCCACCCACTATGGTGGGTCCCATCTAGTAGGGGGGTATTCATTTTTTGTGCATAATAAGGAGGCACTTCCTTGCGTGCGAAGATATAGCTGGTGGGTCCGACCTGTCAGCGGGGGGGGGGGACGTTTTTTTCGCAAAATACAGAATCCCTTCCCACGTACAGTCCACGTACAGTGTGTAATAAGGAGGAACTTTTCTTGCCTGCCACCATGGACCTCGTGGGTCCCAGCCGTCAGGCTCTCCACGTACAGTCCTCTTCCGATGACTCTCGTATGTTGACCACGCTGCATCGAGCGCACCGAGGCGGTGGACGACGGCGAGGCCCCAGACTGGAACGACCCGGAGATGGGGAAGACGCGGCAGTGGAGTCGCAGACGGAGAGGAGTGGGAAACTTGACTGGTTCGGGTGCGGGGTGGGCCTACACTCAGCAGAAAATAACAGGAGGTGCGGAGTGGAGGGATGGCCTGGCCGTCGGCGGGGTAGCGTTTCGTTGAGGAGCGCAAAACAACGCCGCTGGATGCTGAAGGTTGGAGCAGGCAGTCCCGGCAGCGCTGGGGGAATAAGACGAGAGACTGAAGAAGAATGCCAGCCGTTGGATGTAAATCCAACGCCTTCTTAGGCTACGACCTACTGGCCCACATGTCAGCTAGTCCATTTATTTTTTTAGTCCATGTGGTGGGCTGGGTGAAACAATGATGTAGCATCTATGCAGCCCATTTATATATGGTAGAATTTAAATCCCATTTGCATTTTTCTCGAAATCCGCAAACTTGCTGGACTGGGTGAAAATATCATGTTGGGCTAGACGGAGAAATGTTATAAACACATAAACACATGATTGTACGTCTATTACTGCTTTGGTCAGTAAAATCTTTGCAAGCTTATGTACGCAATCACTAGGAGTTAACTTGCCAAGTTATATATAAACAATTATTATTATTATTTTGTAAGAACTTTCAACTTACGAAATAAAATATTATTTAAATTTGATGAGTTAATAGTACGTGGGGTATTATTATTTTTTAGGCTAGACGTGGGACAGTTGAGTTGGTTGTAGGGAAAAGTACTGGGAGAAAACTCGGTTTACATCGAAAAAGAAAGTGGGAGAAAATTCAGGGACCTGCTGGGTCCACCTGAGGAGGGGAATATGTTGGGAGGAAGGAGATTCAAAGCACGGCAGCCGAGTAAACTAGTTCTTTTTAGTGGACAAGTGAACTAGTTACATACATAAGCAAATAGTCACTAAAAAAACCAGTCAGGTTAATGGGTTCTTAAAGAAATATTTCGGACAAAACAGATAATTACGAAACATAGGCTAATGCATGAAACACTCAGATGATAAAGGTGCTTATAAACAGATAAAGTACAACATCTAGACCTCCTTGCACGCTTGATCATGATGCTGCGGCTGTCCGTGTACTCGTCGGTTACGGGAAGCAGACACGCCCTCATGTCCAAGATCTGCATGTACATGTCGTAGCATGCGCATGCGTCCTTGGCCGCGTAGGTTATGTAGGCTAGATTCAGAGGTACCTCCCACGTGTTCAAGTCCTTAGTATTGTTGTCTTCTTTCATGTTGGCGTATCAGGGGTCGATGATGGTCTCGACGAGGTCAACCACTGAGTACTTTTCCTCCCCGTTGCCGATGATCTTGTATTGCTTCTGGATGTCGACAAGCTTGTTGCACCAGATGGCCGAATCGTCGCGTTCTTCCTTCTCTCCACCGTAGCGAAGGTGCAGTCGGCGCTGCCGATGAAACGGGCGAATGCTCCAGAACCTCTGATGGCCCTACAAAAGTGGTAGATGAGAACCTCGTCCCGCACACATACCTGGGCGACGGCGATCCGCTGGTCCCTGTCAGGAGACAAATGGATGGGCACAAGGTCTAGTCCTCCAACCTTGTGCTTTCTCGTCCTGTAGGTACTGCTTGAACTCGGCGAGGCAGAGCTTCACCGAGTCCGGATTGTTGGTGTACATCACATTCAACTTGGTGCAGCCATAGGACTGAACGACGAACTCAAAGGGGAACTCCTTGCTGAAGCCCATATCCAGCAGGCTCACCCCTCGGATCTCCATTGGAGTTTCTTCAAGTGAACGAGTGTGTAGGCTGCGGCAGTAGTTTGTTTTTCAGCTCTTGGGGAACTGGATTCAATAGTAAACTGAGTGTGTACAAGCGACAATAGTTACTACCCCTCCCTCATCCGCTGCACGCCCGGTAGAAGATGCACCCTCGGTGCATTCAAACGCCTCCATTAAGAAACCTACTCCGGCCACACGTCGGTTCACGAGCGGGTCTGTATTTGTACTGTAATAACAGGAGTTAGTGGTCACTTTACTTAAATTTAATTAGTTTTAATAGAAATTTATACTTAAAACAACCAATGCATTGACTCGTTCTATCAGTGCCATAGGATCAACATGCACGACAATTAGAAATATTATTCTTAGGACGCACACGATCAGCACATTTGTCGCACTTTCACAAAGATAATACTACCAAGTTTGAACTGTTTGTTATGGTTGTTGTCCTCTGCATCATCATGCCGTGTTTCCCAGCTTGCAAGATTCAGAACCAACAAATAAGATCCAAATAATAAGTACAACAAAGATGCCTACACATCTCATTGATTCCCAGCTTGCAAGATTCAGAACCAACAAATAAGATCCAAATAATAAGTACAACAAAGATGCCTACACATCTCATTGATTCCCAGCTTGCAAGATTCAGAACCAACAAATAAGATTCAAATAATAAGTACAACAAAGATGCCTACACATCTCATTGATTCCCAGCTAGCAAGATTCAGAACCAACCCATTAGAGCCTTTTGATAAAGTGAATATCGGGATTAAATCCATCTTGGCTAGCCATGTCATACAATCGAAGAACTTGGCCGTCACAGCATCTTGACCATCACAACATCTATAGTTGAGTATTCCTGTTTGCACAACGCAAACAAGAAGAGCCTGATTTCACTTTAATAGTGGCCTCCTTGAACTCAACCTACAGCTCCACTTGGATGAGGCCTCACTAGAGTTTCATGATTCAATTCATGCGCCTGTTTCTGCAGTTCACCTGAAATGAAGCAAAGATTGCATCATTCAGCTAGCAAGAAGTACTTGCTCTCGTGAGATGGCAGGTTCTTCTTTAGTAGTTGCACTAAAATTGAGGAACATTAAGGTTGGCTGAACGGCTCATGTAAGGTGACACTATAATTTTCTTATCCTTTCACTACAGGAATCAGCTACTTTGTCGTCTTCCATGGCAGACGACAAAGGCAGGAATGGCGGACGGCAAAGGCCTTTGCCGTCTGCCGCGGACGGTAAAAGGCTCCGGCAAAGTAAGGATCAGCAAAAGGCTACTTTGTCGTCTGCTTTCTGAGGCTGACGGCAAACGGGCCTTTGCTGTCAGTAGCTGACGGCAAAGAAAGCAGACGGCAAAAAATACGCTGTTAGTCCATTAGGTGGCTAACGGCAGCCTTTGCCGTCCGCCGCTGACGACAAAAATTGTCCGGCCTTTGCCGTCCGCCCAGTGACGTCAGCTGGACGTCATTGCATGACAGACCTTTGTCGTCTGTGACAGTAGGCAAAGCCTTTGCCGTCCGCTGCTGTAGGCAAACTGACCAAGTGGGTCAGCCCCCCAGGAAGCACAGGTGGTCACCGCGTGGCTTCTTTGCCGTCCGCGACTGTCGGCAAAGGTGGCTTTGCCATCAGTGGCTGACGGCAAAGATCCTGCATTGCCTCTTTTTTCTGTTTTTTTAAATCCAACAATTTTCACAGCAAATATATATGACATATATATATATATATTTCACATGGCTATTTAACAGCAAACATATGACATATCTAGCACATAAGTTTCATCGTACATACATATATAGTTCCATCCATTCATACATACCAAGTTGCACATACACATTGTTCCATCCATACATATTACAATGCAAAGTTTCATCAAGATAGCAAGCTAGAAGAATATTTGAAGAGAATGAGAGAAAAAATAAGCACTCCATCATAGCAAGCTAGCTTCCGTGAAGTGAATGAAATCTGCAAAATGGCAAATAAGAAAGTTAGAAAAAGGTGACTAGAAGAAGAAGAGTAGAACAAGAAGTATATGTCATTTATGAGCTAACTTAGGTGAAATGGATCATTTATGAGCTAATTTAGGTGAAATGGATCGTTTTTTAGCTAACTTCGGTGAAATGGATAGTTTATGAGCTAACTTAGTTGAAATGGATCGTTTATGAGCTAACTTAGTGAAAAGCATCATTTTAGAGCTAACCTAGGTGTGATGGGTCATTTTGGAGCTAACCTAGGTAATATGGGTCATTTTGGAGCTAACCTAGGTGAAATGGATCGTTTTAGAGCTAACTTAGGTGAAATGGATCGTTTATGAGCTAACCTAGGTGAAATGGATCGTTTATGAGCTAACTTAGGTAAAAAGCATCAATTTAGAGCTAACCTAGGTGTGATGGGTCATTTTGGAGCTAACCTAGGTAAAATGGATTGTTTGTGAGCTAACTTAGGTGAAATGGATCATTTATGAGCTAATCTAGGTAAAATGGGTCATTTTAGAGCCAACTTGGGGTAAAATGCATCATTTTAGAGCTAACCTAGGTAAGATGGGTCATTTTGGAGCTAACCTAGGTAAAATGGGTCATTTTAGAGCTAACATAGGTAAAATGGATCATTTAGGAGCTAATCTAGGTAAAATAGGTCATTTTAGAGCTAACTTGGGTAAAATGGATCATTTATAAGCTAAGTAAGGTAAAATGTGTCATTTTAGAGCTAACTTAGGTAAAATGGATCGTTTATGAGCTAACTAAGCTAATTATGCCATTTTTGACATAAGTAAGCTAAGTACAGATCGTTTTAGAGCTAACTTAGGTAAAATGGATGGTTTTGGAGGTCAGTAAGCTTATTAAGTCATTTTGGAGGAAAAGAAGCTAACTCTAAGTCATTATGGTAAGCATATTGGAGGAAATAAATCTAAGTCTAGGTCTTTATGAATTTGTTAAGCAAAACACTAGAGACACTTACAGTGATCATGGAGGTGTAGTAGCGGGCTGGCTCGTGTCGGTAGTTGGAGAAGGATCGTGCGATGCTTGTCTGGAGTTACGCTGCACCAAAGATCATTTCCAATGTCTCGTTAGCATGATGACACTCAAATGTTAAGACTAGCAAGTAATGTCCATTCAAATTAAACTCACCGTGGTCCCAGGAGCAATCACTGGCATCGGCGGAGCGGTCTGACCGGACTTCTCGCACACAGACTGCACATTTGGTTTTGACGACTCAGTCATACTAGTTACTAATGAGACAAACACTACATGAATGTTTTGGCTAATGTGTAGAAGAAACTTACCACAAGGAGCTCGTACATGGCCCTTGCCTGCATGTCATTCCATGCCCTCTCCTCCTCCAACATCTTTGTCATCCTCTCCTCCAACTCCCACTGCCTCTCCGCCGCCTCCGCCAGAAGTTTCTCCGTTCTATCTCTCTCACTCTGTATAGTAGCCTGCAACACCACTCCTCGTTACCATTTGTAATCATTGATGGAAGCGCACACAATGTAATGGAGAAAGATAGCTGAGTACGTATAACTAACCTTGAAGGCGAGTTGGACTGGCCGTTCACGAGGCCTTATCTTAGGAGCGGAGCTCGACTGGCGCGCCTTGATCTCCGGGAGAGTGCTAGGACAACGGATAAGTCCATCTCCCATGGCTATGGAGCCATGGGACCTCCCACCACCAGATATCATCAGCAGCTCTGTATCAATGGGACCCTGGCTCGGGTTAAAGTCCTCCCCTTTCCTCGCCTTCCCCTGATCTCTATATTTCACGAGCTTGTCGTGGGAGGAGATGTTGGTGAAGTTTTTTGGATCATCGAGGTCAGCCGGAGAGAATGCCTTGACTTTCTTGTAAGAGGCGGTGTGGGCCATGGCATACAGGTCGTACACCTCTGGCACCTTATCCGCCTTATTGTAGCATGTCTGAAAGAGAGAAACAAAGTAAATTAGTAATTAAAGGGCTAAAGCTAGCATGATGAACGAATTGCATGAATCATGAAGCAAACCACATACCCAGTTCCACCCGAACTGATATAAGTTGGAGCTGCCTTGATTGTGTGGCACACCTTCCATTTGGGCACGTTTGTCCTTGGCCTCGTTGTGGAGCGCTAGCCATTCTTTTGAGCACCACTCATTGACCAACACCTCCCAAGAATCCATCCGATCCGCACACCATCTCGGAGGGGCCTAAGTTAGCAAATAGAAACTTGAGCGTTACGGCTATGAATTACTAAATGAAGGAAGTAAAGTACAAGGCCTTAAGAATTACCTTCATGTACTCCTCCTTACTCAAGAACTTCTCGCGGCACGCCGGCTTGGTCTTCTTGATACCACGCAAGGCGTAGTAGTCTCGAACAGCCTGCACCCGAGCCTCGTGTCGTAAGTTCTATAGTAGGCACTTGCAGACGTTGTCGATAACATTTGCTGCCTCCTCCTCGTACCCCTCCTCACACCTGTAGAATGTCTGTAATCAAATGAGACAATATTTATTAGTACAATTAATAACTAGCTAGTTGAACATTTTTAATTGTGTAAAGGAGAAACTACCCAGAACTTTCTAATCACCACATCTGCCCTCGTCTTGCACAACACACCATCGATAATCTCACCCGGCGGGGCCGAGGCAGCCAAGTAGTGCTCCCAACTCAATCCAAGCTCTGGAAGCCGACCCTCACCAGGCAACGTGACAAACCCCGGGAACTTTTGCTGACAAAGAACTCCAAGGACGGAGTTGGGCCGGCAGACACTATGATGGTGGTCCCAACCCCTGCAGCATGACAAGGCCAACGCATTAGATATTTGAAGAAACATGAATGCAGAAGGGTACAAAAATATTAAATGCACTTACCTCTCCCCATCAGGGAAAATGAACCACCTCTGCTCACGGGTCGTCGGCACGTCCAGGAGCCGTGTACAACCACGCTGGTAGACGGTGCCCCCCTCCTCCTCAATATCAGTCGGCTCCCCGCCATCATCAGCATGGCCACTCGGCCCCTCAGGCTGATCCGACTAGGTACCCCATCCAGACGTGTGCTCCTCCAGGGTCTCGTGGGCCGAACTCTCGTGGACCGAAGGCCCGTCAACCCGAGGCTCGTGGGCCGAAGGCCCGTGGACCGGAGGCTCATGGACCGGAGTCTGTGTAGCCTCCTCCTCGGACGACTCCACCCTAGCAGTCACGTGCTTGGGTGAAACAGCTGGGGGTGGCGGCGAGGAAGGCTCCCTGGCAGTCACCCTACCTCCTCTTCTGCGACCACGTGCTCCAGCTCCTCTCTTCTTCTTACCTCGTCCCCTGCTCGACACCGCGGTCGACGAAGAAGGGCCCGGCGGTGTCGCCATACTGTCCAACAACGCTCGGCGGAGAGGTGCCTGTGGAATGGAAGACCTCGCACCATGCGCCGACGAAAAAGGGGCCTCGGAGCGCTCCCGACCAGCGCCCACCATCTTTCAACACCTGCCATGACAAAGAGTAAGCGAATTTAGTAAAACATAAAAAAATACCGACATGAATAATAATATGTATATCACATAAGTGTATCATCATCAAGTACAACATAAAAAATTGAATACTTGACACTATGTACTAATAATCTCGATCAGTATCAACAATAAATGCATAATCATCATCATCACTATAATCAATGACGGGCTCAGGGGGTCGGGGTGTCGTGTCGGGGTCGGGGTGTCGTGTCGGGGTTGGGGTGTCAGGGTGTGGTGTCGGGGTCGGGGTGTCGGGGTGTGGTGTCGGGGTCGGGGTGTCGGGGTGTGTCGGGGTCGGGGGTGTCGGGGTGTGCTGCCGGGGTCGGGGTGTGATGTCGGGGTCGGGGTGTCGGGGTCAGGGGGTCGGGGTGTCGGGGTGTCGTGTCGGGGTCGGGGTGTGGTGTCGGGGTCGGGGTGTCAAGGTCAGGGGGTCGGGGTGTCATGCCGGGGTCGGGGTGTGGTGTCGGGGTCGGGGTGTCGGGGTGTCGGGGTGTCGTGTCGGGTCGGGGTGTCGGGGTGTCGGGGTGTCGTGTCGGGGTGTCGGGGTGTGGTGTCGGGGTGTCGGGGTGTCTTTTTTCTACTTCTTTTACTTCTTTTCTTTTCTTCTTTTCTTCTTCTTCTACTTCTTCTACTTCTTTTCTTCTTCTTCTTTTTTCATCTTTTTTCTACTTCTTTTACTTCTGTTCTTTTCTTCTTTTCTTCTTCTTCTACTTCTTCTACTTCTTTTCTTCTTCTTCTTTTTTCATCTTTTTTCTACTTCTTTTCTTTTCTTCTTTTCTTCTTCTTCTACTTCTTCTACTTCTTTTCTTCTTCTTCTTTTTCATCTTTTTTCTACTTCTTTTACTTCTTCTCTTTTCTTCTTTTCTTCTTCTTCTACTTCTTCTACTTCTTTTCTTCTTCTTCTTCTTTTCTTCTACATATTCTTTTTTCTAGCACTAACACTAAATCTTCTTCTTTTCTAACACTAAATCTAACACTAACACTAACACATATCTAGCACTAAATCTAACACTAACAATTAAACAACAAAAAAAGAAAAAACAGAAAAAAAATACTCACCGGAGCCGATGAGGGCGTGGTTTCGCGGCGGCAGGGTGGCGGGGGCGGCAGGACTCTGGGGCGGTGGAGCTCAGGGAGGGGCGTTGAGGGGCAGCGCCGAGCCGGCAGGGAGGCAGGGGCGATGGGGACGCGGTGGCGCCGGGGGCGACGCTGGCCCCGTGTTGGTGGGCGGGTGGGGGCGGCGGGGCGCCGGGGCAGTGGGACGGTCGGGCAGCGACGCGCCGGGGCGCCGGGGAGGCGGGATGGTGGGGCGACGGGGCGTCAGCGGGTGGGGGCGACGGGGTGGCGGGGCGGGGGCGGTTGCGGGGGCGGCGGCGGGTGGCGGGGGCGGGGGCGACGGCGGGTGGCGGGGGCGACAGCAGGGGCGGCGCGGTGGGTGGATCTTGTGGAGGGGCATCGGGGATGAGAGAGGGAGATAAATAGAGAGAGTTGATGGGGTTATGTACCTAGGGTAGGGTCATGGACCTGATCCAAGTACCTTACCCAAGGACACCCTTAGAAGAAGTCACCTTCCAGTCGACCAACGAGGGACACACTCGACTGACTTGAAGGACTCGACCACGAAGACCCACTCGACCACCAGAAGGTCAAGAGGCACTCTGCACTGCAACGGCCTGTAATCAAGTAGACTTTATGATAGTAAAGGCACTTTATGTGGGGCGTTACCAGTAACGCCCCAGACTTAACTCACCTTAAACCCTCTCCTACGTGGGCTGGCTGGGGTCCTGGCGCACTCTATATAAGCCACCCCCCTCCACAGGCAGAGGGGTTCGGCATCTTGTAACTCATATACTCATAATCCACTCGACCGCCTCCGGGCTCCGAGACGTAGGGCTATTACTTCTTCCGAGAAGGGCCTGAACTTGTACATCCCTTGTGTTTACAACCTCTCCATAGCTAGGACCTTGCCTCTCCATACCTACCCCCACTCTACTGTCAGGCTTAGAACCACGACAGTTGGCGCCCACCGTGGGGCAGGTGTTTTAGCGATTTTGTGGGGAAGTTGCGATTCTTCCGAGTACTTTCATCATGGTGTCTGCTGGAGTTTTGGTCGAGGGTCAAGAGATCCGTCTCGGCACTCTCACCTTCATCGCCGATGACTTCGCATGGCTCCAGGAGGCTCCACTCGACGTAGATGCGCTCCCCGTCCGCGGTGCGACGCATTTTCGCGCATGTATCCGCGGTGTTCTGCTGCGGCAACCGTCGACCCAGTATCGGTCGGTTCCTCCATCGTCCACCCTCCCGGTCTCCCGCCAGCGCAAGCGCTCAGGCCGGTCGAGGCTTCAGCGATGGGTGAGGCACGCGGTGGCTCACCAATCGGCCACCACCCAAGTTGCGGCAATCGAGCCCAACGAATCTCTCTACGGCTTGTTCGATCAGTCGACTGGCTCTGTAGAGACTGCATCCGAGTGCGGTAGCAGTGATCCAGCGGCCGAAATCTTGATGGTCGACGGGCCCCGCAGTCCCCCTGGCTTCGCCCGTGGCGGTGGAGCAGGTGACGGCGGCGACCCTACATGAGGCTACGAAGAGTACCAGCCCGAGCCACTCGACTCTCTGCAAAGAGAGGAACTTCGCCGCAGGAACGAGGATCCCCTGCGTATTCCCATTGCAGGAGAAACCCCCGAGGCTCGTGCCTTGGAGGAGGCGCGTCTGGCCAATTTGGCCGAGCGCACTCGACTGGAGAACCTTCAGCGAGCTCTCGACGAGCGCGCGCGGCAACGAGTTCTCGACAACAGTCGACGTCAACTCTTCCCGCCGACTCAGGTATATCGAACCCCAATTCAGAATTTAGCAGCTGCGACCCGTATAGCAGAGTCCATCCAGCCTTCGCAGTCGGAAGCTGGCAGAGGTTTGCTGCAGATCAGGGATCTGCTCTGAGCAGCAGGAGATCAGAATTCGGCCGTGTCTCAGTCGCGCAACAGAATTCACAGTCGATCCGTCACTGTGAATACGGTTCAGTCGGCTCATAGCCCTAGATCGCCTCCGCGGCGTGAAGGGCGCGAGAATCGGCGAGATCAATATGGCGACCGACTCGACCGAGATGATAGGCGTCGAGTGCCCAACTCCCCTCCGAGGGGTGGGTCTTACGCTCCTCGACAGCAAGATGACAGGCGTCAGTACAGTTCAGGGCGAAGGATTCCAGTCGACCCCAGAGAACCAAGCTTCGATGCGCGATCCATTATCGTGCAAGGTATGGTCGACCGGAACAGAGCCCATCGAGGTGGACTCGACAGAGATGCACCCACAAGTAGTCGAGTGCATGTTTCTGGTCCTGAATGTTTCAGCAGAGCCATCAGAGCCGCAGTTATCCCTCCCAATTTCAAGTTGGCAACAGGAGTCAGCAAGTTCACTGGTGAGTCTAAGCCTGAAACTTGGCTTGAAGACTACCGAGTGGCAGTTCAGATTGGTGGCGGGAATGACGAGGTGGCCATGAAGCATTTGCCCCTCATGCTGGAAGGTTCTGCCAGGGCGTGGTTGACTCAATTACCTCCTAGCAGCATTTACACTTGGGAAGATTTGTCCCGAGTGTTCATCAGAACGTTTGAAGGGACTTGCAAGCGACCAGCTGGATTGACGGAGTTGCAAGTTTGCGTGCAGAAGGCTAATGAGACTCTCAGAGAGTATATTCAGAGGTGGATCACTTTGCACCACACTGTGGAGAATGTGTCCGATCATCAGGCAGTCTGCGCCTTCAAAGATGGCGTCAAGAACAGAGAACTGAGTTTGAAGTTTGGTCGAACCGGTGACATGACCTTGAGTCGGATGATGGAGATTGCTACCAAATACGCCAACGGCGAAGAAGAAGACTGACTCCGAAGCGGCAAGCACAAGCCGAGTCAGTCGGAAAAAGGAAACACCAGTCGGAAACAGAAGCGGAAGGCTGAACCGGCAGCTCCTGGAGAGGCTCTGGCCGTGACTCAAGGAAAGTTTAAGGGGAAACCAAAAGGATCCTGGAACCCCAAGAAGGTAAAGGATAAAGAAGGGAACGACGTAATGGATATGCCATGTCACATCCATACGAAGAAAGACGAAGAGGGGAATATCATCTACCCGAAGCACACCACTCGCCAATGTCGACTCCTGATCCAGCAGTTTCAGGGAAAACAGTCTAAGGACAAGGAGAAGGAGTCGGACAAGGCCGAAGACAAGGAGGACAGTGACGGAGGATATCCGCATATCAACTCCACTCTGATGATCTTTGCAGATTTGGAAAGCAGAAGTCGACTGAAAGTGATTAACCGAGAGGTGAACATGGTTGCCCCAGCAAAAGCAAATTTTCTGAAGTGGTCTCAAACACCCATCACATTCGACCAATCTGATCACCCGACTCATATTGCCACCCCTGGGAGGCAAGCTTTGGTGGTCGATCCAGTTGTCGAAGGCACTCGACTGACAAAGGTGCTGATGGATGGTGGAAGTGGACTGAACTTATTGTATGCAGACACATTGAAAGGTATGGGCATTCCGATGTCCCGACTGAGCACTAGTAACATGAGCTTTCATGGAGTTATACCAGGGAAGAAGGCCGAGCCACTCGGCCAGATAGCTTTGGACGTGGTGTTTGGTGATTCGAAGCATTTTCGCAAAGAAAAGTTGACGTTTGAGGTCGTGGATTTTCAGAGTGCATATCATGCCATTTTGGGGAGACCAGCTTACGCACGGTTCATGGCTCGACCATGCTACGTGTACCTCAAATTGAAGATGCCCGGCCCCAAAGGAGTGATCACTGTCACCGGTGATCGGAAAAAGGCAGAAGAGTGCTTTCAGAAGGGCTCCAAGATCGCCGATTCCCAGGTGACAGCGGTCGAGTTCGAAGAATACAAGCAAAACGCAGATCCGAGTGACTTGCTGCGATCCAAGAAGCCCGCCACAGAGTCTGCATTCCAGTTGTCCGGTGAGACAAAGCCTGTTCACATTCACCCGACCGACCCCGAAGCAGCTCCGACCCGCATCTCCACAACACTCGACCCAAAATAGAAAGAAGCGCTCATCCAGTTCCTCCGTGAGAACTGGGACATTTTTGCATGGAAGCCCGCTGACATGCCAGGTGTTCCCAGGGGACTGGCTGAGCATCGCCTAAGAGTCGACTCATCTGCCAAACCAGTCAAAGAGCATCTTCGGCGGTCCGCCGTCCAGAAGAGAAAAGCCATTGGTGAAGAAGTGGCTCGACTGTTGGCGGCAGGATTTATCTGAGAGATATACCACTCCGAGTGGCTCGCTAATGTCGTCATGGTTCCAAAGAAGGACAAGTCTCTCCGAATGTGCATTGATTTCAAGCACATCAACCGGGCCTGCCCGAAAGATCATTTTCCTCTCCCTCGCATAGATCAAATTGTTGACTCGACCGCGGGATGTGAGAGGCTATCTTTTTTAGATGCCTACTCCGGGTACCACCAGATCCGTCTGTACGGACCCGACGAGGTAAAAACAGCTTTCATCACTCCATTCGGGTGCTTCTGCTATATCACCATGCCATTCGGCCTCAAGAATGCCGGAGCCACATTCATGCGAATGATTCAAAAGTGTCTACTCACTCAAATCAGTCGGAATGTGGAAGCTTATATGGATGATATTGTTGTCAAGTCACGAAAAGGTTCCGACCTGCTCGCTGACCTCGCCGAAACATTTGCCAACCTCAGAAGGTATGATATCAAGCTCAATCCATCGAAGTGCACATTTGGAGTTCCTGGTGGCAAGTTACTCGGTTTTCTCGTTTCCGAACGGGGAATCGACGCTAACCCAGAGAAGATTGGCACTATTCTCCGAATGAAACTCCCTGTGCGAGTGCACGATGTCCAGAAGCTTACTGGATGCTTGGCCGCATTAAGTCGATTCATCTCACGGCTCGGTGAAAAAGCATTGCCTCTTTACCGACTGATGAAGAAGACAGACAAGTTCGAGTGGACTCCAGAAGCTGATGCAATGTTTGCCGAGCTAAAAGCTCTGCTCTCCACCCAGCCGGTGCTTGCTGCTCCAATCAGCAAAGAGCCTCTGTTGCTCTATATCGCAGCCACAGGACAAGTCGTCAGTACTGTGCTAACGGTCGAGCGAGAAGAAGACGGAAAAGTCCTCAAAGTTCAGCGCCCAGTGTATTATTTGTCTGAAGTCTTGTCTCCATCCAAGCAGAGATATCCTCATTATCAGAAGCTTGTATATGGAATATACATGACCACAAAGAAGGTTGCTCATTATTTCTCTGATCATTCCATCACAGTCGTCAGCGACGCTCCACTATCAGAGATTTTGCACAACAGGGATGCAACTGGTCGAGTGGCCAAATGGGCGATTGAACTTCTTCCCCTTGATATCAAGTTTGAGGCAAAGAAAGCCATTAAGTCCCAGGCAATAGCAGACTTCCTCGCCGAGTGGATTGAACAACAGCAGCCGACTGAAGTTCACTCGGAGCATTGGACCATGTTCTTTGATGGCTCTAAGATGTTGAATGGTTCCGGTGCTGGGGTTGTCCTGGTTTCCCCCAGAGGAGATAAGCTCAGATATGTGCTCCAGATTCACTTTGATTCCTCCAACAATGAGGCAGAATATGAGGCCCTCTTATATGGGTTCCGCATGGCCATTTCACTCGGCGTCCGTCGCCTGATGGTCTATGGCGACTCGGATTTAGTGGTCAATCAGGTGATGAAAGAATGGGACGTGAGAAGCCCAGCCATGACTGGATACTGCAGTGCAGTGAGGAAGCTGGAAAAGAAGTTCGAGGGGTTGGAGCTCCATCATATACCCCGACTGAAAAATCAAGCAGCTGATGATCTAGCAAAGATAGGTTCCAAGAGAGAAGCCATTCCGAGTGGTGTGTTCTTGGAGCATATACACACTCCATCAGTCAAAGAAGATCCTTTCACCGAAGAAACTCCACAGCCCAAGAGTGCCACAGATCCGACTGAAGTTGAAGTCCCAGCGGTGGTCGACTTCATGGAGGTTTTGGTGGTCATTCCCGACTGGACGATTCCGTATGTCGCATATATCCTGAGAAAAGAGCTTCCGGAGGATGAGGAAGAGGCTCGACAGATCGTCCGTCGATCTAAGGCCTTTACCGTAATCAAAGGACAATTATACAGAGAAAGCGCGACTGGAGTTGGTCAGAAGTGCATAACACCAGAAGAAGGTCGACTCATCCTCAATGATATTCACTCGGGGACCTGTGGTCATCATGCGTCCTCTTGGACCATCGTGGCCAAAGCATACCGAGCCGGATTTTACTGGCCAAAGGCGAATGAGATGGCAAAAGAGATAGTGGATAAGTGCGAGGGATGTCAATTCTACTCGAATATGTCGCACAAGCCTGCGTCGGCTCTGAAGACCATCCCACTCGTCTGGCCTTTCGCGGTATGGGGATTGGACATGGTCGGTCCTTTGAGAACAGGACGAAGTGGCTTCACGCATGTACTGGTGGCAGTCGACAAGTTCACCAAGTGGATCGAGGCTAAACCAATCAAGAGCCTTGACACCGGTACTGCTGTTAGCTTCATCAGGGAACTAATATTCAGATATGGAGTCCCACAAAGCATCATTACGGATAATGGGTCGAACTTTGACTCAGAGGAATTCAGAGCTTTCTGCAACTCCCAGGGCACACGGGTCGACTACGCTTCAGTCGCCCATCCGCAGTCGAATGGACAAGCAGAGCGAGCTAATGGATTGATTCTTAAGGGATGGAAGCCTCGACTGATGCGTGATCTCAAACACGCGGCTGGAGCTTGGGTCGACGAACTTCCCTCAGTACTCTGGGGACTGCGGACCACACCTAATCGGTCGACCGGAAGAACTCCATTCTTCTTGGTCTACGGAGCTGAAGCAGTCTTGCCGAGTGATCTTCTCCACAATGCTCCTCGAGTTGAAATCTACAACGAAGCAGAGGCTGAACAAGCGCGGCAGGACGCAGTCGACCTTTTAGAGGAAGAAAGGGAGATGGCTCTGATCCGGTCGACCATCTACCAACAAGATTTGCGTCGTTTCCACGCCAGAAATGTGAGAGGTCGAGCCTTCCAGGAAGGGGATTTGGTTCTCCGAGTGGATCAGCACAAACCACACAAGCTTGCTCCTTCTTGGGAAGGCCCCTTCATCGTCACCAAGGTCCTCCACAACGGGGCGTACCGTCTTTACAACGTCGAGCATAATATCGACGAACCCCGAGCTTGGAACGCGGAGCTACTCCGCCCATTCTACACTTAAGTTTTATCACTCGGATGAGTTGCAATAAAGTACTTTTGTAGTTCATGGACCTCAAAATAATAGTGTCATAGTCCCTCCATACTTTCTGTCACTTTTTATTTTTGTCCACATAAAATTCCCCCTCAGTGGGTGACTTAGCCGCGAATCCGTTTCGCCTAAGTTTGTAAAAATCCTACCGAGTGGTGAGCCAGCCTCTCACTCGGAGGCTTAGCCGCGAATCAGTACTCGCCTAAGTTATCAAAATCCTACCGAGTGAAGAGCAACCCTCTCACTCGGAGGCTTAGCTGCAGTCCAAGTACTCGCCTAAGTTATCAAAATCCTACCGAGTGGTAAGCCAGACTTTCACTCGGGGGCTTAGCTGCGGCCCAGTGCTCGCCTAAGTGAACTGAAGAATAAGTCGATTGCGATAAAGGCGCCTTGCTTTGAACCTGCAAAAACATTTCGAGCCAAAAGCAATCGTATTCAAGCACCAAATTCAAGTTTGAATCGATATCTAAAGGAACCGAGAGTGCTCAGGCGTTAAGCCTGTTAAGGTTTATCGGTTACAATTCCACTCGGCATACCGAGGCAAATTTAAAGCGTCGAGCCAGAAGAAGTTTTTTACCCCTCCTGTGGAGGGCTGGAAGGTGCAACGAATTCATCAAGGTCGATCCCGTCGGCGATCCGAGTGGCAGCTGCGAGGAAAGTTTCCATAAAGGACCTGAAGTCGTGTTTCTTGGTGTTGGCCACCCGAAGAGCCGCCAGCTTCTCTTCTCGCGCATCCTTACAGTGGACTCGGGCAAGACACAGAGCAACATCTGCACCACACCGAGCTGAGGACTTCTTCCATTCCTGCACTCGACCAGGGATCGTGTTCAACCGGGCCATCAGCGACTCAAGATCATTCTGAAGTGTCTCCTCAGGCCAAAGCGTCGAGTCGATGCGAGATGTGGCGGCCTTCAGCCTTGCAAGATAGTCCACGACAGCTGCAACACGGGACTCCAGTCGGAGAACATCCATGGCAACTTCATCGTTCACCGGAGAATTGACGGGGTCGAGGTTTGGCTCCAGCCGGCTAGTTTCTTCTTCAAAGTTTTGACAAAATTCTGCAAGGGTGATCACTAAGTCAAGGGGATGGTCGAATGGAAAAAGCCACAATTGGAAATGTTTGCCAAGCATAGAGGTTTACCTTCAAGCATAAGAAATAGCTTCTTGGCAAGTCCACTCAGGAAGGCCTCCAGATCAGTTTTCTTCCCAGTCAATTTGGTGACTTGGTCGGTCAGGGCAGCTTTATCAGTTTTCAGTCGACTGACCTCCTTGTTGGCAATCCCAAGAGCAGCTTTCAGATTGGTATTGTCTTGTTCGAGCTTGGTGACTGAAGCTAACTTCTCGTCAGCAAGCTTGATCTTCTCAGCTAGCTCAAGGTCTTTCTTCTGTTGGGCCTCCCTTACCTTACCTGCAAGTTACAGCAAGATCAGATTTTGAAACAAGCAAGGGGAAAAGCAGTCGTCAGGGTCTCACCAAACATACCTTCGGTCTCCTCCTTTGCCTTTGTCAGCTTCTCCTGAACCAGCTTCAAGCTCAGCTCGACTTGAGTATGCTTGTGTTACAGCTCTGAGTAGCGAGCCACAAGATCACAAGAGTTCTGCGAAGAACCAATCGACTAAATGTCAAATATAATTCACTTCCGAGTGAAAAAGGGAAAAACTCACGTTTCTAAGACTACAGCCGAATACAAGCATTCGACCGTAGTCTCGGGGACTACACCCAGTGGGTGCACTCAGCGTGCCCCCACTAATCCTGTTGAAGACAAAGTCGACCAGTCGACCTCAAAAAAAAAGTGCGAGATGCATTCTCTAAGACTGTGATCAACTGCAAGCAGTCGACCACAGTCTCGGGGACTACACCCAGTGGGTGCACTCAGCGTGCCCCCACCGGTTTGTGAAATCCAGTCGACATAGTCGACTGACAGAAAGATTGACATCATAAAGCCTAAGGCCGACTGCCAGCAGTCGACCCTAGCCTTGGAGACTACACCCAGTGGGTGCACTCAGCGTGCCCCCACTAATCCTATTAAAGACAGAGTCGACCAGTCGACCGGTTTGCGAAATCCAGTCGACTGGTCCAATGACAGAAAGACTGAAATTATAAAGCCTAAGGCCGACTGCCAGCAGTCGACCTTAGCCTTGGGGACTACACCCAGCGGGTGCACTCAGCGTGCCCCCGCTAATACGGAGCTCAATCGATAACACCCAGTGGGTGACTACTATAAATTCCGGAAAGGAAAAGTTTTTGACAGCATATCCAACAGAACAAGCGGTAGTCGACTGACCTGAACATTGCTTTGGAGGGCAGAACTGGCGTCATAAGCTGCCTGGCTCGCGTCCCGGATGGTCTTCAGCTGCTCCATCATGATTCCCGCCTGGCGTATCGCCTCCTTCGCTGCTCCAGCTTGGTCCTCTGGGACGTGGTGCGTCGTGAAGAGGGAGGGCTGCTGAGCACTCGTCAGTGGATTTGCGAAGGACACCGTGTGTCGAGTGGTGTTCTCTTCCTCCACAGTCAGAATCTCAGGCGCCGTCACATCCTGAGGCACCTTACTGGCGGACGCTTTCCGACTCCTCCTGCGCTTCAGCGGCTCTTCGTCCTCATCATCATCAGGAAGATTGATAACGGTATTGGGTGGAGCTGCGGAGAAGAATCAGGGTCAGAGATCGCGTGTCAGTCGACTAAGAACGACGTTAAGAATACAGTACCTGGGTTCGAAGTTGCTGCGTCCTCCATCTCGTGGTCATCAGCCCGGGCTGAGGTTTTAGAAGTAGCAGCACTGCAACTCCAAAGGATCAGTCGACTAACTTCAGCGTCGGCCAGAGACAAAGTTCACACAAAACAAGAAGACTTAAGCAGCACGGTTACCCTGAAATGGTGGGGATGGACACCTTCATCTTCGGCAGGAGCTTGATCGGCTTCGACGAGGCCGCCCTGGGCTGCTTCGGCGCCTTTTCAGTCGGCACCGGAGAGATGGTCCGAGGGCGCTTGGTCGACTGAGTGGTGGTCGCACCCTCCTTACCACGTTCGGTTGAAGGGTCGTGGACAAGCTTCGACCGCCTTTCCGAGCGCGGTGGTACGACCTCCTCCTCCTCTTCCTCCTCGTCTTCAACATCATCGTCATCGCCGTCATCATCATCATCGTCGTCGTCATCCCCTGCAACGTCCAAGTCCCACTCCTCCTCTTCCTGGCTCTCACCCCCGCTCGCCTCACCCTCCTTAGTCGGAGTTTGTGCCCCATTGGGCATCGAGTACAGCTCGGTGAGAGCCTAGCAGATATCAAGACAAGGATCAGTCGACCAGTCGGCAGGATAAACAGAAATGAATGCGACAAGAATGCAGTGGAGGGCAGAGCAAATGGTGGTCGAGTGGAGGAATCCTTCTGGCTCCGCGTGGGTTGTCCTTGTTTCCGGTAACGGCTACCATCCATCTTTCCAGAGTGACATCGTCGACTGCTTCTGGATGGACTCGAGTCTCGTCTTCAGTCCCACAGTACAACCACATGCAGTGGCTCCGGAACTGAAGAGGCTGGATGCGACGCCTGAGGAAGACCTCCAAGAGGTCCATGCCCGTCACTCCCTCCCGAACCAACTGCACCACGCGCTCCATCAACATCTTCACATCAGCTTTCTCCTCCGGAATCAACTTCAGAGAGGAGGGCTTGTTCACTCGGTCCATGGTAAACTGTGGGAGTCCACTCGACTGCCCCGGCATCGACTGGTCCCGGCAGTAGAACCAGGTCGACTGCCAACCTCTGACGGACTCGGGAAAAGTCATGGGCGGGAAGGTGCTCTTATTCCTCACCTGGATCCCCAGACCCCCACACATTTGGACGACTCGGGTTCTCTCATCACCTGGGCTCGCCTTCTTCACGGCCTGAGAGCGACACGTGAATATATGTTTGAACAAACCCCAGTGCGGTCGACAGCCCAAGAAACCCTCACACATGGACACGAACGCAGCAAGATAGGCAATGGAGTTTGGGGTAAAGTGGTGGAGCTGCGCTCCGAAGAAATTCAAGAAGCCACGGAAGAAAACACTCGGCGGCAAGGAAAACCCACGATCAACATGGGTGGCCAAAAGCACACACTCACCCTCTTCTGGCTGGGGCTGCCACTCCTTCCCCGGAAGCCTCGCAGCTCCGTGAGGGATCAAGCCCTCGTTGGCCATGTCGAGGAGGTCATTCTCTGTGATGGTCGACTGGATACTGTCTCCTTGGACCCAGCCCTTCGGCAGGCGGGATCTGGACGAGGACCCTCCGCGGCTGGTGGATCTCCCCTTTGCCTTCTCCGACGCCGACGCCTTCTTTGCACGCTCCAGCGCCGCCGTCTTCTCCTTGGCCATGGTCGCCGGCGAGATGCGCGAAGGGAAGTGGTGCGGGGGCGAGAGCGAGCATGCTGGGCGGGGAAGAAGGAAGCAGAGGGAGGGAGAGAATGCTGAGGCGCAGCACAGAAATCCTCGCCGGGCACATTTATAAGGTCCCTTCCGAGTGGATGACAGGTGGGCCCGGTCGATCTAATCATATCTGGGAGCAGTTATGCAGACGGGATACGTGGCGAAAAAAGTGGCGCGGAGATCGAGGCGTCTATGCCCCGTCCCATCCGAACGCCGCGGTCCGCCCCGCTTCGCGCGCGTCCCCAAATTTCGCATCCCACGGAATCCGCGAACAGCAAATCAGTCTATCAGATGCGGTGTTTCCGGCGATCCGTCGCTCGGAGATCGTCGAAGCCCGAAAGGTCACTCGACGCAAAAATAGAATGGATCGAGTCGACTGAAGACAAGTTGCTCCCTGTCGACGAAGAGATTCTTTTGTCCAGGACAACGCACGACCAGAGCGCAAAGGTTAATCGGAAACAACATCAACTCCTTCCTCACTCGAAGCCTCAATCCATTCGGGGGCTAATGATGGGGTTATGTACCTAGGGTAGGGTCATGGACCTGATCCAAGTACCTTACCCAAGGACACCCTTAGAAGAAGTCACCTTCCAGTCGACCAACGAGGGACACACTCGACTGACTTGAAGGACTCGACCATGAAGACCCACTCGACCACCAGAAGGTCAAGAGGCACTCTGCACTGCAACGGCCTGTAATCAAGTAGACTTTATGATAGTAAAGGCACTTTATGTGGGGCGTTACCAGTAACGCCCCAGACTTAACTCACCTTAAACCCTCTCCTACGTGGGCTGGCTGGGGTCCTGGCGCACTCTATATAAGCCACCCCCCTCCACAGGCAGAGGGGTTCGGCATCTTGTAACTCATATACTCATAATCCACTCGACCGCCTCCGGGCTCCGAGACGTAGGGCTATTACTTCTTCCGAGAAGGGCCTGAACTCGTACATCCCTTGTGTTTACAACCTCTCCATAGCTAGGACCTTGCCTCTCCATACCTACCCCCCACTCTACTGTCAGGCTTAGAACCACGACAAGAGTAACGGGGGGCAGGGGGAGGGCTCGGCCGTTAGTTAGGTTAGCCTTTGCCGTCCGCTCGGCCTTTGCCGTCCGCTTTTTATTATCTTTGTCGTCTGCTGCGGACGACAAAGAGGGGGGATGTTAAATTTTCGCTAATCAGATCATTAGTGGGTCGCACCTCCCTCTTTGCCGTCAGCCAGCTGACGACAAAGATTCTTTGCCGTCAGCCAGCAGACGGCAAAGAAATGGCTGATGGCAAAGACCTTCTTTGTCGTCTGCCAGTTGTTTGCCATCCGCTTCTTGGTAGCTGATGGCAAAGACCTTCTTTGCCGTCCGCTAGCGGACGACAAAGAACTGGCAGACGGCAAAATCCCTGATTCCAGTAGTGTTTTGTGCAGTTCCACTAAAATAAAGTGCCATTGTGGTGACAGTGACGGCTCATCTTGCAAAGGCTAATAAAATGTTGCACGAGATTACCAGCAGAACTTGACGGAGATTTTGGAAACTCCAATCACCATTTTGTGCAGTTCCACCAAAATTGAGAGATGTTGCCCACGTGACATTTTAGTTGAACTGCACAAGACACTCATTCCAAAAAAAAGTGTTTTGTGCAGTTCACCAAAAGGTCACAATAGCAAAAAGGTGAAATGGATATCCCTATCTGCACAAAAAGATAGAAAGTAAATAGTTGCTGGTCAATAAGAATATACAAAACATATACAAAATGAAAAGAAGCATCTTAATTATGTTCATGGCAATCACGCAAGGACAGTAGAAATTTTAAAACGTCAGCAATGCTTCATGTTACCAGTAGCATTACGATCAACAATGAGATTCCTCAAATATGGGATTACTTTAATGGTGGCATTGCTTGTTTACCAGACACAGTAAATCAACAACAACTAAAGAGTTGGTTTAAGGGCATGGGACCGTGGGGACACCAGGACACTCAGCAGCGTAAAGGAGCAACTTACTTATCATACTGGGGAAAACAACAGGAGTGCCATTTGTAACACAGTTTAATTGCATCTTATCACTGGAGGCATTAGATTAACAATAACACTGGTTAGACATGTCCCTAAGGTAACAGTGTGATCGCTCCATTTTACATGCACACTTACATTAACAACAACAAAAGGTTGGTATAAGGACATGCGACAGTGGACGCATCAGCACAATGTACCTACAAGGAGGCATAAAGTGGTGATGCCGAGTTTGTTCATTGTATGTGAGGGCAACAAACCTAATCCTGGAGACCTTGTACTATGTGAGGGCAGCAAATCTAATCCTGGAGACCTTTTACTATGTGAGGGCAGCAAATCTAATCCTGGAGACCTTTTACTATGTGAGGGCAGCAAATCTAATCCTGAGACCTTTTACTATGTGAGGGCAACAATTCTAATCCTGGAGACCTTTTACTATGTGAGGGCAGAAAATCTAATCATGTACATACTATGTTGACTTGTCCACCAGCCGCCACTTTCTATCCTTTTTTCAACCAATAATAGATATGTTCCTTATCCAGTTTGTACTACGTTTTCCCATTATTTCCCTTTTCAGCAAAGAGACAGGTTGGGTATCCGGTCTCTACTACTTCCACCATATTATTTCCTCCTTGAATCAAGTCCTAGATTCATGCTACAACTTTCCCCCCTTTCTTCGTTGTTTGAACAAAGCCCTAGATTCGAATGCATGAAGTAGCTTTACCTTTAATAATACTAAAAATTTAGGTGGCTTTGGAGGAGCTGATGGGAGTAGAAAAAGATGCACATGCAGACACGTGGGGAGCTGGGGTAGTAGAGCAAGGCCGCTTTCGAAGAACTTATACCTGAGGGCCGCCGGGATGTCGGTGGCGGCAGGTCGGATCTGCGGACAATACGACAGGGAGGAAGAAGGGTCGGAGGACCTCCCGAGCCGGTGCTGTGTCAGAGAGAACGGCACGGGCAGAGGATCGGGCCCCTCCGGCAGCTGTGGGTTTCCTCCCTCGGCGGTGATGACCGCGTGAACGATGCACCTTTTAGTCCTCTACACACACCGGCCGAAGGGATCCGACCGGATCTATGACCAGCGGTGAGCAGAGAGAAAATGCCGCTACCATTGTCTTGTTTATATCTGGAGAGGACGAGAGAATGGGAGAGAATGAAGAGAGCAACCCTAGTAAAGCAAGCGCTCAAGCCCCTGCGTACATATATAGTGTAGTGATTATCTTTTTTCTCTCCACAACAAGCGTTTCAATTTGTGTACGTGGCATTAAAGAAAAGAAACTCTCTACTCCCTCCATCTAGGTGAGTAAGTCATCTTAGGTTGTGCACCGTGACCAAGGAGGAGGGGAGAACGAGAGACATTAATGTTTATTTGCTAATTAATAGCATTGCATGCAATGAACTAACCACTGCATGTCGTGTTTGTAGTCTCAACTCATTAAAAGCATGCACACCCCTTATCTTTTATTGGTTGATATGTCAAGAAACAAGGTAGAAGTTAATGCACTGCACCTAAGTGTCTTGGGATTATTTGGTTTTCATAAGATGACTTACACACCTAGACAGAGGGAGTATTTAAGGTGACTACTGTACGACTCCTACTTACTACTAGTAGTAGTACTAGTATTGTTCACTTGTGCTCCCCGCCCCTCCATTCATTGAACAACCCCACGGGTGAATAAACATACTATAAGTATTTATATAGAACGAACAAGCTTGAACTATTTTCGCGTAGTTAAAAGTTGAGGGCGGGGCTTTTCCCGGGCAGTACGCACGGCAGTTTCCGGGTAGGCGGTTTGACAGAGAGGCGAGGAGGGTGAGCGAGTGGCGGATTCTCAATCACTAGCAAGATGCCCATGCGTTGCACGGAACATCAAGATGCATTTGTATGAGTAGTTTATCTTGTGGGAGAAAAGGATGAACGAGGGAAGGCCTTATTTGCAAATGTTGAGTGGGTGTGGGTATCTTTTTGCAAAATTTCCATTTTTCCTTCCTATACGTCAGATATAAATCGGGCGGCTTATATTGCAGGATGGCAGGCACACCATCATCACCAACTCTGTTTTTTTATAAGAGTAGAGATACTGCTGGAAAGGTCGGGCTGTGCGATTTGACAGCGCGTTACTGCTGGAAAGACTTGTGATATGACCACTCACTATAGTCATGAAGTACTGGCGCTCCGACCGGGGTGATGCACCCCTTCCATTCCGCGCTCTAATCTGGTGCATGACACGTCGACCCTGATGCTGGCTCTCCCACATGTCGGAGTAGTAAGAAGGATCAAAGAATGATGCGGTATATATTAGTACTACTACTACTCAGGTCGGAGGAGTGCGAACCACGACAACCCAGTGAACCAGCAGTGCGAACCACAGCAGCCCAGTGTATTGAGGAACGTAGTAGAAATTCAAAATTTTCTACGCATCACCAAGATCAATCTATGGAGATTCTAGCAACAAGAGAGGGAAAGGATGAGCATCTTCATACCTTTGAAGATTGCTAAGCGGAAGCGTTACAAGAACGCGGATGATGGAGTCGTACTCGCGGCGATTCAAATCGCGGAAGATCCGATCTAGCGCCGAACGGACGACGCCTCCTCGTTCAACACACGTACAGCCCGGGGACGTCTCCTCCTTCTTGATCCAACAAGGGGAGAGGAGAAGTTGAGGGAGAACCCCGACAACACGACGGCGTGGTGGTGATGGAGCTCATGGTTCTCCGGCAGGGCTTCGCCAAGCACTACGGAGGAGGAGGAGGTGTTGGAGGAGGGAGGGGCTGCGCCAGGGAAGAGGTGCGACTGCCCTCCCACCCCTCCACTATATATAGGCGCAAGGGGAGAGGGGGAGGCGCCCTAGGGTTTCCCCTAGGGGGCGGCGGCCAAGCAGACTTGCCCCCCAAGCCAAGCAGGTGGAGGATTGCCTCCCAAGCCAGGTGGAGGCGCCCCACCTCCCCTTTGGCCCATGAGGCCCTCCAACACTTGCCGGGGCTCTCGAAACACCTTTCGGTCATGCTGGCCATAGCCTGGTACACCCGGAACATTTCCGGACTCCAATACCCTTCGTCCAATATATCGATCTTCACCGCCGGACCATTCCGGAACTCCTCGTGATGTCCGGGATCACATCCGGGGCTCCGAACTACCTTCGGTAACCACATACTATTTCCCATAACAACTCTAGCGTTACTGAACCTTAAGTGTGTAGACCCTACGGGTTCGGGAACCATGTAGACATGAGCGAGACATTCTCCGGCCAAAAACCAACAGCGAGATCTGTATACCCATGTTGGCTCCCACATGTTCCACGATGATCTCATCGGATGAACCATGATCTCGGGGATTCAATCAATCCCGTATACAATTCCCTTTGTCAATCGGTACGTTACTTGCCCGAGATTCGATCGTCGGTATCCCAATGCCTCGTTCAATCTCGTTACCGGCAAGTCACTTTACTCGTTCCGTAATGCATGATCCCGTGACTAACTACTTAGTCACTTTGAGCTCATTATGATGATGCATTACCGAGTGGGCCCAGAGATACCTCTCCGTCATACGGAGTGACAAATCCCAGTCTCGATTCGTGCCAACCCAACAGACCCTTTTGGAGATACCTGTAGTGTACCTTTATAGCCACCCAGTTACGTTGTGACGTTTGGTACACCCAAAGCACTCCTACGGTATCCGGGAGTTACACAATCTCATGGTCTAAGGAAATGATACTTGACATAGCTTTAGCAAACGAACTACACGATCTTGTGCTATGCTTAGGATTGGGTCTTGTCCATCACATCATTCTCCTAATGATGTGATCCCATTATCAATGACATCCAATGTCCATGGTCGGGAAACCATGACCATCTGTTGATCAACGAGCTAGTCAACTAGAGGCTCACTAGGGACATGTTGTGGTCTATGTATTCACACATGTATTGCGGTTTCCAGTCAATACAATTATAGCATGAACAATAGACAATTATCATGAACAAGGAAATACAATAATAACCATTTTATTATTGCCTCTAGGGCATATTTCCAACAGTCTCCCACTTGCACTAGAGTCAATAATATAGTTCACATCACTATCTGATTGTAATGAATTCAACACCCATGGGGTTTGATCATATCTCGCTTATGAGAGAGGTTATTAGTCAGCGGGTCTGAACCTTTCAGATCTTTGTGTGTTTTACAAATCTCTATGTCATCCTGCAGTTACCACACTCTATTTGGAGCTATTCCAAATAACTGTTCTACTATACGAATCCGGTTTACTACTCAGAATCATCCGAATTAGTGTCAAAGTTTGCATCGATGTAACCCTTTACAACGAACTCTTTTAGCACCCCCATAATCAAGAAAATTTCTTAGTCCATTAGTTACTAAGGATAAGTTTGACTGCTGTCATGTGATTCATTCCTGGATCACTCTTGTACCCCTTGACTGACTCATGGCAAGGCACACTTCAGGTGCGGTACACAGCATAGCATACTGTAGAGCCTACGTCTAAAGCATAGGGGACGACCTTCGTCTCTTTTCTGTCGTGGTCAGGTCTTGAGTCTTACTCAATACTCACACCTTATAACACAGCCAAGAACTCCTTCTTTGCTGATCTATTTTGAACTCCTTCAAAATCTTGTCATGGTATGTATTCATTTGAAAGTACTATTAAGCGTTTTTGATCTATCCTTATAGATCTTGATGCTCAATGTTCAAGTAGCTTAATCCAGGTTTTTTATTGAAAAACACTTTTCAAATAACCCTATATGGTTTCCAGAAATTATACATCATTTCCGGTCAACAATATGTCAACAACATATACTCATTAGAAATTCTATAGTGCTCCCACTCACTTCTTTCAAAATACAAGTTTCTCATAAAATTTGTATAAACCCAAAATCTTTGATCATCTCATCAAAGCGTATATTCCAGCTCCGAGATGCTTACTCCAATCCTTAGAAGGATTGTTGGAGCTTAGCATACTTGTTAGCATCTTATAGGATTGACAAAACCTTTTGGTTGTATCATATACAACCTTTCCTCAAAAAAAAAATCATCGAGGAAACAATGTTTTGACATCCTATCTGCAAGATTTCATAAATAATGCAGTAACTGCTAATATAATTCCAACAGACTATTAGCATCGCTACGAGTGAGAAAGTCTCATCGTAGTCAACTCCTTGAACTTGCCGGAAAACATCTTAGCGACAAGTCGAGCTTTCTTAATGGTGACACTTACCTGCATTGTCCGTCTTCCTTTTAAAATCCATATGTACCCAATAGCCTTACGACCATCAAGTAGTTCTTCCAAAGTCCACACTTTGTTCTCATGCATGGATCCTCTCTCGGATTTTATGGCCTCTAGCCATTTGTCGGAATCTGGGCCCACCATCGCTTCTCCATAGCTCATAGGTTCATTGTTGTCTAGCAACATGACCTCCAAGACAGGATTACCGTACCACTCTGAAGCTGTACTCGTCCTTGTCGTCCTACGAGGTTCGGTAGTGACTTGATCCGAAGCTCCATGATCACTATCATCAGCTTCCACTTCAATTGGTGTAGGTGCCACAGGAACAACTTCTTGTGCCCTGCTACACACTGGTTGAAGTGATGGTTCATTAACCTCATCAAGTCTCCACCATCCTCCCACTCAATTCTTTCGAGAGAAACTTTTCCTCGAGAAAGGACCCATTTTAGAAACAATCACTTTTTGCTTCCGGATCTGAAATAGGAGGTATACCCAATTGTTTTGGGTGTCCTATGAAGTTGCATTTACCCGCTTGGGGATCGAGCTTATCAGCATGAAACTTTTTCACATAAGCATTGCAGCCCCAAACTTTTAAGAAACGACAGCTTAGGTTTCTCTAAACCATAGTTCACACGGTGTCATCTCAACGGAATTACATGGTGCCCTATTAAAGTGAATGCGGTTGTCTCTAATGCCTAACCCATAAACGATAGTGGTAATTCGATAAGAGACATCATGGTATGCACCATATCCAATAGGGTGCATCTATGATGTTCGGACACACCATCACACTATGGTGTTCCAGGCGGTATTAATTGTGAAACAATTTCCACAATGTCTTAATTGTGTACCAAACACGTAACTTAGATATTCATCTCTATGATCATATCATAGACATTTTATCCTCTTGTCACGAAGATCTTCAACTTTACTCTGAAATTACTTGAACCTTTCAATAATTCAGACTTATGTTTCATCAAGTAAATATTCTCAGCATCTACTCAAATCATCTATGAAGTAAGAACATAACGATATCCACTGCGTGCCTCGGCACTCATTGGACAACACACATCAAAATGTATTACTTCCAACAAGTTGCTCTCTTGTTCCATATTACTGAAAACGAGGCTTTCAGTAATCTTGCCCATGTGGTATGATTTTCATGTCTCAAGTGATTCAAAATCAAGTGAGTCTAAACGATCCATCTGTATGGAGTTTCTTCATGCGTACATACCAATAGACATGGTTCGCATGTCTCAAACTTTTCAAAAACTAGTGAGACCAAAGATCCATCAACATGGAGCTTCTTCATGCGTTTTATACGAATATGACTCAAATGTCAGTGCCATAAGTAGGTGGTACTATCATTACTATCTTATATCTTTTGGCATGAACATGTGTATCACTACGATCGAGATTCAATAAACCAATCATTTTAGGTGCAAGACCATTGAAGGTATTATTCAAATAAACAGAGTAACCATTATTCTCCTTAAATGAATAACCGTATTGCGATAGACATAATCCAATCATGTCTATGCTCAACGCAAACACCAAATAATAATTATTTAGGTTTAACACCGATCCCGATGGTAGAGGGAGCGTGCGATGTTTGATCACATCAACCTTGGAAATACTTCCAACACATATCGTCACCTCACCTTTAGCTAGTCTCCGTTTATTCCGTAGCCTTTTATTTCGAGTTAGTAACACTTAGCAACCGAACCAGTATCTATTACCATGGTGCTACTAGGAGTACTAGTAAAGTACACATTAATATAATGTATATCTAATATACTTCTATTGACCTTGCCTGCCTTCTTATCTACCAAGTATCTAAGGTAATTCTACTCCAGTGACCGTTCCCCTTATTACAGAAGCACTTAGTCTCGGGTTTGGGTTTAACCTTGGGTTTCTTCACTAGAGCAGCAACTGATTTGCCGTTTCATGAAGTATCCCTTCTTGCCCTTGCCCTCTTTGAAACTAGTGGTTTCACTAACCATCAACAATTGATGCTCCTTCTTGATTTCTACTTTCGTGGTGTCAAACATCACAAATAGCTCAAGGATCATCATATCTATCCCTGATATGTTATAGTTCATCACGAAGCTCTAGTAGCTTGGTGGCAATGTCTTTGGAGAAATATCACTATCTCATCTGGAAGATTAAATCCCACTCGATTCAAGTGATTGTAGTACCCAGACAATCTGAGCACATGCTCAACGATTGAGCTTTTCTCCCTTAGTTTGTAGGCTAAGAAACTCATCAGAGGTCTTATACCTCTTGACGTGAGCACGAGCCCGAAATCCCAATTTTAGCCCTTGAAACATCTCATATGTTCCACGATGTTTCAAAATCGTCTTCGGTGCCTCAATTCTAAACCGTTTAACATTACACACTGAACTATCACGTAGTCATCAAAATGTGTATGTCAGATGTTCGCAACATCCACAGACGACATTCGAGGTTCAGGACACCGAGCGGTGCATTAAGGATATAAGCCTTCTACTCAGCAATGAGGACAATCCTCAGTTTACGGACCCAGACCGCATAATTGCTACTATCAACTTTCAAATAAATTTTCTCTAGGAACATATCTAAAACAGTAGAACTAAGATGCGAGCTAGGACATAATTTGCAAAGACGTTTTAACTATGTTCAGGATAATTAAGTTCATCTAATGAACTCCCACTGAGATAGACATCCCTCTAGTCATCTAAGTGATACATGATCCGAGTCAACTAGGCCGTGTCCGATCATCACATGAGACGGACTAGTCATCATCGGTGAACATCTTCATGTTGATCGTATCTTCTATACGACTCATGTTCGACCTTTCGGTCTTTTGTGTTCCGAGGCCATGTCTGTACATGCTAGGCTCGTCAAGTGAACCTAAGTGATTTGCATGTGTAAATCTGGCTTACACCTGTTGTATGCGAACGTTAGGATCTATCACACCCGATCATCATGTGGTTCTTTGAAACAACGAACTTTCGCAACGGTGCATAGTTAGGGGGAACACTTTCTTGAAATTTTATGAGGGATCATCTTATTTATGCTACCGTTGTTCTAAGCACATAAGATGTAAACATGACAAACATCACATGCAAATCATAAAGTGACATGATATGGCCAATATCAACTTGCGCCTTTGATCTCCATCTTGAGGCACGGCATGATCACCTTCATCACCGGCATGACACTATGATCTCCATCATCGTGTCTCCATGAAGTTGTCTCGCCAACTATTACTTCTACTACTATGGCTAACAGTTTAGCAATGAAGTAAAGTAATTACATGGCGTTATTTAGTGACACGCAGGTCATACAATAAATAAAGACAACTCCTATGGCTCCTGCCGGTTGTCATACTCATCGACATGCAAGTCGTGATTCCTATTACAAGAATATGATCAATATCATACATCACATCCTTCTTGGCCATATCACATCACACGGCATATGCTGCAAAAACAAGTTAGACATCCTCTAATTGTTGTTTCAAGTTTTTACGTGGCTGCTATAGGTTTCTAGCAAGAACGTTTCTTACCTACGCCAAAACCACAACGTGATATGCCAATTGCTATTTACCCTTCATAAGGACCCTTTTCATCAAATCCGATCGGACTAAAATGGGAGAGACTTGCACCCGCTAGCCACCTTATGTAACAAGTGCATGTCAGTCGGTGGAACCTATCTCACGTAAGTGTACGTGTAAGGTCGGTCCGGGCCGCTTCATCCCACAATACCGTCGAAACAAGATAGGACTAGTAACGGTAAGCGTATTGAATAAAATCAACGCCCACAACAACTTGTGTTCTACTCGTGCATAGAATCTACGCAATAGACCTAGCTCATGATGTCACTGTTGGGGAATGTAGCAGGAATTGAAAATTTTCTACGCATCACCAAGATCAATCTATGGAGATTCTAGCAACAAGAGAGGGAGAGGATGAGCATCTTCATGCCTTTGAAGATCGCTAAGCGGAAGTGTTACAAGAACGCGGATGATGCATTCGTACTCGAGGCGATTCAAATCGCGGAAGATCCGATCTAGCACCGAAAAGACGGCGCCTCCTTGTTCAACACACATAAAGCCTGGGGATGTCTCCTCCTTCTTGATCCAGCAAGGGGAGAGGAGAAGTTGAGGGAGAACTCCGACAGCACGACGGCGTGCTGGTGATGGAGCTCGTGGTTCTCCGGCAGGGCTTCGCCAAGCACTACGGAGGAGGAGGAGGTGTTGGAGGAGGGAGGGGCTGCGCCAGGGAAGAGGTGCGGCTGCCCTCCCACCCCTCCACTATATATAGGGGCAAGGGAAGAGGGGGAGGCGCCCTAGGGTTTCCCCTAGGGGGCGGCGGCCAAGCAGATTGGATCTCCCTAGGGAAAATCCTAGGGAGACTTGCCCCCCCAAGCCAAGCAGGTGAGGATTGCCTCCCAAGCCAGGTGGAGGCGCCCCACCTCCCCCTTTGGCACATGAGGCCCTCCAACACTTGCCGGGGCTCTCGAAACACCTTTCGGTCATGCTGGTCATAGCCTGGTACCCCCGGAACACTTCAGGACTCCAATACCCTTCGTCCAATATATCGATCTTCACCGCTGGACCATTCCGGAACTCCTCGTGATGTCCGGGATCACATCCGGGACTCTGAACTACCTTCGGTAACCACATACTATTTCCCATAACAACTCTAGTGTCACTGAACCTTAAGTGTGTATACCCTACGGGTTCGGGAAGCATGTAGACATGACCGAGACATTCTCCGGCCAATAACCAACAGTGGGATCTGGATACCCATGTTGGCTCCCACATGTTCCACGATGATCTCATCGGATGAACCACGATGTCGGGGATTCAATCAATCCCGTATACAATTCCCTTTGTTAATCGGTACGTTACTTGCCCGAGATTCGATCGTCGGTATCCCAATACCTCGTTCAATCTCGTTACCGACAAGTCACTTTACTCGTTCCATAATGCATGATGCCGTGACTAACTACTTAGTCACATTGAGCTCATTATGATGATGCATTACCGAGTGGGCCCAGAGATACCTCTCCGTCATACGGAGTGACAAATCCCAGTCTCGATTCGTGCCAACCCAACAGACACTTTTGGAGATACCTGTAGTGTACCTTTATAGCCATCCAGTTACGTTGTGACATTTGGTACACCCAAAGCACTCCTACGGTATCCGGGAGTTACACAATCTCATGGTCTAAGGAAATGATACTTGACATTAGAAAAGCTTTAGCAAACGAACTACACAATCTTGTGCTATGCTTAGGATTGAGTCTTGTCCATCACATCATTCTCCTAATGATGTGATCCCGTTATCAATGACATCCAATGTCCATGGTCGGGAAACCATGACCATCTGTTGATCAACGAGCTAGTCAACTAGAGGCTCACTAGGGACATGTTGTGGTCTATGTATTCACACATGTATTGCGGTTTCCAGTCAATACAATTATAGCATGAACAATAGACAATTATCATGAACAAGGAAATACAATAATAACCATTTTATTATTGCCTCTAGGGCATATTTCCAACACAGTGAACCAGCAGTAGAAAACAATGTGGTGATATGGCCATAAAAACAATGTGCTACAATCCACACTGTAGCATGTACAGTAACACTCATCTTTGTTTGGATCCCTGAGTTAGAGCTAGTTTGGGTTGAAATAGCCTCAAATTATCGAAACACGAGGGTTAGTTCGAGATAGTTTGCTCTAACCCAGCTAAAAAAACTAGCCCGGTGTAGAGGTTCTAATTGGGTTAGTTATCCTCGGGCCCACTAAAAGAGAACTAAAAAAATCTCCCCTGCCCGCACCGGATCACTCCCCCTCTCGTATGACTCCTCTCTGTTCCCCATAGGGCCGCCCGCCCAAGCGCCGCTCGCCCTCTCTCTCCTCCGGCCACCCTCGATCTCCTTCCGGCCTCTGCCACCCTACTCCGGCCGCCCTCTCCCTCCGGCCTTTGAAGGTCGCCCCGCCCCCCCTTCACCGGTCGTTTTTCTCCCTCTGTCGTGCGCGGCGGTGAAGCATCTACCAGGGAGGTCGCGAGAGGGGTGAGTTTGTTCGTTCCTTCTCTGTCTCACAGCCATATCATCGATCTTGTTTGCTCTAGTGCTAATTCTGATTTGGAAAAGTAGATCCTGATCAAACTTGGTATAGATTTGTGGTGCACGCATGGAATTGTTTGATGCTGCTTGAGGAGGTAATAAATCTTTCTAGAGGCCCAAAGATTCAGTTCACCTTTCTAGGTATTTCAGTTTCAGGCTTGCATTATTTCAAGAGGCCCAAAGATTCAGTTCACCTTTCATGGTATTTCAGTTTCAGGCTTGCATTATTTCTAGAGGCCCAAAGATTCAGTTCACCTTTCTAGGTATTTTAGTTTCAGGCTTGCATTATTTCTAGAGGCCCAAAGATTAAGTTCCCAGTCGGCGGCAAGCGGCCCTGCTACCCATGCCGGTATCGACCTGAACTCGCAAGGGCCGGCATCAGAGGGGTTCCCGTGGCTTGGGCTCTATAGAGCCTTCCTCCAGAGCGATGATGGCGAGCTCCTCCCTCGGTGCGTGAGGGGCTCCGGGCTCCCTCCTTATCGTGAATGACTTCCGTGATGAGTTAGCTCATGCTTTGTTTCATGGAGTGTTTTTTTGCGAAGCTTGACTGACGACTTGTATGTTTAAGTGGGATATCTCATTTGTATGGACAAAGTAAAAATTATCATGTTTTGCATGCTTGATTTGTAAAGATGGTTTGTTTATGTCAATTGTGAGAGGGAGGAGGCCATAGAAGAGCCGGCCACACCAAATCCGGTAGTAAATAGGGTCCAAAGTAGTCAAATGATTGAGAAAGAGCATTTATTATCAATCTAACCCTGCCATCCATACACCTCTTTGGTTTAGAGTTAGTTCAGGGTTAGAATCTAACTCTAACCTCTAACTGAGTTAGAGTTCTCCTCGTCTCGGTTCATCGCCATCATATTTTCCCCATTCCCGTGTTTTCAGTATCCTGCGAATCAAAGAGGCCCTTTTTTTTGCCGGAAAAATCAAAGAGGCCCTTAGACTGGTTTAGGTCTGGTCATTTTTTATAAACGTGTCATGTCCAAAATTTAATGAATGTGCTCCGGTTTCTACGAAAATAATCCGGTTTCATGTAGTAATTCATTCATTTATTTATTCTTCTGTGGGGGGTTTGCATGTAATTCTTGAGGTCTAAAATGTAAAGTACCCCGGCACATGTTCCGAGTCGTGCATGCACTACGACCCAGATGCTCTATGTCCCACATGTCGGCGAATGGGAGCACGTGGAAATAGCCTAGGAGTACATATAGGAGGATAAGGCTGGTTGTAATGGGTAGTATCATATACTAGCATCATGCATATGTTACTAGTGTATGATACTACTTCCGTAATGCGTAGTATCATAGGTTAGTACCTTAGGTTGCCTTCTTAATTGTCATGCATGACACAAAGTAGTACATCATTTAATATGATACGGTATCATAATATGATACTACATCCTCTCTTTCCTCATTTAATTATGTGCCACATCATCCGAAAAATCTAGTTGGCATGCATGATACCGCTTATGATACTCCCATTATAACTAGCCTAAATGCGTGAAAAAATATGTACTGTGAAGCGTAGCTGCGTGATACGTCTCCAACATATCTACAATTTATGAAGCATTCATGCTATTTTATTATCTGTTTTGAATGATTATGGGCTTTATTATACACTTTTATATTACTTTCGGGACTAACCTATTAACCGGAGGCCCAACCCATATTGTTGTTTTATTGCCTGTTTTAGTATTTCGAAGAAAAGGAATATCAAACAGAGTCCAAAAGGAATGAAATCTTTGGCAATGTTATTTTTGGGAAGAATATCATCCCGGAGACTTGGAGTTTACGTTAGAAGATCCTCGAGGAGGCCAGGAGATAGGGGGGTGCCCCGCCCCCTACTGGGCGCCCCCCTGTCTTGTGGGCCCCTCGAGCACCTCCCGACCAACTTCTTTCCCCTATATAAGCCTACGTACCCTAAAAACATCGAATATCAAGATAGATCGGGAGTTCTGCCGCCGCAAGCCTCTGTAGCCACCAAAAACCTCTTGGGAGCCCGTTCCGGCACCCTGTCGAAGGGGGATCCTATCACCGGTGGCCATCTTCATCATCCCGGCGCTATCCATGACGAGGAGGGAGTAGTTCACCCTCGGGGCTGAGGGTATGTAGCAGTAGCTATGTGTTTGATCTCTCTCTCTCTCTCTCGTGTTCCCTCTATGGCACGATCTTGATGTATCCCGAGCTTTGCTATTATAGTTGGATCTTATGATGTTTCTCCCCCTCTACTCTCTTGTGATGAATTGAGTTTTCCCTTTGAAGTTATCTTATCGGATTGAGTCTTTTATGAGAACACTTGATGTATGTCTTGCCGTGCTTATCGGTGGTGACAATGGGATATCATGTGCCACTTGATGTATGTTTTGGTGACCAACTTGCGGGTTCCGCCCATGAACCTATGCATAGGGGTTGGCACACGTTCTTGACTCTTCGGTAGAAACTTTGGGGCGCTCTTTGAAGTACTTTGTGTTGGTTGAATAGATGAACATGAGATTGTGTGATGCATATCGTATAATCATGCCCACGGATACTTGAGGTGACAATGGAGTATCTAGGTGACATTAGGGTTTTGGTTGATTTGTGTCTTAAGGTGTTATTCTAGTATGAACTCTATGATAGATTGAGCGGAAAGAATAGCTTCATGTTATTTTACTACGAACTCTTGAATAGATAGAACAGAAAGGATAACTTTGAGGTGGTTTCGTACCCTACCATAATCTCTTTGTTTGTTCTCCGCTATTAGCGGCTTTGGAGTGACTCTTTGTTGCATGTTGAGGGATTGTTATATGATCTATCTATGTTATTATTGTTGAGAGAACTTGCACTAGTGAAAGTATGAACCCTAGGCCTTGTTTCCTACCATTGCAATACCGTTTACGCTCACTTTTACCACTTGTTACCTTTCTGTTTTTATAATTTCAGATTACAAATACCATTATCTACCATCCATATTGCACTTGTATCACCATCTCTTTGCCGAACTAGTGCACCTATACAATTTACCATTGTATTGGGTGTGTTGGGGACACAAGATACTCTTTGCTATTTGGTTGCAGGGTTGCTTGAGAGAGACCATCTTCATCCTACGCCTCCTATGGATTGATAAACCTTAGGTCATCCACTTGAGGGAAATTTGCTACTGTCCTAGAAACCTGTGCACTTGCAGGCCCAGCAACGTCTACAAGAAGAAGGTTGTGTAGTAGACATCAAGCTCTTTTCTGGAGCCATTGCCGGGGAGGCAAGGTAAATGACACTCACACCCCGTCAACTAAGCTCTTTTCTGGCACCGTTGCCGGGGAGGCTAGGTAAACGGCACTCACACCCCGTCAACTAAGCTCTTTTCTGGCACCGTTGCCGGGGAGGTGAGTGCTTGAAGGTATATCTTTACATCTTGCAATCGAATCTTTTTGTTTCTTGTTTTACCACTAGTTTAGTCTATAAAAGAAAACTACAAAAAAATTGGAATTGAGTTTGTCTCATATGCTTCATCTTTTTAATATCTTTCGTGAGTATGATGGGAAGGAAAATTGTGCTCAAGTTCTAGAAGAAGAAATCTATAGGATGTTTGATACTAAATCTTTGAATGCTGAGCATGTTTGCAATGTTGTTAGTATGAATTCTTTGATTACCCATGATGCTAATGATATGCAAAGCCACAAGCTTGGGGAAGCTATGTTTGATGAATATGATATTTTTTGTCCCCCAAGTTTTGATGAGAATATTTGTTATGATGAAAGCATGCCTCCTATTTATGATGATTATATTGATGAAAGTGGGTTTGGAAGAGTGTCAACTTTAGGAAGTAATGATCCCACTATTTTAGAGGATGTTGAATCTTATTGTGATGAATATGAAAGTGGATTTGGAAGAGTGTCAACTTTATTTAGTGATGATTCCACTATTTCGGAAGAGGTTCCAATTGATTATGAGAACAAAGTTGCTATCTATGATGATTATTGTGATGACTTGTATGCTATTAGGAGTAATGATAACCATGAAACTTGTCATCATGATTTTAGTTTTCAATTGGATTATGCCTCACATGATAGTTATTTTGTTGAGTTTGCTCCCACTATTATTCGTGAGAAGAAATTTGCTTATGTGGAGAGTAATAAAATTTCTATGCTTGTAGATCATGAAAAGAATACTTTAGGTGCTGGTTATATTTTTGAATTCATTCATGATACTACTGAAAATTATTATGAGGGAGGAACATATGCTTGTAGGAATTGCAATAATATCAAGTTTCCTCTCTATGTGTTGAAAATTTTGAAGATATGCTTGTTTTACTTTCCTATGCTAGTTGATTATTGTTCCCATAAGTTGTTTGCTCACAAAATCCCTATGCATAGGAAGTGGGTTAGGCTTAAATGTGCTAGTCATATGCTTCATGATGCTCCCTTTATGTTTCAATTCTTATCTTTTATGTGAGCATCATTGAAATCATCATGCCTAGCTAGAAAGGCATTAAAGAAAAGCTCTTGTTGGGAGACAACCCAATATTTACCTGAGGGAGTCCTGGATTAGGGGGTGTCCGGATGGCCGGACTATGACCTTTGGCCGGACTCCCGGACTATGAAGATACAAGATTGAAGACTCCGTCCCGTGTCCGGATGGGACTTTCCTTGGCGTGGAAGGCAAGCTTGGCGATACGATATGAAGATCTCCTCCTATTGTAACCGACTCTGTGTAACCCTAGCCCTCTCCGGTGTCTATATAAACCGGAGAGTTTTAGTCCGTAGGACGAACAACAATCATACCATAGGCTAGATTCTAGGGTTTAGCCACTCCGATCTCGTGGTAGATCTACTCTTGTGCTACTCATATCATCAATATTAATCAAGTAGGAGTAGGGTTTTACCTCCATCGAGAGGGCCCGAACCTGGGTAAAAACATCGTGTCCCTTGTCTCCTGTTACCATCCGCCTAGACGCACAGTTCGGGACCCCCTACCCGAGATCCGCCGGTTTTGACACCAACATTGGTGCTTTCATTGAGAGTTCCTCTGTGTCGTCGCCTTTTAGGCCCGATGGATTCTTTGCTCGCCAACCGTGACACGGTCCGGGATGAGACTTTTCTCCCCGGACAAATCTTTGTATTCGGCGGCTTCGCACTATGGGCCGACTCGTTCAGCCATCTGGAGAAGATCGAGAGCTACTCCTCTGGCCATCAGGTCAGGTTTGGAAGCTTGAACTACACGTCCGACATCCACGGGGACTTGATCTTCGACGGATTTGAGCCACAACCGGGCACGCTGCACTGTCATGATGGGCACGATTTAGCTCTGTCATCGGACAACGCCCAGAGCGTCGCTCCGGTGTCCGCTCCGACCATTAGCTCGGAGCCCACTACGCCAGTCGGAAACGGACGGTTAGACACCACCCCAGAAACTGCAATCTCTATGGTGATAGAGCCGGATACTAGCCTAGTCCCTTGCAAGGCCCGTGACTCCGAGGTGCCGGACTCTGATCCGGACTCCGTAAATCCCGCGCCTCTCCCGGTTAAGCCCGATTGGGCTCCGGTCATGGAGTTCACCGCCGCGGATGTCTTTCAGCACTCACCTTTCGGCAACATCCTGAACTCGTTAAAGTCTCTCTCTTTGTCAGGAGAGCCCTGGCCGGACTACGGCCAACACGGTTGGGATGCGGACGATGAAGAAATTTGTAGCCCACCCGCCACCCACCTCGTAGGCACTGTCGACAATTTAACCGACATGCTAGACTTCGACTCCGAAGAGATCAACAGTATGAACGCTGATAAAGGAGACGATCAAGAACCTGCACCTATAGGGCTCCGGAAAAACACGTCATCATACGATGTATACATGGTGGACACAGGCAACAGAAATGACTACGAGGACCAAAAGGATGCGGCCAGAGATCGCTCCTCCGAGAAACAATCAAAGCGGCGGCGTAAGCGCAAGGCCAAGCCCCACCTCGACAAAAACCCAACCATAGAGCAGGGCGACTCAACGGACAATGAACATGCCGTCGAGCACCCGTACAAGCAGGGCGACCAATCCAAACAACCAATCCCCGGGAAGGATAATAGCCCGGACGACCTCACACCAGACAAACTGCTGGAACATCAGAACCTCCACCAAAGGCTCGTCGCCACTGCATGTAGCCTGAAAAAGCAGAAGCGGAGGCTCAAGACAGCGGAAGATGCACTCAGGATCAGATGGGGCAAAGTACTCAATACCGCACATAAGTACAGCAGTAGTCGCCACACAAAGAGCTATATGAAGCGGAAGCTACTACCGGAATTTGATGAAGAGGCCATAAAGCCCCCACAGTCAAAAAACAGGGAAGCCATAAGGTCGGATAGACGACCCTACGATCAATCTTACGCATCAAAGGACGCCGCACTCAATATGGCGCGCGATCCGTCCAAGAATTCGCATCAGAAAACTGGCCCAACCAGATCCATCTATAGGTCAAGAAAGCAAGCTCCAATGAGTAATGCAACGCAAAAAATACCCGAACATCGCGGCACGCCTAAATACAGGGGCGCCGCACACCCCCTATGTTTTACCGATGAGGTGCTGGATCATGAATTCCCAGCCGGATGCAAGCCAGTAAACATAGAAGCATACGACGGAACAACAGACCCTGGAGTCTGGATCGAGGACTACATCCTCCACATACACATGGCCAAGGGAGACGACCTCCACGCCATAAAGTACTTACCCCTTAAGCTCAAAGGGACAGCCCGACATTAGCTTAAAAGCCTTCCCGAGAACACCATGGGAAGTTGGGCAGTGCTTGAGGATGCTTTCCGGGCAAAATTTCAAGGGACCTATGTCCGACCCCCGGATGCAGACGATCTGAGCCATATAACTCAGCAGCCCGGAGAGTCAGCGAGGAAGCTCTGGAACAGATTCCTTATCAAAAAGAATCAGATAGTTGACTGTCCGGATATAGAGGCCCTAGCAGCTTTCAAACATAGCATCCGAGACGAATGGCTCGCCAGACACCTCGGCCAAGAAAAGCCGCAAACAATGGCCGCGTTAACAAGCCTCATGACCCGCTTCTGTGCAGGAGAGGATAGCTGGTTGGCGCGAAGCAGCACCAGCGATCCGAATACGCCGGAACTCAGAGATGGGAACGGGAAGCCGCGCTGTAACAACGAACCGCGCCGGATAAAGGATAAAAGCCCGATGAGCACGGCAGTAAACGCCAGATTCAAAAGTTCTCGGCAAAATCAGAAAAAGATGCCCCCCAAAGAAGATAGGGACGAGCTATCCAACCTCAACAAAATTTTGGACAAAATATGTCAAATCCACAGCACTCCGGGGAGACCTGCAAACCATACCCACAGAGGTTGCTGGGTCTTTAAGTAGTCCGGCAAGCTCAACGCCGCACACAAGGGGCTCAACACACCAAGCGAAGATGACCACGCACCCCATGAGCAGATCACGGGAGAACAAAAGAAGTTCCCACAAGAAGTCAAGACAGTCAATCTACTTCATGTGACGAAGGGGAAGAATAGAACGGCACCTACAACGACACGCGCCGTACAGCCAGCCCCGAAGGAGCAACCCCACTGGTTGTTACAACCAATTACCTTTGATTATCTGGATTACTCTAGAGGAGACCAGAAGGCAGGCTGGACTGCCTTGGTCTTAAATCCAATCATTAACGGACTCCAATTTACGAACGTCCTTATGGACGGTGGCAGCGACTTGAACCTGTTGTATCAGGACACAGTCCGCAAACTCAGGGTAAACCCAGTCGCAATCCACCTCGGCAACACTTCCTTTCAAGGAGTAACGCCCGGTTCGGATACCCCAAGTATGGGTTCCCTTACGTTAGAAGTCACGTTCGGATCACCCGACAACTTCCGAAGCGAAAAGCTAACATTCCACATCGCCCCATTCATAAGTCGCTATCAAGCGCTACTGGGACGTGAAGCTTTCGCCCGCTTTAACGCAATATGGCACTACGCATCCCTTACACTTAAAATGCCCGGTCCAAAGGGCATCATCTCATTACAAGGGAACATAAATTGACCCCCAAAGTACGGGCAGGGGTGCGGTTGCCTAGGCAGCCGCCCACAAATCCAGCCCTACTATGCCGGACACGCCTCGACGAGTCCGACGTCAACATGCTTAAATTATCGCATACCCTAGTGCAAGGGGCTCCGTGCGCTCACACCCGGAGACAATACGGCCCAACTCTTGCTCCAACTATATTTTGTTTATTTCGATTTAGATTTCTCGCACGCTTATTTTTTACGAAGTTCCTCTCTTTCACAGACGAGCATCGTGCTACGCCCGTCCAGGATACGACACGACGGAGACACAGGCGCAAACGTGCAACAGGGACCCGTTCCAAGGATTCTTTTCAGATTAAGACCCTGCGTAAACCTTTTTTACTGTCTCTTGTTGATAACATCCCCCGGTTCTCTCTATAGCCGAGGAGGAGGCTGGCGTCTTGGCATGTGGCCACGTCAGAATTTTTTGCACGTACCTGGACACCAGGGGCTTTTTTTACCAAGGGCTCTATTTCGGCCCGTCTTCATAAAGACCGAACACCTTAGGGAGTGTCCGGCATCGCGAGTTTGGCCCTATATGCACCAGCTCCGAATCATGTCTTTGGTCAAATGTTGGGTTTGCCCGGCTCCTGTGTTTTGCTGCCTTACGTTCCGTTATATCGGCTAACGTGGCACCAGGAGAACTACTGCGATTGTGCCCCGGTTCGGCTGGGTGAGCACCTCAGTAGAGAAAGCCGAAAACTGACTGTCATGATATAGCGAGAGACTGGTCAACCACTCGATGACTTTCGGAATCTTTAGGATTCCCCCGCATTAACGAAGGGTCGCTTCCCGGTCAGGCACACTCGCGCCCCGAATTCGGGCGAGCGCGGTGCCCCTGGGGGCTATTCAGTAGTCCCACTGTCAAACTCCTATGGCTAAGTGAAAGTGATAAAGCATTATAGTCCGGTTGCCTAGTTCGCCGCGCTACCACCTCCTTTATAGGACCAAGACGTTGGATTAAGTGTGAACAGACGCCTTTTCACGAACACCCCCGCATTATATGCGTGGGGGCTGAAGCCAACGACTGCCATCTTTCAGTTTACATACAAATATATATATTAAACGGCCGCACAGGAGGTATCATGATTCTTACAAGCACAAGTATAAAAAAGTTTTTTTTCATAAAAACACAATTCGTCTTACAAATAGTATAAGCTATTCGAACACAGCATCCTTCGAGCACTGCGACCCTATTATACGAGCGCCAGGAATAACTTCCTCAAAATAGTGCTTGGCAGGTACTCGGCTTTCGTCCGAATCTTGGGATGCAACAATACTGGCCTTCATATCTGCCCAGTATGTCTTGACACGGGCAAGAGCCATCTGAGCGCCCTCTATGTACGCCGACCTCTTCATTGCGTCAGCATGCGGCACCGAACCAAGAAATTGCTGCACCAAGCCAAAATAACTCTTCAGCTCCGGCTTCTCCGGCCACAGACGACTCGCAACAAATTTCATGGCGAGTCCGAATAATCTGTTCAGCTCCGCCCAGGCGGCTAAACGGTCGGAGACCGACAGTGGGCGCTCCGGGTTGTGGTACTGCGACCAAAAAAGCTCTTCCAATTCATGGTCACCTCGGTTGTGGAAGTGTTCGGTCGCGTCCGCCGCACTTGCGGCCAAATCCAGATAAGCGTTGTCCGAACTCCACTGTCGGTCTAATGGAGCATACTTGGGGTCTCCGAACTTCATCCACAGCATATAGGGCTTTCTAGCCGTGATATCTCCGGCCTGACGCAGCTCCTCCTTCATCGCCCTTATAGCAGAGCGAGTATCCTTGGCTGCGGCTGTGATCTTTTCAAGATCTTTCTGAGCCGCCTTATCTTTTTGTTCAAGCAATCTACAACGGTCGATAGCATCTCTCAATTCTATGGCCATCTCGGCCATTTCATTCTTGATCTGGCAGTGAGCAGCCTGTTCGGCTTTTAGCTCTTCAGTCGCTTTAACGGCAGCCACATCACTTTTCCTTGCTTGCTCCTTGACTCGGGCAAGTTCCGCCCGAAGGTTCTCCATGGCAGCAGCACCATCTACATCAAGTATATATATATAAGGCCCAAGCATCAAGCTCCTATTACTGGGTGTCTTTTGGACATACCTTGAGCCTCGTCTAGCCGCTTATTTACAAGCGCGATGTCGGCATCGACTACGTCAAGTTGCCGCTTTAGTTCGGCAGATTCATCAGTCCGGCTAACCACCGAGCGCCTCGCCACCTTCATGGAATGAGCGACATATTACACCTGGGATTATGATCCTCTGTGCGCCGTCATTCATGATGACACACAGAGTCTCATGGGCTACTATTCATACATGGCACATTTAAATATGCAGCTCTATCAAAAGGTACACCTTTTTACATACCTCAAAGTCTGTTAGTAAACTCCTGGCAGCTTCGTATAATCCGCTTTGTGCGGATGAAATCCTTCCAATCACCGTATCCATCAACATACGGTGTTCTTCTGAGATGGACGCCCTACCAAGTAGATCCTTCAGCACCTCCGCCGGTGCACAAGAGGGTGCCGGACTAGTCTGACGGCCTTTCCCAGGGTCCGGACTTAAAAAGGCCCTCCGGGACGATACCTCGGGGTCGCCAACATCGTAGGACGATGGAACAAGGGGAGGCGTTTCGCTCTCTATCATCTCTGAACGAAGATCCCCTGAAGATGAGCTCTCCTGAGAAGGGTTGAGATCCGAACTGCAAGATAATACTTCGGTTATTTTCCTCAGGAATAAAACATGAATGTGATTCATTATGGAACCCCTCCCCTCACTTACGCCTTGGGGGAGAGCGGGTCCCCTTTAGGGGGCGATTTGGCTGAAGCGTCCACCAGTGCCGAATCCTCTGACGAAGATTTCTTTCCCTGTTTTGAGGTTATCACCTCCGGGTCTTCAGAGGCAATCCTTTTCTTTCGCTGGTCGGGAGAATTTTCGATTCTTCCCTTCCTAGCGGCCTCCTTTGTGGAGGCGGTAGCTCCTTGGTCCCCCCCTTCACCTTCCACCAATGGCGCGGCCTCCAGCATCCTGGTCAGCATGGGATTCAGCACGGTCTCAGGCAAGGGGGCTGGACACCTGATAAGCTTAGCCTTTGCTATCCACTCCTGCTCAAAGGACAACTCTGCTAAAGGGTAGATTTGATAAAAATATGGATGGTATGTGCAAATACGGAGCTACTTACTTTTGCATCTGGGCGGTTGCAGCTCAGACCAGCGTCCTCGGACAAATCCGAACACCTGGCTTGTGATCCGAAGAACAATTTGTACATCTCCATGGGTGTCATTCCCATGAAGTGTTGTAGGACTCGTGGTCCCTCAGGATTGAATTCCCACAGGCGGAGAGGTCGACGTTTGCAGGGCAGTGTGCGGCGAATCACCATGACTTGCGCCACCACGGTCAGATTGATATCTCTTTCTAGGATATCTTGAATACGGCCCTGCAGCAAGGGCATGTCTTTCAACGGCCCCTAGATAAGTCCTTCATTAATCCATGATGCCAGCCGTGGTTGGGGACCCGAGCGAAAAGCAGGCGGTGCCACCCATGTGGTGCCCCTAGGGGCTGTGATGTAAAACCAGTCCCATTGCCATAAGCCGAGCTCCTCTTGAAAAGAGCCTTCAGGCCATGGAGCGTCGGCCATCTTGCTTATTATAGCTCCTCCGCACTCAGCGTGCTGCCCCTCGATCATCTTCGGTTCCACCTTGAAGATTTTTAGCCACAATCCGAAGTGAGGGGTGATATGGAGGAAGGCCTCACACATGACAATGAATGATGAGATTTGGAGGATGGACTCCGGAGCTAAGTCGTGGAACTCCAGCCCGTAATAAAACATGAACCCCCTCACGAAGGGATCAATCGGGAAGCTTAGCCCCCGAAGGAAGTGAGATGTGAACACCACGCTCTCACCGGGCTGGGGGGTGGGAATGGCCTGCCCTTGAGCAGACAGCCTATGCGAGATTTCGACGGTTAGATACCTGGCATCTCTCAGCTTTCGCACATCTTCTTCCGTAACGGAGGAAGGCATCCACCGGCCTTCAAGGTCAGAGCCGGACATCGTCGAAGGTCTGACGTGCCTAAAACTAGAGCTTTGGGTGTTGGAACTCGAAGCAAGGGGCAGATTCGATTGGATTGAAAAGAAGGGAGTCGGGCCTTGGTCCTTTTATAAAGGAGTTGAATACCAAGAGCCCTCCCCGTAACCGTTTGAGACTCGCTTTCAATTAGGGAGTCATACCAAAGGCACGGTTGGGTTACACACACCCGTATTGATAAGAATCCCAGAATAAGGGGACACGATCTCTGCTTTGACAAGGCGTGCCAAGGAAACCGCCTCGCTAAATGCGCTGAGGTGGAATAATAAAATAAATAAAGAACCTGGCCGTGGCATGATGTCACGCCGTGGAATACGTCAGCAGATCCAATTAATACAAATATTATTCTCTCTACGAAGGAATGTGGAACTTATTTTGCAGAGCGGACACTACCCTAGTGTTCAACATCTTCTCTGAAATATTTGGAGGAGGAACCCGCCTTGCAATGCCGAAGACAACTTGCGCGCCGGACTCGTCGTCATTGAAGCCTGGTTCAGGGGCTACTGAGGGAGTCCTGGATTAGGAGGTGTGCGGATGGCCGGACTATGACTTTTGGCCGGACTCCCGGACTATGAAGATACAAGATTGAAGACTCCGTCCCGTGTCCAGATGGGACTTTCCTTGGCATGGAAGGCAAGCTTGGCGATACGATATGAAGATCTCCTCCTATTGTAACCGACTCTGTGTAACCCTAGCCCTCTCCGGTGTCTATATAAACCGGAGAGTTTTAGTCCATAGGACGAACAACAATCATACCATAGGCTAGATTCTAGGGTTTAGCCACTCCGATCTCGTGGTAGATCTACTCTTGTACTACTCATATCATCAATATTAATCAAGCAGGAGTAGGGTTTTACCTCCATAGAGAGGGCCCGAACCTGGGTAAAAACATCGTGTCCCTTGTCTCCTGTTACCATCCGCCTAGACGCACAGTTCGGGACCCCCTACCCGAGATCCGCCGGTTTTGACACCAACATCACCCTTACTGTTTTTGTGTGTTCACATGATTATTCTACTGTATTAATCATGTTCTATAGCTTTTGTTTCAATAAAGTGCCAAGTAGAACCTTTGGGAAGACTTGGGTGAAGTCTATATGATCTTGCTGTAAAAAACAGAAACTTTAGCGCTCACGAAATTAGCTGCCATTTTTTACTGGAGAGTGCGTTTAGGTTTATTATTTTTGCAGATGATTAATAGATAAATTTCTCAGGTCCACCAATTTATTTCATAATTTTTTGGGTTCCAGAAGTATACGTTTGATACAGATTACTACAGACTGTTCTGTTTTTGACAGATTCTGTTTTCTATGTATTGTTTGCTTATTTTGATGAATCTATGGCTAGTATGTAAGGGTATGAACCATATATAAGTTGGAATACAGTAGGTTTAACACAAATATGAATTTATATTGAGTTCATTACAGTACCTAAGTGGTGATTTATTTTCTTATACTAACGAAGCTTACGAGTTTTGTCTTGAGTTTTGTGTGGTTGAAGTTTTCAAGTTTTGGGTAAAGATTCGATGGACTATAGAATAAGGAGTGGAAAGAGCCTAAGCTTGGGGATGCCCAAGTCACCCCAAGGTAATATTCAAGAACAACCAAGCAACTAAGCTTGGGGATGCCCCGGAAGGCATCCCCTCTTTCGTCTTCGTTCATCGGTAACTTTACTTGGAGCTATATTTTTATTCACCACATGATATGTGTTTTCCTTGGAGCGCCATTTTATTTTGTTAGTATTTGCTTGATGTTATTTCGAATAATGTTTTGCATCTTTATTTTCAATAAAAATGTCAAGGATAGCCTTCACCATGCTTATTTTGCTAGTATACATGTTGCTGTTTGAAAACAGAAAGTTTACCGCTGTTGCAAAAATTCCCTAGAAAATTCAGAGAGTGATATAATGTTGAATCTTTTTGCATAATGAGATATTATAAATCTTTTACAGCGTAGTATTTTTCTTATAATTTTTGGAGTTAGGTAAGTATGATGAATTTTGCATTCTTTACAGACTATACTGTTTTGGCAGATTGCTGTTATGTTTGCATTGTTTGCATATGTTTGCTTGTTTAATGATTCTATTTGAGGATAGGGGTATTAAATATGCATAGACATTTAGTATTCAATGTTGAATAATAATCTTAGTGATTTGTTACAATAGAAGATGATAAGGTTTTTGCATTATTTTATACTAACTTATCTCACGAGTTCTTGTTGAGTTTGTTGTGGATGAAGTTTTTGAGATTTAGGAAACCAACATATAAAAGGAATTAAGGAGACACAAAAGCTCAAGCTTGGGGATGCCCAAGGCACCCCAAGATAATATTTCAAGAAGTCTCAAGCATCTAAGCTTGGGGATGCCCCGGTAGGCATCCCACCTTTCTTCTTTAACAACTATCGGTTAGTATCGGTTGAACCTATGTTTTTGCTTCTTCACATGAGTTGTGCTATCCTTGCAATGTCATTTTTGTTTTGTTTTTCTTGCTGCTTGAATACAATACCAAGATCTGAAATTCTTTTTTGAGAGAGAGTCTTCATGTAGCTACATAATTATTTAACTACTCACTGATCTTTACGTATATCTTTTTGGAGTAGTTTGTCATTTACTCGTGTGCTTCACTTATATCCTATGAGTAAATGGTTGAATGAGTTGAATGTCATAAATCTGAAATTATATATGTCTCATTTTCTTATCCCATGGGTAGAAATGACTTCACATCTAAGAAGTAGAGGTTGTAAGTGTATTGAAGGTTAGCAAGCATTGTATTGGTCATTTGAACAATTCATGAAAGAATATTGAAGGAAGATAGATTTCACATATAAATATATTATCATAGACATCTTTTATAATTGTGAGCACTCATTAAGTATGACATGCTAAAGAGTTGATGTTGGACAAGGAAGACAACGTAATGGGTTATGTTTTCTCGCATCTCAGTTAAAGTATATTGTCACGGATCATTCAAATATGTTGAGCTTGCCTTTCCCCCTCATGCTAGCCAAAAATTCCTAGCACCAAGTAGAGATACTACTTGTGCTTCCAAATATCCTTAAACACAGTTTTGCCATGAGAGTCCACCATACCTACCTATGGATTGAGTAAGATCCTTCAAGTAAGTTGTCATCGGTGCAAGCAATAAAAAATACTCTCTAAATATGCATGACTTATTAGTGTGGAGAAAATAAGCTTTGTACGATCTTATTATGGAAGCAATAAAAGCGACGAACTGCATAATAAAGGTCCATATACAAGGGGCAATATAAAGTGATGTTCTTTCGCATTAAGATTTTGTGTATCCTACCCTAAAAGCGCATGTCAACCTCTGCTTCCCTCTGCGAAGGGCCTATCTTTTACTTTATGTCTTTTACTTTATGCAAGAGTCAAGGTGATCTTCACCTTTCCCTTTTTCATTTTATCCTTTGGCAAGCACTTTGTGTTGGGGTGATCCTGATATATATATATATATATATCCAATTGGATGTACGTTAGCATGAACTATTATTGTTGACATCACCCAAAGGTGAATACGTTTGGAGGCAACATTATAAGCCCCAATATTTCTCTGTGTCTGATTAAAACTTCATAACCACAAGTATTGCATGAGTGTTAGCAATTGTAGAAGACTATATGATAGTTGAGTATGTGAAGTTTGCTAAGTCAAAGCTCTGACATAGACTCTTGCTGAAAGTAAGATGAATTGCAATTGTTTGATGACTAAGAATGAAGTTTGCTAGTTTTCAAGAAAGTTTATGGTCTATGCTTTAACATGTGAATTGCTTGTTACTAGTTCGTGAAAAGTTTTATGAGATGAACTACTGTTATGACATATAATGATGACATATAATGATGCTAGTAAAGGTGATTGAAATTATCATTGATCAAACTTGTGCACCTGCTAGCATTCACACTTCATAAATTCTTTCTTTTATCATTTACCTACTCGAGGACGAGGAGGAATTAAGCTTGGGGATGTTGATACGTCTCCAACATATCTATAATTTATGAAGCATTCATGCTATTTTATTATCTGTTTTGAATGATTATGGGCTTTATTATACACTTTTATATTACTTTTGGGACTAACCTATTAACCGGAGGCCCAGCCCATATTGCTGTTTTATTGCTTGTTTCAGTATTTCAAAGAAAAGGAATATCAAACGGAGTCCAAACGGAATGAAATCTTCGGCAATGTTATTTTTGGGAAGAATATCACCCTGGAGACTTGGAGTTTACATCAGAAGATCCTCGAGGAGGCCAGGAGATAGGGGGCGCGTCCCCCCTACTGGGCGCACCCCCCTGTCTCATGGGCCCCTCGAGCACCTCCCGACCGACTTCTTTCGCCTATATAAGCCTATGTACCCTAAAAACATCGAATATCAAGATAGATCGGGAGTTCCGTCGCCGCAAGCCTCTGTAGCCACCAAAAACCTCTCGGGAGCCTATTCCGGCACCCTACCGGAGGGGGATCCCATCACCGGTGGCCATCTTCATCATCCTGGCGCTATGCATGACTAGGAGGGAGTAGTTCACCCTCGGGGCTGAGGGTATGTACCAGTAGCTATGTGTTTGATCTCTCTCTCTCTCTCTCATGTTCTCTCTCGTGTTCCCTCTATGGCACGATCTTGATGTATCCCGAGCTTTGCTATTATAGTTGGATCTTCTGATGTTTCTCCCCCTCTACTCTCTTGTGATGAATTGAGTTTTCCCTTTGAAGTTATCTTATCGGATTGAGTCTTTTATGAGAACACTTGATGTATTTCTTGCCGTGCTTATCTGTGGTGACAATGGGATATCATGTGCCACTTGATGTATGTTTTGGTGACCAACTTGCGGGTTCCGCCCATGAACCTATGCATAGGGGTTGGCAGACGTTCTTGACTCTCCGGTAGAAACTTTGGGGCGCTCTTTGAAGTACTTTGTGTTGGTTGAATAGATGAATCTGAGATTGTGTGATGCATATCGTATAATCATGCCCACAGATACTTGAGGTGACAATGGAGTATCTAGGTGACATTAGGGTTTTGGTTGATTTGTGTCTTAAGGTGTTATTCTAGTATGAACTCTACGATAGATTGAGCGGAAAGAATAGCTTCATGTTATTTTACTACGAACTCTTGAATAGATAGAACAAAAAGGATAACTTTGAGGTGGTTTCGTACCCTACCATAATCTCTTTGTTTGTTCTCTACTATTAGTGGATTTGGAGTGACTCTTTGTTGCATGTTGAGGGATTGTTATATGATCTATCTATGTTATTATTGTTGAGACAACTTGCACTAGTGAAAGTATGAACCCTAGGCCTTGTTTCCTACCATTGCAATACCGTTTACGCTCACTTTTACCACTTGTTACCTTGCTGTTTTTATAATTTCATATTACAAATACCATTATCTACCATCCATATTGCACTTGTATCACCATCTCTTCGCCAAACTAGTGCACCTATACAATTTACCATTGTATTGGGTGTGTTGGGGACACAAGAGACTCTTTGCTATTTAGTTGCAGGGTTGCTTGAGAGAGACCATCTTCATCCTACGCCTCCTACGGATTGATAAACCTTAGGTCATCCACTTGAGGGAAATTTGTTACTTCCTACAAACCTGTGCACTTGCAGGCCCAACAACGTCTACAAGAAGAAGGTTGTGTAGTAGACATCACTGCGGTTCGAAAAGGAGACCTAAAGTGATGACAGCTATAGGTCGCACGAAACCAACTAGTGATATGATACGTCTCCAACGTATCTACTTTTCCAAACACTTTTGCCCTTGTTTTGGACTCTAACTTGCATGATTTGAATGAAACTAACCCGGACTGACGTTGTTTTCAGCAGAATTACCATGATGTTGTTTCATGTGTAGAAAACAAAAGTTCTCGGAATGACCTGAAAATCCTCGGAGACAAGTTTCAGAAAATATAAAAAATACTGGCAAAATATGAAGACCAGGGGGCCCACACCCTGTCCACGAGGGTGGGGGGCGCGCCCCCTGTCTCGTGGGCCCCCTGCAGCTCCACCGACCTCAACTCCAACTCCATATATTCCGTCTCACGGAGAAAAAAATTAGAGAGGAAGTTTCATCGCGTTTTATGATTGGAGCCGCTGCCTAGCCCTAATCTCTCTCGGGAGGGCTGATCTGGAGTCCGTTCAGGGCTCCGGAGAGGGGGATTCGTCGCCGTCATCATCATCAACCATCCTCCATCACCAATTTCATGATGCTCACCGCCGTGCGTGAGTAATTCCATCGTAGGCTTGTTGGACGGTGATGGGTTGGATCAGATTTACCATGTAATCAAGTTAGTTTTGTGAGGGTTTGATCCCTAGTATCCACTATGTCCTGAGATTGATGTTGTTATGACTTTGCTATGCTTAATGCTTGTCACTAGGGCCCGAGTGCCATGATTTTAGATCTTAACCTATTATGTTTTCATGAATATATGTGTGTTCTTGATCCTATCTTGCAAGTCTATAGTCACCTATTATGTGTTATGATCTGACAACCCCGAAGTGACAATAATCGGGATACTTCTCGGTGATGATCGTAGTTTGAGGAGTTCATGTATTCACTTTGTGTTAATGCTTTGTTCCGGTTCTCTATTAAAAGGAGGCCTTAATATCCCTTAGTTTCCACTAGGACCCCGCTGCCATGGGAGGGTAGGACAAAAGATGTCATGCAAGTTCTTTTCCATAAGCACGTATGACTATATTCGGAATACATGCCTACATTACATTGATGAATTGGAGCTAGTTCCGTGTCACCCTATGTTATAGCTATTACATGAGGAATCACATCCGACATAATTATCCATCACTGATCCATTGCCTACGAGCTTTTCACATCTTGTGCTTCGCTTATTTACTTTTCTGTTGCTATTGTTACAATCACTACAAAACCCAAAACTATTATTTTTGCTACCGTTACCATTACTATCATACTACTTTGCTACTAAATACTTTGTTGCAGATACTAAGTTCTCCAGGTGTGGTTGAATTGACAACTCAACTGCTAATACTCAAGAATATTCTTTGGCTCCCCTTGCGTCGAATCAATAAATTTGGGTTGAATACTCTACCCTCGAAAGCTGTTGCGATCCCCTACACTTGTGGGTCATCAAGACTAATTTCTGGCGCCGTTGCCGGAGAGCATAGCTCTATTCTTTGAGTCACTTGGGATTTATATCTGCTGATCACTATGAAGAACTTCAAAGATCAAAAAACTAAAATCCATCCCTCAACTACGAGGGGAGGTAAGGAACTGCCATCTAGCTCTGCACTAGATTCTCCTTCTGTTATGAATAAGTTTGCGACACCTAAACCTGCTACTGCTATGAATTCTGATATATCGCATGTTATTGATGATGCCACTTCTGCTATGCATGATACTTATGATGAAACTACTTCTGTGCGTGATACCACTTTGCCATTAGGTGAATTTCTTGATGAACAACTTGCTAGGGTTAGAGATAATGAAATTATTGAAGATACTATTATTGATGACAGTGATGATGAAAGTTCTCCCCCTGATTATGAATTACTTGTTGTTCCTGAGGGTTATGTTATGAATGAGGAAGCTGCTAAAGCTATCTTTGCTTGTAAAGATAGATATGATCTTAAAAAATTATTAGCTAAATGGAAGCAGCAGTCTCTTAATGCTAGAATGAAACCTGACCCTGCTTTTGGTACTTCACCTATCTGTGTTACTGATAAGGAATATGAATTCTCTATTGATCCTGAGATTATTACTTTAGTTGAATCCGATCCTTTCTATGGCACTGAATCTGAAACTGTTGTGGCACATCTTACCAAGTTAAATGATATAGCCACCCTGTTTACTAATAATGAGATGTCTCGCTATTATTACATCCTTAAGATATTTCCGTTCTCATTAAAGGGTGATGCTAAGACTTGGTTTAATTCTCTTGATCCTGGTTGTGTGCGTAGTCCCTAGGATATGATTTATTACTTCTCTGCTAAATATTTCCCTGCTCATAAGAAACAAGCTGCCTTGCGGGAAATATATAACTTTTTGCAAATCGAAGAAGAGAGTCGCCCACAAGCTTGGGGGAGGCTTCTCCGATTACTTAATGCTTTGCCTAATCATCCTCTTCAGAAAAATGAAATACTTGATATCTTTTATAATGGACTAACCGATGCTTCCAAGGACTACTTGGATAGTTGTGTTGGTTGTGTTTTCAGGGAAAGAACAGTCGACGAAGCTGAATTACTATTGAATAATATGTTGAATAATGAAAATAATTGGACTCTTCCTGAGCCAATTCCCGAGGCAATTCCTGAACCAATTGACCCAACTCCTGAGCCTATTCCTAAACCCACTCCAAAAAAGAGAGATGTTCTATTTCTCAGTCCTGAAGATATGCAAGAGGCAAAGAAATCAATGAAAGAAAAAGGTATAAAAGCTGAAGATGTTAAGAATTTACCACCTATTGAAGAAATACATGGTCTTAATATACCGCCTGTCGAAGAACCACATTGTCTTGATAACCCGACACAGGTAGTAAAGGTAAATTCCCTCTATAGATATGATAAAGTTGAAATCCCTTCTACTAAATTTCATAGCCCATGCTTAGATGAATTTGATGACTTTATGGATAAACAAGCAAATTTCAATGATTATGTTAGTAGACAATTGAAAAATAATGCTTATATGATTAGACGCTTGAGTGATTATATGGCTAGAGTTAAGGGTGAATTGAAACTTACTAGTAAACATGTTCCTATGGTCACCACTCAAGCTGAACAAGTGCTTAAGGCTCAGAATGAATTGCTAGAGGAACTAAATAATAAACATGACTTTGCTGTTAGAATGGCTACTAGAACTGGTAAAATGACTTAGGAACCTTTGTATCCTGAAGGCCACCCTAAGAGAATTGAACAAGATTCTTAGAATAATAATCTAGATGCTCCTAGTTCTTCTACGAAGAAGAAAAAGAAAAATGATAGGACTTTGCATGCTTCTAGTGAACCTAATGTAGAAACACCTGAGAATCCTAATAATACTTCTATCTCTGATGCTGAAACACAATCCGAAGATGAACATGAACCTGATGATAATGCTAATAATGATGTTCATGTAGATGCTCAACCTAATAATAACAATGATATAGAAACTGAACGTGCAGTTGGTCTTGATAACCCACAATCAAGAAACCAACGTTATGATAAGAGAGATTTTGTTGCTAGGAAGCATGGTAAAGAAAGAGAACCATGGATTCAGAAACCCATGCCCTTTCCTCCTAAACCATCCAAGACAAAGGATGATGATGACTTTGAGCGTTTTGCTGAAATGATTAGACTTATTTTCTTACGCATGCGCTTAACTGATATGCTTAAAACAAATCCATATTATAAATATATGAAAGATATCATCACTAATAAGAGGAAAATACCTGAAGCTGAGATTTCCACCATGCTTGCCAACTATACCTTTAAGGGTGGAATACCTAAGAAACTTGGTGATCCCGGAGTACCTACTATACCATGCTCCATAAAGAGAAATTATGTTAAAACTGCTTTATGTGATTTAGGAGCCAGTGTTAGTGTTATGCCTCTTTCCTTGTATCGTAGACTTGAATTAAGTAAGTTGACACCTACTGAAATATCTTTGCAAATGGCTGATAAATCAACTGCTATACCTGTCAGCATTTGTGAGCACGTGCCTGTTGTTGTTGCAAACGTTACTATCTTAACAGACTTTGTCATTCTTGATATTCCTGAGGACGACAGTATGTCGATTATCCTCGGTAGACCCTTTTTAAATACTGTAGGTGCTGTTATTGATTTCAATAAAGGCAATGTCACCTTTCATGTTAATGGAAATGAGCACATGGTACATTTTCCGAGGAAACAACCTCAAATTCATAGCTTAAATTCTATTGAGAAAATTCCATCAATCATTATTGGAGGTTTTGAATTTCCTATCCCTGCTATCAAGAAAAAGTATGATATTCTTATTGTTGGGGATATCCATATCCCCGTTGAGGTAACCTAGTGTCACTTCGAAATTTCTCTGGTTCCGTGTTATTCGGAATGAGTTTGTTAACAAGACTTGATCAACCTTGTTAGTGGATTCATTTTGATGATCATGAGATGGATGAAACTAGAAGGCACAACCTTCTGTACCTTTTTTTACTTACTGTTATTTAAATTAAATAAAGCAAAATAGTATTATCTGTCTGTTTTCTTAATTATCTGTGCATTGAAAAATATCCCAAAAATAAAAGTGCTCCAAATGCCCTGCAAATTTAGCATGATTTTTTATGGAATATTTGAGGATTTTAGGCACTAAAATCACTGTAGGAGGGGCAAGCACCTGGCCACGAGAGTGAGGGCGCGCCCACCCCCTCTTGGCGCGCCCCCCTGTCTCGTGGGCCCCTGGTGGCCCCCCTCCACTTATGCTAGCACCCACACACTCCATCTTCTTCCCCAAAAAAACCCATCCAGCTCAAGCACGAGTTCTAGCTCATTTTTCTACGATTTTCGATCTCCTTGGTCAAAGCTCTATTTACAAAACTACTTTGGGAGATTGTTGCTTGGTATGTGACTCCTCCATTGGTCCAATTAGTTTTTGTTCTAATGCTTTATTCATTGCAAATCCTTGCTGCCTTGGTGACCCTGTTCTTGAGCTTGCATGTTAAATTTATGAGGTTCTAAGTAATTCTAATGCATGATATAGGCTCTAGGCACTTGTAGGAGTAGTTGCTATCAATCTTGTTTAGTTTTATTCACTTTTATTTTGAAGTTACTAAAATTTCAGAAATTTTCAGAAAATGTTAAAGAGATTTTTGAGGGGCTCTTCTAGCCAAGGCTCCCAGGAAAAACAAGCTAAAGAGAAGGAAAAGGCCAAGTATAATCTTCCTCGCATAGCGGAAGTACGGCCATGTGAATGGCCATGCGTTGATTTCTTGAGAGAAGATGGAATTTATGAAGATTTTTATTCTTTGATTGAGAATGCAGGCCTCACTAATTTCCTCCACGACCGGATCGATCAGTATCTCTTACTTACCAATACTTTCATGCAAAACTTTTATTATTATCCTAAGAAGTCACCGCCTTCGGTATCATTTCATTTATATGATGAATTTAGGGAAATGTCTTTACGTGATTTTTGCGTGGTATGTAGGATACCGTTTGAGGGAAAATTAGAGGAACCACATCCTAGGGATGTGGATGGCTTTGTTAACACTATCACTGTAGGGGACCCAAAGAAGGGTTCCGATGCGAGAATCTCTAGCATACACTTTCCTATTTTACGCTAGTTTGCCATATTTGCTAGTAGATGCTTGATTGGTCGTGTAAATAGTGGAAACTTCAATGTCCCAGATATTATTATTCTATTCCATGCCTTGTTTGGTGATAATAGTTTTAGTATGGGTGTCGTTATTGCTAAACGTTTAAACCTGAATCGTACGAAAGGCCCCATCCTTGGAGGTATCTATGCTGCATGTCTTGCTAAATATTTTGAGATACCTATTAGGCACCATGAGAAAGAGGAGACAATATTGCCTCCTTATATTTTAGATTACAGGAGCATGGTAGCACATGGGTTTATTGTTCATAATGATGATAAGATGCTCCTGTATAACTTGAGACTTAATAAGAAACACAATGAGACTATTATTCTGCCTGCACCTCTGTTGTTTGATTTGACTGCAGATAATTATCTTGTCACGCCGGAAGCGGTGTATGCTCATCAAGGCCAAGCATCCACTCAAGAGCCTGAGGCCGACCCGGAACCTGCACTGGACCCTTATCGAGCATCATCTTACCAGTGGGATCCGGAGGAGATGGCCAGCCAGTGGTATCCTGATTACACCCCTCAGTACACCGGGGAGAGTAGCCGTGGTCTGTGGCCATAAACCAACTTAGGCCAAAATCCTAAGCTTGGGGGAGTATGTATTTCTCACCGACTTTACATTCATGTCCACACACTATTCTAGTCGTCGGTGCTCATACTCTTTCATTGTATTATCCATGTTAGTTTAATTTTCTTTTTCTAGTTTTCTTCTTGTGAGTTTGATAAACCTTAAGAAAAACCCAAAAAAAATTTAGTTATTTTAATTTCCATGCTTGTAGTAGAAATTAAAATGAAAACCCAAAAATATTTCCCATTCTTCTTTTACTTGTTGGGAGCTTTCCCGTGTAAATAGTTTTATTTTCTTTCCTTTCCTTTGAGGGGTTGAGAGTAGAAGACCATATTGAAAATGTTTAGTGGCTCTCATATGCATGATTGTTTATTTAATTAGAGCCCATATTACTTTGTCTTCTCTCTTGATTTGAATGCTTGCAGATTCCAGCTTAGTCCAATGCACGTGCACTATTATTATTATATGCATCGTTCGGTCATGCAAGTGAAAGGCAATAATGACGATATATGTTGGACTGATTGAGATGAGAGAAGTTGGTATGAACTCGACCTCTCTTGTTTTTGTAAATATGATGAGTTCATCGTTCCTGATTTAGCTTATTATGAAGTAAACATATTTGCAATGACATTTAGAGATTATAGTTGCTTGTGCCATGCTTGATTAGCTATGAGTTATAATGGTTTACCTTGCGTGCCAACATGCTATTAGAATGATTATGATGTGGTATGATGGGATGGTATCCTCCTTTGGATGAATTGAGTGACTCGACTTGGCACATGTTCACGCATGTAGTTGAAACAAATCAACATAGCCTTCACGATATTTATGTTCATGGTGGATTATATCCTACTCATTCTTGTATTCGGCGTGAATTAATTTTAATGCATGTTTTTGACTGTTGTCGCTCTCTCAGTTGGTCACTTCCCAGTCTTTTGCTAGCCTTCACCTGTTTAATAAGCGGGAATACTGCTTGTGCATCCAAACTCCTTAAACCCCAAAGTTATTCCAATGAGTCCACCATACCTTCCTATATGCGGTATCTACCTGCCGTTCCAAGTAAATTTGTATGTGCCAAACTCCAAACCTTCAAATGAAATTCTGTTTTGTATGCTCGAGCAACTCATGTTTCAAGTAGGGCTGCCTATATCTTCCATGCTAGGTGGGTTATTCTCAAGAGGAGTGGACTCCGCTCCTCATTCACGAGAAAGGGCTGGTAACCGGGATGCCCAGTCCCATGATCCAAAAAGATCAAATGATATCAATATAATTAAACAAAACTCCCCCAATGCTGTTTTTAGTTGGAGGCAATCGTTGTTTCGAGCAAGCCATGGATTGATGATTGTTGGTGGTGGGGGAGTATAAACTTTTACCATTCTGTTTGGGAACTTCCTGTAATGCATGTAGTATGGAAGATACAACCATCTCATAGTTGTTGTGTTGACAGTGAAAGTATGCCACCCAAATTGTTATTCAATATCTATTTTAAAATCAAGCTCTGGCACCTCTACGAATCCCTGCTTCCCTCTACGAAGGGCCTATCTATTTACTTTTATGTTGAGTCATCACCTTCTTATTAAAAAGCACCCGCTGGAGAGCACACTGTCATTTGCATTCATTATTATTGGTTTATATTGGGTATGACTTGACTGGATCTATTTTACCATGAATTACAATGTTTAGTCAGTCCTTGATCTTTAAAGGTGCTCTGCATTTATGTTTTGCGGTCTCAGAAAGGGCTAGCGAGATACCATTTTGTTATGTCATGTTATGATTGTTTTGAGAAAGTGTTGTCATCCGAGTTTTATTATTATGGCTCGCTAGCTGATTATGCCATTGATATGAGTAATTGTGAGACCTAAGTGTTATTGTGAGTATGGTTAGTTCATAATATTTGTTGAAACCTGAATGCTTGCTTTGCATGTTTACAACAACAAGAGCAAATAGAGTTTGTAAAAGTTTTTCTTTATCACTTTCAGTTTATCAATTGAATTGCTTGAGGACAAGCAAAGGTTTAAGCTTGGGGGAGTTGATACGTCTCCAACGTATCTACTTTTCCAAACACTTTTGCCCTTGTTTTGGACTCTAACTTGCATGATTTGAATGAAACTAACCCAGACTGACGCTGTTTTCAGCAGAATTACCATGTTGTTCTTTCATGTGTAGAAAACAAAAGTTCTCGGAATGACCTGAAAATCCTTGGAGACATGTTTCAGAAAATATAAAAAATACTAGCAAAAGATGAAGACCAGGGGGCCCACACCCTGTCCACGAGGGTGCGGGGCGTGCCCACCCCCTCTAGGCGCCCCCCTGTCTCGTGGGCCCCCCTGCAGCTCCGCCGACCTCAACTCCAACTCCATATATTCCGTCTCGCGGAGAAAAAAATCAGAGAGGAAGTTTCATCGCGTTTTACGATACGGAGCCGTCGCCAAGCCCTAATCTATCTCGAGAGGGCTGATCTGGAGTCCGTTCGGGGCTCCGGAGAGGGGGATTCGTCGCCATCGTCATCATCAACCATCCTCCATCACCAATTTCATGACGCTCACCGCCGTGCGTGAGTAATTCCATCGTAGGCTTGCTGGACGGTGATGGGTTGGATGAGATTTACCATGTAATCAAGTTAGTTTTGTTAGGGTTTGATCCCTAGTATCCACTATGTTCTGAGATTGATGTTGCTATGACGTTGCTATGCTTAATGCTTGTCACTAGGGCCTGAGTGCCATGATTTCATGAATATATGTGTGTTCTTAATCCTATCTTGCAAGTCTGTACTCACCTATTATGTGTTATGATCCGACAACCCCGAAGTGGCAATAATCGGGATACTTCTCGGTGATGACCGTAGTTTGAGGAGTTCATGTATTCACTATGTGTTAGTGCTTTGGTCCGGTTCTCTATTAAAAGGAGGCCTTAATATCCCTTAGTTTCAACTAGGACCCCGCTGCCACGGGAAGGTAGGACAAAAGATGCCATGCAAGTTCTTTTCCATAAGCACGTATGACTATATTCGGAATACATGCCTACATTACATTGATGAATTGGAGCTAGTTCTGTGTCACCCTATGTTATAGCTATTACATGAGGAATCACATCCGACATAATTATCCATCACTGATCCATTGCCTACGAGCTTTTCACATCTTGTGCTTCGCTTATTTACTTTTCTGTTGCTATAGTTACAATCACTACAAAACCCAAAAATATTACTTTTGCTATCGTTACCATTACTATCGTACTACTTTGCTACTAAATACTTTGCTACAGATACTAAGTTATCCAGGTGTGGTTGAATTGATAACTCAACTGCTAATACTCAAGAATATTCTTTGGCTCCCCTTGTGTCGAATCAATAAATTTGGGTTGAATACTCTACCTTCGAAAGCTGTTATGATCCCCTACACTTGTGGGTCATCATGGTACTACTAGACATACGACTAATTTTTCCCTCAAAAAAAAAGAGGCACGGGTGCTCAGTACTCCTATTCTATTAACACGAGTCCCATCTGACAACAGTGTCCGTGCTACAGCTAGCTCTCCTCCCTCGCTTCTGTCTTCTAATTCTAAACTCGGCTGACGCCCGGTGGGCGGGGTGGGTTTGCTCAACTGCAGCCCCACCTCATAGTGAAAATGTTATGACTGGAATAAAAATGCCATATACTCCCCGTGTTCCTAAATATAAGCCTTTTTAGATACTATTTCAAATGGAATGCAACATACAAATGTATGTAGACATAGTTTAGAGTGTAGATTCACTCATTTTGCTCCGTATGTAGTAGTCACTTGCTGGAATCTTTAGAAAGACTCATATTTGGGAACGGAGGGAGTACTATACTAATAAAACATTAAGGCCACGAGGTGATGCGGTGATGGACTGCTGGTTACAGGAGGCAAGAAGAAGAGATGCATCCATCGACGACGTCCACCTCCTCGACTCAGGGCGCCAGCCCACCGAACGACGCCTAAGTAGCAGCGGCTTTCGTGGCCAGGTCGACGTGCTTCTGAACAATGGCGTACAAAGATTCCAGCCGCCGGAAGAAGGCCAACGTGTTTCTGTCCTCGCTTGCCTTGTAGTGGCCTATGTAGACTATTTCCTCGTAGACGTGGATGTGCAGGTCGACGATTTCTTGCATGGCGAGGCGCTGCGCGGCGAGTGCGGCCTTGAGGTGCACATTCTTCATCGCGACCTCCGGCACCTGCAGGGCCACCAGGGATTGAAAGAGTTCGTCACCATGGAGGACGATGAGGGTGGCAGGCAATGAGGAGCCTGGGCGCGCGGGCTGGAGCAGTATGGCAAGGTTGTCCGCGTGCTTCTTGACAGTGGTGAACTTGCAGATGGAGTTGACCATCATGCCGTCCATGCGAGAGGCGAAGCCGGCGTCAGCGAGGGCTACGATGCCGGCGGTCGTTGAGGGAGTCCTGGATAAGGGGGTATCCGGACAGCCGGACTATATACTTTGGCCGGACTATTGGACTATGAAGATCCAAGATAGAAGACTTCGTCCCATGTCCGGATGGGACTCTCCTTGGCGTGGAAGGCAAGCTTGGCGATTCGGATGTAGATCTCCTCCTCTATAAACCGACTCTGTGTAACCCTAACCCCCTCCGGTGTCTATATAAACCTTAGGGTTTAGTCCGTAGGACAGAAGAACAACAATCATACCATAGGCTAGCTTCTAGGGTTTAGCCTCTCTGATCTCGTGGCAGATCAACTCTTGTAATACTCATATCATCAAGATCAATCAAGTAGGAAGTAGGGTATTACCTCCATCGAGAGGACCTGAACCTGGGTAAACATCATGTCCCCAGCCTCCTGTTACCATTAGCCTTAGACGCACAGTTTGGGACCCCCTACCCGAGATCCGCCGGTTTTGACACCGACATTGGTGCTTTCATTAAGAGTTCCTCTATGTCGTCGCTGCAAGGCTAGATGGCTTCTCCAACCTTCAACCACGCCGTCCTGGGTGAGACTTTCCTCCCCGGATAGATCTTCCTGTTCGGCGGCTTCGCACTGCGGGCCAACTCGCTTGGCCATCTGGAGTAGATCGATAGCTACGCCCCTGGCCATCAGGTCAGGTTTGGAAACCTAAACTACACTACCGACATCCGCGAAGACTTGATCTTCGACGGATTCGGGCTCGTGCCAGGAGCACCGAACAATCACGACATGCATGACCTAGATCTGCAGTCGGACAGTATTCAGAACACCGCACCTGCTACAGCTCCAGACTTTGTTCCAGAGCAGGTCGTGCCTTCCGAGGATGGGTGGATGGACCCCGCCCCGAAGGCGGTACACTCATTGGCTTTGGTGCCGAACACAGACTCCTCTCCTAAAGGGATCTGTATCTCCGGACCCCCGGACTCGCCTCCGGTCGTGTGTTCTGGACCGCACGCATCCGTGCCCATCGAGTCTAATTGGGCTCCGGTTATGGAATTCGCCGCCACGGATATCTTTCAGCACTCACCCTTCGGAGACATGCTAAATTCATTAAGGTCTCTCTCTCTGTCAGAAGACTCCTGGCCGAACTATGTCCGACCTGTGTGGGATACAGAGAACGAAGAAAATCGCAACCCACCCACCACCCACTTTGTAGCCACTATCGATGACCTAACAGACATGCTTGACTTCGACACCAATAACATCGACGGTATGGACGTTGATATAGGGGAAGATCCGGAACCACCACCCACGGGGCGCTGGACAGCCACTTCATCATACGACGTCTACATGGTGGACACCCCCAAAGAAGACAATGGTGACAAAAAGGACACAATGGAGGATAAGCCCCCCAGGCAGAAGCAAAAACAACGGCGTAGGCGCCGCCTCAGGTCCAGTCACGGTAAAAATAGCGATAACAACCCAAAACAGGATGACACTCCGGTTGATTCCGAAGGCAACAACAACCATAGGGACCCAGCGATGGAGCAGGACAAACTAGGTCATGCCGAACACAGCCCAGAGTAGACGCCCGATCACATAAATTCAGAGGGCCGAACTCACCATGCTACCTCCAAAGAAGAGAACAGTCTGGTTGACGATGCATTCATCATCCCGGAAGAACATTCGGAACAAGATAACCTCTGCAGAAAACTGCTGGCCACAGCGTGAAGCCTGAAGAAGTAGAAGCAAAGGCTTAAGGCCGCGTAGGATAAGCTCAACCGAAGATGGAATAAGGTGCTGGACACCAAAGGGAAATGTGGCGATAATCGCCCCACAAAGAGCTACCCAAAACGCAAACTGCTACCCGAATTTGACGATGAAGCCGCAACACCCGTTCGGCCCAAAAACAATACGGCTACTCAGCCAGACCAACCACCTCATGGCCGCGATAGAACAGCCACCGATACCGCACACGATTTACAAGAGCTCCTGGACAAAAAGGCCAGTGCGGCCAGATCCATCTATGGGTCCAGAGGACATGCTCCGACGCGGGATTATGGTCACCACAACGATCATACTGATCGAATACCAGTCTAGAATCAACACCGGGAGCAACAGCAGCCGGCAGCATGCCGCGACACGGCCAGCTACAAAGGGGCTGTGCACCCCCTGTGCTTCATGTATGAGGTGATGGATCATGAATTTCCACAGGGATTCAAACCCGTGAATATAGAGTCATACGACGGAACTACAGACCCTGGGGTCTGGATTGATGATTTTATCCTTCACATACACATGGCTCGTGGGGATGACCTCCACGCCATCAAATACCTCCCCCTCAAGTTAAAAGGACCAGCTCATCATTGGCTGAAAAGCCTCCCCGAAAACTCAATTGGAAGTTGGGAGGAACTTGAGGATGCTTTCAGGGCCACCTTTCAAGGGACCTATGTCCAACCTCCAGATGCTGACGATTTAAGTCACATAATATAGCAGCCCGGAGAGTCAGCCCGCAAACTTTGGAACAGATTCCTCACTAAGAAGAATCAAATTGTCGACTGTCCGGATGTCGAAGCCTTAGCGGCCTTCAAGTACAGTATCCGAGATGAGTGGCTTGCCAGACACCTCAGCCAAGAAAAGTCGAGAACGATGGCAGCCTTAACAAGCCTCATGACCCGATTTTGTGCGGGCGAGGACAGCTGGTTGGCCCGTAGAGGCACCAGCGACCCAGGCACATCCGAAATCCGAGATGGCAACGGGAAGCCACGGCACACTAAGCACAAATGTCGGAATAACGATAGTCCGGATAACACAGTGGTCAACACCGAATTCAGGGGCTCTCGACCTGGTCAAGGAAAGAAGCCATTTAAAGGCAGTAAAGAGGAACCATCCGGCCTTAACAAAGTCCTGGATAGATTGTGCCAAATCCATGGCACTCCCGACAAACCTGCAAATCATACCCATAGAGAATGTTGATTTTTCAAGCAGGCCGGCAAGTTAAACACCGAACACAAGGGAAGGGAAACACCAAGCGAATATGAGGATGAGCCTCGCCAGCCGAACACCAGGGGCCAGAAACAATTCCCACCGGAAGTCAAAACGGTAAACATGGTACACGCAACTTACACAGAGTTCGTAGCCCCCCAATTCAATCCCTAGGCAACTTGCCCGATCACTTTTGATCACAGGGACTACCCGGCCAGTATCCGGCACGGAGGATCGGCTGCCTTGGTGCTCGACCCAATAATTGATGGATACCATCTTACTCGCATCCTAATGGACGGCGGCAGTAGTCTTAATCTGGTATATCAAGACACGATCTGCAAGATGGGGGTAGACCCATCCAGAATAAGTCAAAATAACGCCACCTTCAATGGAGTGATTCCAGGTGTAGTAGCCCACTACTGGGGCTCCCTCGTATTAGAAGTGACATTCGGTTCTCCCAACAACTTCAGAAGCGAGAACCTACTCTTCAACATCGCCCCCTTCAGCAGCGATTATCATGCATTGCTTGGAAGAACGGCCTTCGCTTGCTTTAACGCAATACCGAACTACGCCTGCTTTAAACTCAAGATGCCCGGTCTGTTGGGGAACGTAGTAATTTCAAAAAATTTCCTACGCACACACAAGATCATGGTGATGGCATAGCAACGAGAGGGGAGAGTGTTGTCCACGTACCCTCATAGACCGTAAGCGGAAGCGTTATCACAACGCAGTTGATGTAGTCGTACGTCTTCACGACTCGACCGATCCAAGCGCCGAACGTATGACACCTCCGTGTTCAGCACACGTTCAGCTCGATGACGTTCCCCGGGCTCCAATCCAGCAAAGCGTCGGGGATGAGTCCCGTTAGCACGACGGCGTGGTGACGATGATGATGTTCTATCGGCGCAGGGCTTCACCTAAACTGCGCGACGATATGACCGAGGTGGAATATGGTGGAGGGGGGCACCGCACACGGCTAAGGAACGGTCCGTAGATCAACTTGTGTGTCATGGGGTGCCCCCCTGCCCCCGTATATAAAGGAGCAAGGGAGGAGGAGGCGGCCGGCCAAGGGAGGGCGCGCCAGGGAGGAGTCCTGCTCCCACCGGGAGTAGGACACCCTCCTTTCCTAGTCCAAGTAGGAGACCTTCCATGTAGTAGGAGTAGGAGAGAAGGAAAGGGAAGAGAGAAGGGAAGGAAGGAGGGGGTGCGGCCCCTCCCCCTAGTCCAATTCGGACTAGGCCTTGGGGGGGGGGCGCGGCCTGCCCTAGGTAGCCCCTCTCTCTTTCCCGTATGGCCCAATAAGGCCCAATACTTCTCCCGGCGAATTCCCGTAACTCTCCGGTACTCCGAAAAATACCCGAATCACTCGGAACCTTTCCGAAGTCCAAATATAGTCGTCCAATATATCGATCTTTACGTCTCGACCATTTCGAGACTCCTCGTTATGTCCCTGATCTCATCCGGGACTCCGAACTCCTTCGCTACATCAAAACTCATAAACTCATAATATAACTGTCATCGTAACCTTAAGCGTGCGGACCTTACGGGTTTGAGAACTATGTAGACATGACCTAGAACTATTTCCGGTCAATAACCATAGTGGAACCTGGATGTTCATATTGGCTCCTACGTATTCTACGAAGATCTTTATCGGTCAAACCGCATAACAACATACATTGTTCCCTTTGTCATCGGTATGTTACTTGCCCGAGATTCGATCGTCGGTATCCAATACCTAGTTCAATCTTGTTACCGGTAAGTCTCTTTACTCGTTCCGTAATACATCATTTCATAACTAACTCATTAGTTACAATGCTTGCAAGGCTTAGGTGATGAGTATTACTGAGAGGGCCCAAAGATACCTCTCCGACAATCGGAGTGACAAAACCTAATCTCGAATTATGCCAACTCAACATGTACCTTTGGAGACACCTGTAGAGCACCTTTATAATCACCCAATTACGTTGTGACGTTTGGTAGCACACAAAGTGTTCCTCCGGTAAAAGGGAGTTGCACAATCTCATAGTTGCAGGAACTTTGTATAAGTCATGAAGAAAGCAATAGCAACATACTAAACGATCAAGTGCTAAGCTAACGGAATGGGTCAAGTCAATCACATCATTCTCCTAATGATGTGATCCCATTAATCAAATGACAACACATGCCTATGGTTAGAAACATAACCATCTTTGATCAATGAGCTAGTTCAAGTAGAGGCATACTAGTGACACTATGTTTGTCTATGTATTCACACATGTATCATGTTTCCGGTTAATACAATTCTAGCATGAATAATAAACATTTATCATGATATGAGGAAATAAATAATAACTTTATTATTGCCTCTAGGGCATATTTCCTTCAGTCTCCCACTTGCACTAGATTCAATAATCTAGATTACATAGTAATGATTCTAACACCCATGGAGTCTTGGTGCTGATCATGTTTTGCTCGTGAGAGAGGCTGAGTCAACGGGTCTGCAACATTCAGATCCGTATGTATCTTGCAAATCTCTATGTCTCCCACTTGGACTTGGTCCCGAATGGAATTGAAGCGTCTCTTGATGTGCTTGGTCCTCTTGTGAAATCTGGATTTCTTTGCCAAGGCAATTGCACCAGTATTGTCACAGAAGATCTTCATTGGTCCCGATGAACTAGGTACAACACCTAGATCGGAAATGAACTCCTTCATCCAGACTCCTTCATTTGCTGCTTCCGAAGCAGCTATGTACTCCGCTTCACATGTAGATCCCGCCACGACGCTTTGTTTAGAACTGCACCAACTTACAACTCCACCGTTTAAAAATATGTATTCGGTTTGCGATTTAGAATCGTCCGGATCAGTGTCAAAGCTTGCATCGACGTAACCATTTACGACTAGCTCTTTGTCACCTCCATATATGAGAAACATATCCTTAGTCCTTTTCAGGTATTTCAGGATGTTCTTGACCGCTGTCCAGTGACCCACTCCTGGGTTACTTTGGTACCTCCCTGCCAAACTAATAGCAAGGCACACATCAGGTCTGGTACACAGCATTGCATACATGATAGAGCCTATGCCTGAAGCATAGGGAACTCCTTTCATTTTCTCTCTATCTTCTGTAGTGGTCGGGCATTGAGTCTGACTCAACTTTATACCTTGTAATACATGCAAGAACCCTTTCTTCGCCTGTTCCATATTGAACCTTTTCAATACTTTATCAAGGTACGTGCTTTGTGAAAGTCCAATCAAGCGTCTTGATCTATCTCTATAGATCTTAATGCCCAATATGTAAGCAGCTTCACCGAGGTCTTTCATTGAAAAACTTTTATTCAAGTATCCTTTTATGCTATCCAGAAATTCTATATCATTTCCAATCAACAATATGTCATCCACATATAATATTAGAAATGCTACAGAGCTCCCACTCACTTTCTTGTAAATACAGGCTTCTCCAAAAGTCTGTATAAAACCATATGCTTTGATCACACTATCAAAGCGTTTATTCCAACTCCGAGAGGCTTGCACCAGGCCATAGATTGATCCCTGGAGCTTGCACACTTTGTTAGCTCCCTTAGGATCTACAAAACCCTCCGGTTGCATCATATACAACTCTTATTCCAGAAATCCATTCAGGAATGCAGTTTTTACATCCATCTGCCAAATTTCATAATCATAAAATGCGGCAATCGCTAACATGATTCAGACAGACTTAAGCATCGCTACGGGTGAGAAAGTCTCATCGTAGTCAACCCCTTGAACTTGTCGAAAACCTTTCGCAACAAGTCGAGCTTTATAGACAGTTACATTACCGTCAGCGCCAGTCTTCTTCTTAAAAATCCATTTATTCTCAATGGCTTGCCGATCATCGGGCAAGTCAACCAAAGTCCATACTTTGTTCTCATACATGGATCCCATCTCAGATTTCATGGCCTCTAGCCATTTTACGGAATCTGGGCTCATCATTGCTTCCTCATAGTTCGTAGGTTCATCATGGTCAAGTAACATGACTTCCAGAACAGGATTACCGTACCACTCTGGTGCGGATCTTACTCTGGTAGACCTACGAGGTTCAGTATACACTTGATCTGAAGTTTCATGATCAATGTCATTAGCTTCCTCACTAATTGGTGTATTTGTCACAGGAACTGATTTCTGTGATGAACTACTTTCCAATAAAGGAGTAGGTACCGTTACCTCATCAAGTTCTACTTTCCTCCCACTCACATCTTTCGAGAGAAACTCCTTCTCTAGAAAGGATCCATTCTTAGCAACGAATGTCTTGCCTTCGGATCTGTGATAGAAGGTGTACCCAACAGTCTCTTTTGGGTATCCTATGAAGACACATTTCTCCGATTTGGGTTCGAGCTTATCTGGTTGAAGTTTCTTCACATAAGCATCGCAGCCCCAAACTTTAAGAAACGACAACTTTGGTTTCTTGCCAAACCACAGTTCATAAGGCGTCGTCTCAACGGATTTAGATGGTGCCCTATTTAATGTGAATGCAGCCGTCTCTAAAGCATAACCCCAAAACGATAGCGGTAAATCAGTAAGAGACATCATAGATCGCACCATATCTAGTAAAGTACGATTACGACATTCGGACACACCATTTCTTTGTGGTGTTCCAGGTGGCGTGAGTTACGAAACTATTCCGCATTGTTTCAAATGTAAACCAAACTCGTAACTCAAATATTCTCCTCCATGATCAGATCGTAGAAACTTTATTTTCTTGTTATGATGATTTTCCACTTCACTCTGAAATTCTTTGAACTTTTCAAATGTTTCAGACTTGTGCTTCATTAAGTAGATATACCCATATCTGCTCAAATTATCTGTGAAGGTAAGAAAATAACGATATCCGCCACGAGCTTCAACATTCATTGGACCACATACATCTGTATGTATGATTTCCAACAAATCTGTGGCTCTCTCCATAGTACCAGAGAATGGTGTTTTAGCCATCTTGCCCATGAGGCACGGTTCGCGAGTACCAAGTGATTCATAATCAAGTGATTCCAAAAGTCCATCAGTATGGAGTTTCTTCATGCGCTTTACACTGATATGACCTAAACGGCAGTGCCACAAATAAGTTGCACTATCATTATCTGTCAGGACCCCGACTCGATGTCACATCGATCTAGCTGGTAACACCTCATATCAATTTGCGGCCTCACGCACGGTATCCCCACGGGTGTCGCCTTACCTTTGCCCGGGACCGTTTGCGCCTTTTGGCTCACGTATATGATAGTGTCGCTAGCATCCATATGATAAGGAGCCCGGGCTGACATGACTAGTCGTAAACCCAAAGTGGCACAGACTTACAGGGACAGGCATCCATGACCCAGCTTCGAATGTGTCGGTCATCAGCAAGTGGGTCCGGGCTGTAGCACTGGGCTAGCAGGACTCCGGTAAACCGGGCTGTAGCGGGCTAACAGGACTCCGGTACTCAATGCGTGACATTTCCCCGAAGGGACAGACACAGGAACGAAGAAGGACACATGCCGGCCAGCCTAAGTGTTCCAGAGCAGTAGCAAGCTACCATGGCTCAGCGGTAACACTAGGAGACATTTCCCGGTAAGAGAGGCTACTAAAGATAAACAACTAGATAGTCAGATCCCACACATACCAAGCATTTCAATCATACACACAATATGCTCGATATGTGCAAATACAACGAAGCATCACAACATGACTCTACGACACAAGTACTTTATTTAAGGCTCAGGGAGCCATACATAACATACACAAAGGTACGGGTCTCACGACCCAACATTCAAGTCATACAGTCATACAAACCAGCAGCGGAAGTAACTTGTCTGAGTACAGACAACTAGTAAAATAAAAGAGGCTTGGAAAGCCTAGCTATACTACGTGGTCCTTCACAAGCTCAGGGTCACCACCTGGGCCTTTAGCCTACTCGTTGATGTCAACGTCTACATAGAACCCATCAGAAGGGGTTGCAGCGTCTTCTGTAAAAATGTAAATTATAGCAACATGAGTACAAAGGTACTCAGCAAGACTTACATCAGATCCTACATACATGCATATTATCAAGAAGGGTTGGTGGAGTTATTGCAGCAAGCCAGCTTTGACTCTTGGCTAGACTATCCTACGATACTCCAACTTGAAATGGTTTTGCGCACACGAGTCCACTACTCACCACTTCAATACACTACCGAGGATCCACCTCCGTCTTCCTACGGAAGAGCCATCCTCGGCACTCACACTTATCTTGAGGCTTTTAGCAGTTTCCATTTACTTGTCTATGAACTGTATAGGCAACCAAGTAGTCCTTTACCGCGGACGCGGCTATTCGAATAGATCATGTTAACCCTGCAGGGGTGTACTTCTTCATACACGCTCTCACCACTTACCGTCGTTTACACGACATGTACTCGGCAACCTTCAAGCGGAAGCCCAACGTGGGTGTCGGCCACGACCTACCTAATCACCTAAGTCTCTAGTCCAGGTTTATCGCCTATTCAGGTTCCATCCATGAGGAGTCCGGCCGAGGTTTCCCATACGGCCCCGAACGATGTGAACAGGGTTCCCGAGATACCTAACGGGTATTCGGTACACCGTGCCACGTACCTACCGCATCACAGCCCACCCCTACGGTCATCACTGTCCACGGCCTCCAGTAGGCTACAAACACCAGAAACTACTTGCAACTCCTGGACGGAGAACTAGGGTGAATAAGAAGTCGAGAGGGTCCATTGGTTTCGGGCCCAATGCATGGTAGTAGCTGAATCTTAAATCACACATACAGATCTCAGTGCTTAAGGTCGGCTTCAATGAAACAACCCACCATGTACTCCTACATGGCCTCTCATCGATACCTTTACCAAATCATGTTCACCACACCACTCTCATTACCGACATAATCATTTCACTCTAGCCCATCACCCAGATGAACCAGACCTGACCCGACTCTAAGCATAGCAGGCATAGCAAGGTAGGAACAACACATACATATGGCTCAATCAACTCCTACACATGCTAGTGGGTTTCATCTAGTTACTGTGGCAATGACAGGTTATGCAGAGGAAATGGGTTCAACTACCGTAGCACACAGCAGTTTGAATCGCGTTGTCTTAATGCAGTAAAAGAGAGCAGGAGCGAGAACATGGGATTGTATCGATATGATCAAATGGTTGGTTGCTTGCCTGATGGTTCGATGCACTGATACGGTTCTTCGTTAGGGTAATCACGGTACTCCTCGGAGGCAGAACCTGTCGCAAAGGACACCGATACACAACCATCACCAAACAATGTGCAACAATATGATGCATGCATGAAACATGGCAATATGAGTGTGTTGGGCTAATGCAACTAAAACCAGAAGGGTTTGAACCAATTTGAATCAAAGATTCAAATTTCAAACTCAAACATGGCCTTTTAAAGTGCTTTTCCTTGTTCTGCATTAAACATCAAGTTAACTTGTTTAGTCATGCATGAAAATAGTACAGATGGATAGATTGGATTTTTCTGATCATTTTTCATATATAATTTGTCTGATTTGGAGTTACAGAATAAAAGTTATGAATTTTTGAAGTTTAAATAATATTCTGGAATTTCCTAATTTAAATTAATCCAGAAATATATATATTGCGCCAGCATGACGTCAGCATGACTTCAGCGGTCAACTGCGGCTGGCTGGGGTCAAACCTGACGTGTGGGGTCCACACGTCAGTGACAGGGGGGTTTAACAGGGTTAATTTAATCCTAATTAGGAGTTAGTGGCGCTGGGGCCCACTGGTCAGTGTCAGGGGGGTTAACTAACAGTGATTAGCGCTATTCTAACCACCTGGCCGATGGGGCCCACGCGTCAGTGACTCTGGGGGGGTCAAACCCCAGGTCAAACAGGTCAAACCCGCCGGCGGTTAGTCGCCGGCGAGGTCCGCGGCGTACAAGTGCCTCGGGTTTCCTCTGTGGTGTTCCAAACGGCATGCGGCTAGGTGCGTTGGAAAGCTAGCTCGATGGCGCGTCGGGCGGTGGCCGTGCCTGGGCCTGGGGTGGCCGGAGTCGACGGCGGCGAGCTCGGCTGCGGCCGCCGGGGTTCGGTCGTGCACGGAAACGGGTTGGAGCTCGAAGGCGAGCGAAGCAAGGCGCTAGGGATGCTCTACGGGGCCTTACGAACTTGTTGGACTCGCCGGGGTGACCAAATGGTCACCGGAGCTGCGTCGACGGCGAGCTCGGCGACGGCGGAGGTTCGGCCGTGGTGGGAAACGGGGTTACGGCGCGGGAACGAGGGGGAAAAGAGGGGAAACGGTGGCGGAGCTCACCGCGGTTGCAGCGGGCGTCGAAGCGGGCTCGGGGACGCGCTGGAGACGGCGAATCGACGGCGATGGTGGTCGGAGCCCGAGGAGGAAGACGATGGCGACGGCGGCTCCACAGGGCGTCCGGCGTCTTGTGGCTTGACGGAGAGCTTCAGGGCGAGGGGGCGGAGCTCCTGCGCGAGTCGGGAAGGCGAGGGGAGGCCGGTGGCGGCTGCTATGGCGAACGGCGGCGACGGGTGCGTTCGGACACGGGAGAGAGAGAGCGAGGGAGAGGAGAGGAAGAACCGGGGGAGAGTGAGAGAGTACGGGGGGGGGAGGGGGGGCGTGGCGTCGTTCCAGGCCATCCAGACGAGGAGGGGAGGGGCAGGCAGGCAGGCGAGCTGGTGGTGTGGCGCGGTGGCGCGCGCGCGCGCCGGGCACACTCCCCTCCCTCTGTCGAGGACGAAGACGACAGAGGAGGGAGGCGGGCTGGGCCGCCTGCTGGCTGGGCCGGCCAGCTACTGCTGGGCTGCACAGGGAGGAGCCCCAGGTAAGCTTCTCCTTTTATTTATTTCTGTTTTCTAATTTCTGACATTTGTTTTGATTTAAAAAAAATATTAAATCATTTTATAACCTTATGCCAATTTTTGCAGGAGCTAGATATATTATTCCAGAGCTCCCCAACAGGTGGCATAATTTTTGGACATATATTAATATATATAACTAATATATTTCCAATGCAAATATTTATGCATTAATTCCAAATGCCCAAAATAAATACCTATGAGCTCTTAAAAATATTGGTTTGATTTTTATCTCTGTCCAATATTTTCAGAGAGCAACATGAGCATTTTCTTGGACCCTTTTGGAGAAATTTTTATTTGGGTCATTTTCAAAAATGATTCTGAGGGTTTCACAAATCCCCATTTCAAGTTTCTGATGAAAGAGTAAACATGATGCAACACTCTAATGCATGACTAGCTAGGGTGTGACAACTCACCCCCACTCAAAAGAATCTCGTCCCGAGATTTGGGTTCCTCCGGGAAGAAGGCGGGATACTCGAGTCGAAGACGATCCTCCCTTTCCCAAGTTGCTTCATCCTCAGAATGGTGCGACCATTGTACTTTGAGAAACTTGATATTATGACGTCGGGTGGTACGTTCGGCCTGATCGAGGATACGAATGGGGTACTCTCGATATGTAAGATTATCTTGGAGATCAAGCGTTTCGTGGTCCACTCCACGGATAGGATCCGAGAAGCAACGCCTGAGTTGAGAAACGTGGAAGACATCGTGGACTCTGGAGAGGTGCGGAGGTAGTTCCAACTGGTAGGCAACTTCTCCTCGTTTGGCGAGAATGCGAAAAGGTCCAATGTAACGAGGAGCCAATTTGCCTTTGATACCGAAACGATGGGTTCCCTTCAGAGGGGTGACCCGAAGATAAGCCTTCTCGTCAACCTCGAAAGTCATAGCCTTATGTTTTCGGTCATATTGACTCTTTTGACGAGATTGGGCTGTTTTCAACTTTTCACGAACGATACGAACTTGTTCTTCTGCTTCCTGAATCATATCCGGGCCAAAGAATTGTCTTTCCCCGGTTTCTGACCAGTTAAGGGGTGTTCGACACCGTCGTCCATAGAGAACTTCAAAAGGGGCTTTACCCAAGCTAGATTGATAGCTGTTGTTGTAAGCGAATTCGGCAAATGGAAGGCACTTCTCCCAGTCCATTCCGAATGAGATAACAGAGGCTCGAAGCATGTCTTCTAGAATCTGGTTGACGCGTTCCACTTGACCACTCGACTGAGGGTGGAAAGCGGTGCTAAAGGAGAGACGGGTTCCCATAGCATTTTGGAAACTTTCCCAAAATCGAGAGGTGAAAAGACTTCCTCGATCCGAGTTAATTTCCAAAGGAACACCATGGAGGGACACTATTCGGGAGATGTATAAGTCTGCCAGCTGACTAGCGGTTATACTCTCACGAACAGGTAAGAAATGGGCTACTTTGGAAAGACGATCGACAACGACGAAAATAGCATTATTCCCTCTCTTGGTCCTGGGAAAACCGGTAATGAAATCCATACCAATTTTATCCCATTTCCATTCAGGAATAGCTAAGGGTTGAAGGGTGCCAGCAGGCCGTTGATGCTCTGCTTTTACACGACGACAGACATCGCAATTAGCAATATACTGAGCAATTTCTCTCTTCATCCTAGTCCACCAGAACCTCTGGCGTAGGTCCTGATACATCTTAGTACTACCGGGATGAATGGAGAGAGGAGATTCATGAGCTTCCTTAAGGATCAATCGCCTCAGGTTTCGCACTTTGGGAACCACTAGTCGATTCCCGAAGTATACGACCCCTTGATCATTAATGGAGAAGCAATTCGCAATTCCTTTCTGGATGTTTCTCTTGATGCGGGAAATTCCCGGATCTACCTTCTGTGCTTTGATAATCTGATCCGTAAGGGTAGGTTTTGCCACCAAGGTGGAAAGAAAACCTTGAGGAACAATGTGAAGGTTAAGCTTCCGAAATTCCTCATGGAGAAGCGGTTGACTTTGTTGTAACATCAGGTTGTTACAATAAGATTTACGACTTAGCGCATCAGCCATGACGTTGGCTTTCCCTGGGGTGTAGGTTATTCCTAAGTCGAAGTCTGTGATCAACTCAACCCAACGTCTTTGCCTGAGATTCAAATCCGGTTGGGTGAAAATGTACTTCAGACTTTGGTGATCAGTGAATATTTCGCAACGGTTACCGAGGAGGTAATGTCGCCAGGTCTTGAGTGCATAGACTACGGCTGCAAGCTCTAGATCATGAGTAGGATAATTCTCCTCATGTGGGTGCAATTGCCGTGAAGCGTAGGCAATTACGTGTCGATCTTGCATGAGAATGCAACCTAGTCCTTGTCGCGAGGCGTCGCAGTAGATAACAAAGTCCTTGGAGAAGTCTGGCGGTACCAGTACGGGAGCAGAGGTCAGGCGTCTTTTCAGTTCCTGAAAGCTGTGCTCACATTGTGGAGTCCATTCGAACTTCTTATCTTTCTTGAGGAGTTCGGTTAGAGGTTTAGCAACTTTGGAGAAGTTCTCGACAAAGCGACGACAATAGCTCGCTAAGCCCAGAAAACTCCGAACTTGCTTGACCGATTCAGGTGGAGTCCAATTAAGGACGGCTTGAACTCGCTCAGGGTTAACAGCAATACCTTTACCAGATATTACATGACCCAGATAGGTCACTTCTGACAACCAAAATTCACATTTGGAAAACTTGGCATAAAGGCGATGCTCTCGAAGTTTCTTCAACACTAGCCTTAGATGTTCGGCATGTTCTTCCTCGTTCTTGGAGTAGATGAGTATATCATCGAGGTAAACCACGACGAATTTATCCAAATACTCCATGAAGATTGAGTTCATTAACCGAGAAAAGGTGGCTGGAGCGTTGGTTAAACCGAAGGACATGACGGTGTACTCGTATTGGCCATAACGAGTAACAAAGGCCGTTTTAGGAATGTCCCCGTTTCTGATTTTGATTTGATGGTAGCCCAACCTCAAATCCATCTTGGAGAAGACTGAGGATCCAGCGAGCTGATCATACAGGTCGTTGATCCTGGGAAGCGGATATTTGTTCTTGATTGTGACCAAATTGACAGGTCGGTAATCTACAACCATCCGGTCCGTACCATCCTTCTTCTTGACGAATAGGACGGGGCAAGCCCACGGAGATGAGCTAGGTCGGATGAAACCCTTTTTCAAGGACTCATCGAGTTGTTTCTTAAGCTCGGCTAGTTCTAGTGGTGCCATCTTATAAGGTCTTCTAGCAATCGGAACGGTTCCTGGGATGAGGTCTATTACGAACTCAACATCCCTGTCAGGTGGAACACCTGGCAATTCCTCTGGGAAGACATCCGGGAAGTCACGGACTACCGGAACGTCCTCAAGGTCTGGCAAAGGGCTGGCGTTAAGAGAATATAATTGTCGCTTGGCTATTCGGGTCAAGACATTGACTATCTTCCCCGAAGGATGGGTGAGTTGAACAGTCCTAGAGAAGCAATCAATTTGGGCATGATGAGCCGACATCCAGTCCATACCCAGAATGATATTAATATCTGAAGATTTAAGGGCTATCAACGATGCAAGGAAAACAAGTCTGTCGACTTGGATTTCATTTCCATGGCTTACTCTAGAAGTTTGCCATTTGGATCCCGGAGTTTGAATTACCATAGAGGTTGGCATATCACCGAATGCGACGTTATGCAAACGAGCATAATTTTCGGATATAAAAGAATGAGAGGCTCCTGTATCGAAAAGAACAGATGCCGGGTGGCAATTAACAAGAAGCGTACCGAGAACGACGTTGGGATCCTCTTGAGCTTCTTCGGCAGAGATACAGTTGACATGGCCACGTGAGGCGGTGACCGGCTTGGCGTGGAACACTTTCCCTGTCGGCTTGCCACGGCCAACAGCTTTAGCAGACTGGTTGGGGTTGGTCTGGGGACACTCACGCATATAGTGGCCAGATTCCCCACACTTGAAACAAGTCACGGAACTGGTACGTGGAGGAGCATTGTTGGTTGGACCCCCATAGGGCTTGGCCGGTGCAGACTGTTGAACAGGGCGAGGCGCCTGGAAAGATGGCCTCGGTGTGAACCTGGGTGGCAGGGCGGTGTTGGGCACCCACACGCGGCGCTTCTGAGGACCAGCACCGGATGAGGAACCCATGTCACGGCCATGCTTGCGTGTTGCGTCATAGTCAGTCTGACCAGTTTCAGCACTGATGGCTTTGTTGACAAGTTTCTGAAAAGATGTGCACTCATGCAGACGGAGGTCACGGCGAAGCTCAGGACTAAGGCCCTTACGGAACCTTGCTTGCTTCTTGGCATCAGTAGACACTTCCTCAGTTGCATATCGTGCGAGATTACCAAACTCCCTGCTGTAAGCATCCACAGAGAGTCGGCCTTGGGTGAAATTGCAAAATTCCTCACGTTTACGGTCCATGAGACCCTCCGGAATGTGATGTTCACGGAAAGCCTCGCTGAATTCAGCCCAAGTAGTGACATGGCCCGCTGGGCGCATAGCTCCATAATTCTCCCACCATAGACTGGCGGGGCCTTCAAGATGATATGCAGCAAAGGTGACCTTGTCAGCCTCCGCTACCAGCGCGGAACGCAGTTTGTGAGAGATACTGCGAAGCCAGTCATCAGCGTCGAGAGGCTCGACGGAGTGGTGGAACGTGGGTGGATGTAATTTGATAAAATCACTGAGTGACACCACGTTAGTCCTCTGATGGTGTGCTGTGTTCTGTTCAATACGCTCCAACAAACGGTTGGTCTCCCGCTTGTTTCTCTCAGCTTCCATCATAACCTCGGCTAGGGAAGGAGGATGAGGCAGATTTGCATCCCTGACTTCACTGCCTTCGGCCTGCTCTTGAGGAGCAGGGTTAGTGCGCGTGTTGACCATCCTAGGTAAACAAGACAATGATTTAGTCAGGATGATAAAATTCCGACATAGGATATAAAATGTAAGGAATAACTCGAAATGCAAGATGATCATCCGTATGACATGGTAAATACAGAAACTGCTTCTTTATTCCATCGTCATACACACCATACAGGGTTTAGTACAAGACCAAACAAAGTACTATTACGGTGAAAAGAGGATTACATCTCATCGGAGGCATCCCAAGCTCCTATACATTATTTTTCTACACCTCCGGAAAGAGTACAAACTAGGTCATATCCCACGAGTCACGCGGGACGATAGACGACACAGCTAGTGCGAACTAGTGATACTACCACTAACTCAGACCGATCCGTAGTAGTCCTCGTAGAAGTCACCTCCATAGCCTGGAAGCTCAACATGATCATCCGGAAACAGACGATCTCGCGGAGCTTGTGGACCATAGGGGCTAGGATGAGGTCTTGGACCAACAGACGGTGGCCTGCGGGGACCGCGAGGTGGGGTGATGCCTCCTACATCACGCCAACCCATCACGTCTGGCAGAGCAGATCTCACAGGATAGAGATCGCGCATATCCGAATATCCAGCTTGCACCGCCGGTGCGAACCGAGTCAATGTGGCCCAGTGGTCAGCACGGGTATTGAAGAGCTCTAACCTCAAGGCCCGATTTTCACGGTCCTTATCCTCGAGCATCTCAGCAGTGGTGCGAGTCCGTGAATCCTCCTGGGTGGGGTCAGCATAGATAGCCTGGAGATACCCTTGTGCTCCCGGAAGTGATCCTGGCATATACCGGAAATCAGAGTCCCGAAATAGACCAGATCTGACTCGCATGATGGTCATCATAGAGTAGGCGGCGTCCTGCACAGCCATCTCAATAGTAACCCCGAGTCCATAGGAGCAGTGAAGGGGCTCGGTGGATCCAGGATAAGATGGAAATATCCTGAAAGTGCAGAGATACTGGCTTTGATTGAAGTCCCGAAATTGCTCTTCGACCGTGTACTCAGGATACCAGCGGTATCCAGCCTCAGTCATTACCCTGACCAACATGGCAGTATGGCCGGGTACATCTAGGCATCGAGTCAGGCGAACCACTTGATTGAGGTCGCGAGTGGCCATCTGAAAGCACAATCATAATGCAAAGGCATTAGAATTTCTAGCAAAATTTCGGCAGCATAACAGCTGTAAATGCTCAAGAAGGATTTTGAGACATTTGACAAAGAATTTCATACACACTCAACATCATCATATCAAGTTCTGAGTCCATCCTAGCAACATAATGTGGTAGAAGAACTGAACTAGGCTTGTATCCATCAAACCTATAAGGTACTACTGATTAGTAACACGTGATCCTGATAGAGAGAATAGATCCTAATTCCTTAACCCCCGGTGGAAGAATGGACTGACTCAGATCAGAATGTCATAAGATAAAGGAGTAAAAAGAGCCTTACGTTCCAACCCACAAACAATTCCCCTACATATAACTAAAGAATTTCTAGACTCAACATCGACCAGTTTGGCTTGGAGAACCTACAGGCAGTCCGGCTCTGATGCCAACGCTGTCAGGACCCCGACTCGATGTCACATCGATCTAGCCGGTAACACCTCATATCACTTTGCGGCCTCACGCACGGTATCCCCACGGGTGTCGCCTTACCTTTGCCCGGGACCGTTTGCGCCTTTTGGCTCACGTATATGATAGTGTCGCTAGCATCCATATGATAAGGAGCCCGGGCTGACATGACTAGTCGTAAACCCAAAGTGGCACAGACTTACAGGGACAGGCATCCATGACCCAGCTTCGAACGTGTCGGTCATCAGCAAGTGGGTCCGGGCTGTAGCACTGGGCTAGCAGGACTCCGGTAAACCGGGCTGTAGCGGGCTAACAGGACTCCGGTACTCAATGCGTGACATTTCCCCGAAGGGACAGACACAGGAACGAAGAAGGACACATGCCGGCCAGCCTAAGTGTTCCAGAGCAGTAGCAAGCTACCATGGCTCAGCGGTAACACTAGGAGACATTTCCCGGTAAGAGAGGCTACTAAAGATAAACAACTAGATAGTCAGATCCCACACATACCAAGCATTTCAATCATACACACAATATGCTCGATATGTGCAAATACAACGAAGCATCACAACATGACTCTACGACACAAGTACTTTATTTAAGGCTCAGGGAGCCATACATAACATACACAAAGGTACGGGTCTCACGACCCAACATTCAAGTCATACAGTCATACAAACCAGCAGCGGAAGTAACTTGTCTGAGTACAGACAACTAGTAAAATAAAAGAGGCTTGGAAAGCCTAGCTATACTACGTGGTCCTTCACAAGCTCAGGGTCACCACCTGGGCCTTTAGCCTACTCGTTGATGTCAACGTCTACATAGAACCCATCAGAAGGGGTTGCAGCGTCTTCTGTAAAAATGTAAATTATAGCAACATGAGTACAAAGGTACTCAGCAAGACTTACATCAGATCCTACATACATGCATATTATCAAGAAGGGTTGGTGGAGTTATTGCAGCAAGCCAGCTTTGACTCTTGGCTAGACTATCCTACGATACTTCCAACTTGAAATGGTTTTGCGCACACGAGTCCACTACTCACCACTTCAATACACTACCGAGGATCCGCCTCCGTCTTCCTACGGAAGAGCCATCCTCGGCACTCACACTTATCTTGAGGCTTTTAGCAGTTTCCATTTACTTGTCTATGAACTGTATAGGCAACCAAGTAGTCCTTTACCGCGGACGCGGCTATTCGAATAGATCATGTTAACCCTGCAGGGGTGTACTTCTTCATACACGCTCTCACCACTTACCGTCGTTTACACGACATGTACTCGGCAACCTTCAAGCGGAAGCCCAACGTGGGTGTCGGCCACGACCTACCTAATCACCTAAGTCTCCAGTCCAGGTTTATCGCCTATTCAGGTTCCATCCGCAGGGAGTCCGGCCGAGGTTTCCCATACGGCCCCGAACGATGTGAACAGGGTTCCCGAGATACCTAACGGGTATTCGGTACACCGTGCCACGTACCTACCGCATCACAGCCCACCCCTACGGTCAGCGCTGTCCACGGCCTCCAGTAGGCTACAAACACCAGAAACTACTTGCAACTCCTGGACGGAGAACTAGGGTGAATAAGAAGCCGAGAGGGTCCATTGGTTTCGGGCCCAATGCATGGTAGTAGCTGTATCTTAAATCACACATACAGATCTCAGTGCTTAAGGTCGGCTTCAATGAAACAACCCACCATGTACTCCTACATGGCCTCTCATCGATACCTTTACCAAATCGTGTTCACCACACCACTCTCATTACCGACATAATCATTTCACTCTAGCCCATCACCCAGATGAACCAGACCTGACACGACTCTAAGCATAGCAGGCATAGCAAGGTAGGAACAACACATACATATGGCTCAATCAACTCCTACACATGCTAGTGGGTTTCATCTAGTTACTGTGGCAATGACAGGTCATGCAGAGGAAATGGGTTCAACTACCGTAGCACACAGCAGTTTGAAACGCGTTGTCTTAATGCAGTAAAAGAGAGCAGGAGCGAGAACATGGGATTGTATCGATATGATCAAATGGTTGGTTGCTTGCCTGATGGTTCGATGCACTGATACGGTTCTTCGTTAGGGTAATCACGGTACTCCTCGGAGGCAGAACCTGTCGCAAAGGACACCGATACACAACCATCACCAAACAATGTGCAACAATATGATGCATGCATGAAACATGGCAATATGAGTGTGTTGGGCTAATGCAACTAAAACCAGAAGGGTTTGAACCAATTTGAATCAAAGATTCAAATTTCAAACTCAAACATGGCCTTTTAAAGTGCTTTTCCTTGTTCTGCATTAAACATCAAGTTAACTTGTTTAGTCATGCATGAAAATAGTACAGATGGATAGATTGGATTTTTCTGATCATTTTTCATATATAATTTGTCTGATTTGGAGTTACAGAATAAAAGTTATGAATTTTTGAAGTTTAAATAATATTCTGGAATTTCCTGATTTAATTAAATCCAGAAATATATATATTGCGCCAGCATGACGTCAGCATGACGTCAGCGGTCAACTGCGGCTGGCTGGGGTCAAACCTGACGTGTGGGGTCCACACGTCAGTGACAGGGGGGTTTAACAGGGTTAATTTAATCCTAATTAGGAGTTAGTGGCGCTGGGCCCACTGGTCAGTGTCAGGGGGGTTAACTAACAGTGATTAGCGCTAATCTAACCACCTGGCCGACGGGGCCCACGCGTCAGTGACTCTGGGGGGGTCAAACCCCAGGTCAAACAGGTCAAACCCGCCGGCGGTTAGTCGCCGGCGAGGTCCGCGGCGTACAAGTGCCTCGGGTTTCCTCTGTGGTGTTCCAAACGGCGTGCGGCTAGGTGCGTTGGAAAGCTAGCTCGATGGCGCGTCGGGCGGTGGCCGTGGCTGGGCCTGGGGTGGCCGGAGTCGACGGCGGCGAGCTCGGCTGCGGCCGCCGGGGTTCGGTCGTGCACGGAAACGGGGTTGGAGCTCGAAGGCGAGCGAAGCAAGGCGCTAGGGATGCTCTACGGGGCCTTACGAACTTGTTGGACTCGCCGGGGTGACCAAATGGTCACCGGAGCTGCGTCGACGGCGAGCTCGGCGACGGCGGAGGTTCGGCCGTGGTGGGAAACGGGGTTACGGCGCGGGAACGAGGGGGAAAAGAGGGGGAAACGGTGGCGGAGCTCACCGCGGTTGCAGTGGGCGTCGAAGCGGGCTCGGGGACGCGCTGGAGACGGCGAATCGACGGCGATGGTGGTCGGAGCCCGAGGAGGAAGACGATGGCGACGGCGGCTCCACAGGGCGTCCGGCGTCTTGTGGCTTGACGGGGAGCTTCAGGGCGAGGGGGCGGAGCTCCTGCGCGAGTCGGGAAGGCGAGGGGAGGCCGGTGGCGGCGGCTATGGCGAACGGCGGCGACGGGTGCGTTCGGACACGGGAGAGAGAGAGCGAGGGAGAGGAGAGGAAGAACCGGGGGAGAGTGAGAGAGTACGGGGGAGGCGTGGCGTCGTTCCAGGCCATCCAGACGAGGAGGGGAGGGGCAGGCAGGCAGGCGAGCTGGTGGCGTGGCGCGGTGGCGCGCGCGCGCCGGGCACACTCCCCTCCCTCTGTCGAGGACGAAGACGACAGAGGAGGGAGGCGGGCTGGGCCGCCTGCTGGCTGGGCCGGCCAGCTGCTGCTGGGCTGCACAGGGAGGAGCCCCAGGTAAGCTTCTCCTTTTATTTATTTCTGTTTTCTAATTTCTGACATTTGTTTTGATTTAAATAAAATATTAAATCATTTTATTATCTTATGCCAATTTTTGCAGGAGCTAGATATATTATTCCAGAGCTCCCCAACAGGTGGCATAATTTTTGGACATATATTAATATATATAACTAATATATTTCCAATGCAAATATTTATGCATTAATTCCAAATGCCCAAAATAAATACCTATGAGCTCTTAAAAATATTGGTTTGATTTTTATCTCTGTCCAATATTTTCAGAGAGCAACATGAGCATTTTCTTGGACCCTTTTGGAGAAATTTTTATTTGGGTCATTTTCAAAAATGATTCTGAGGGTTCACAAATCCCCATTTCAAGTTTCTGATGAAAGAGTAAACATGATGCAACACTCTAATGCATGACTAGCTAGGGTGTGACATTATCAACTCTGCATCTTTTGGCTTCAACATTATGAATATGTGTATCACTAATATCGAGATTCAATAGACCACTCTTCAAGGGTGCATGACCATAAAAGATATTACTCATATAAATAGAACAACCATTATTCTCTGATTTAAATGAATAACCGTCTCGCATCAAACAAGATCCAGATATAATTTTCATGCTCAACGCTGGCACCAAATAACAATTATTCAGGTCTAAAACTAAGCCCGAAGGTAGATGTAGAGGTAGCGTGCCGACTGCGATCACATCGACTTTGGAACCGTTTCCCACGCGCATCGTCACCTCGTCCTTGGCCAGTGCTCGCTTATTCCATAGTCCCTGTTTCGAGTTGCAAATATTAGTAACAGAACCAGTATCAAATACCCAGGTGCTACTACAAGCTCTAGTTAGGTACACATCAATAACATGTATATCACATATACCTTTGTTCACTTTTCCATCCTTCTTATCCGCCAAATACTTGGGGCAGTTCCGCTTCCAGTGACCAGTCTGCTTGCAGTAGAAGCACTCAGTTTCAGGCTTAGGTCCAGACTTGGGTTTCTTCTCTTGAGTAGCAACTTGCTTGCTGTTCTTCTTGAAGTTCACCTTCTTCTTCCCTTTGCCCTTTTTCTTGAAACTAGTGGTCTTGTTGACCATCAACACTTGATGCTCCTTCTTGATTTCTACCTCCGCAGCCTTTAGCATTGCGAAGAGCTCGGGAATTGTCTTGTTCATCCCTTGCATATTATAGTTCATCACAAAGCTTTTGTAGCTTGGTGGCAGTGATTGGAGAATTCTGTCAATGACGCTATCATCCGGAAGATTAACTCCCAGTTGAATCAAGTGATTATTATACCCAGACATTTTGAGTATATGCTCACTGACAGAACTATTCTCCTCCATCTTGCAGCTGTAGAACTTATTGGAGACTTCATATCTCTCAATCCGGGCATTTGCTTGAAATATTAACTTCAACTCCTGGAACATCTCATATGCTCCATGACATTCAAAACGTCGTTGAAGACCCGGTTCTAAGCCGTAAAGCATGGCACACTGAACTATAGAGTAGTCATCAGCTTTGCTCTGCCAGACATTCACAACATCTGGTGTTGCTCCTGCAGCAGGCCTGGCACCCAGCGGTGCTTCCAGGACGTAATTCTTCTGTGCAGCAATGAGGATAATCCTCAAGTTATGGACCCAGTCCGTGTAATTGCTACCATCATCTTTCAACTTTGCTTTCTCAAGGAACGCATTAAAATTCAACGGAACAACAGCACGAGCCATCTATCTACAACAAACATAGACAAGAAAAATACTATCAGGTACTAAGTTCATGATAAATTTAAGTTCAAATAATCATATTATTTAAGAACTCCCACTTAGACACACATCTCTCTTGTCATCTAAGTGATCACGTGATCCAAATCAACTAAACCATAACCGATCATCACGTGAGATGGAGTAGTTTTCAATGGTGAACATCTCTATATTGATCATATCAACTATATGATTCACGCTTGACCTTTCGGTCTCCGTGTTCCGAGGCCATATCTGCATATGCTAGGCTCGTCAAGTTTAACCTGAGTATTCTGCGTGTGCAAAACTGGCTTGCACCCGTTGTAGATGGACGTAGAGCTTATCACACCCGATCATCACGTGGTGTCTGGGCACGACGAACTTTGGCAATGGTGCATATTCAGGGAGAACACTTCTTGATAATTAGTGAGAGATCATCTTATAATGCTACCGTCAATCAAAGAAAGATAAGATGCATAAAGGATAAACATCACATGCAATCAATATAAGTGATATGATATGGCCATCATCATCTTGTGCTTGTGATCTCCATCTCCGAAGCACCATCGTGATCACCATCGTCACCGGCGCGACACCTTGATCTCCATCGTAGCATCGTTATCGTTTACGCCATCTATTGCTTCTATGACTATCGCTACCGCTTAGTGATAAAGTAAAGCAATTATAGGGCGTTTGCATTTCATACAATAAAGCGACAACCATATGGCTCCTGTCAGTTGCCGATAACTTCGGTTACAAAACATGATCATCTCATACAATAAAATATAGCATCACGTCTTGGCCATATCACATCACAACATGCCCTGCAAAAACAAGTTAGACGTCCTCTACTTTGTTGTTGCAAGTTTTACGTGGCTGCTACGGGCTGAGCAAGATCCGTTCTTACCTACGCATCAAAACCACAACGATAGTTTGTCAAGTTGGTGTTGTTTTAACCTTCGCAAGGACCGGGCGTAGCCACACTCAGTTCAACTAAAGTTGGAGAAACTGACACCCGCTAGTCACCTGTGTGCAAAGCACGGCGGTAAAACCAGTCTCGCGTAAGCGTACGCGTAATATCGGTCCGGGCCGCTTCATCCAACAATACCGCCGAACCAAAGTATGACATGCTGGTAAGCAGTATGACTTGTATCGCCCACAACTCACTTGTGTCCTATTCGTGCATATAACATCAACGCATAAAACCTAGGCTCAGATGCCACTGTTGGGGAACGTAGTAATTTCAAAAAAATTCCTACGCACACGCAAGATCATGGTGATGGCATAGCAACGAGAGGGGAGAGTGTTGTCCATGTACCCTCGTAGACCGTAAGCGGAAGCATTATCACGACGTGGTTGATGTAGTCGTACGTCTTCATGACTCGACCGATCCAAGCGCCGAACGTACGGCACCTCCGTGTTCAGCACACGTTCAGCTCGATGACGTTCCCCGGGCTCCAATCCAGCAAAGGGTCGGGGATGAGTCCCGTCAGCACGACAGTGTGGTGACGATGATGAAGTTCTATCGGCGTAGGGCTTCACCTAAACTCCGCGACGATATGACCGAGGTGGAATATGGTGGAGGGGGGCACCGCACACGGCTAAGGAACGATCCGTAGATCAACTTGTGTGTCATGTGGTGCCCCCTGCCCCCGTATATAAAGGAGCAAGGGAGGAGGAGGCGGCCGGCCAAGGGAGGGCGCGCCAGGGAGGAATCCTACTCCCACCGGGAGTAGGACACCCTCCTTTCCTAGTCCAACTAGGAGACCTTCCATGTAGTAGGAGTAGGAGAGAAGGAAAGGGAAGAGAGAAGGGAAGGAAGGAGGGGGTGCGGCCCCTCCCCCTAGTCCAATTCGGACTAGGCCTTGGGGGGGCGCGCAGCCTGCCCTAGGCAGCCCCCCTCTCTTTCCCGTATGGCCCAATAAGGCCCAATACTTCTCCCGGCGAATTCCCGTAACTCTCCGGTACTCCGAAAAATACCCGAATCACTCGGAACCTTTCCGAAGTCCGAATATAGTCGTCCAATATATCGATATTTACGTCTCGACCATTTCGAGACTCCTCGTTATGTCCCTGATCTCATCCGGGACTCCGAACTCCTTCGGTACATCAAAACTCATAAACTCATAATATAACTATCATCGTAACCTTAAGCGTGCGGACCCTACGGGTTCGAGAACTATGTAGACATGACCTAGAACTGTTTCTGGTCAATAACCATAGTGGAACCTGGATGTTCATATTGGCTCCTACATATTCTACGAAGATCTTTATTGGTCAAACCGCATAACAACATACGTTGTTCCCTTTGTCATCGGTATGTTACTTGCCCGAGATTCGATCGTCGGTATCCAATACCTAGTTCAATCTCGTTACCGGTAAGTCTCTTTACTCGTTCCGTAATACATCATTTCATAACTAACTCATTAGTTACAATGCTTGCAAGGCTTAGGTGATGAGTATTACTGAGAGGGCCCAAAGATACCTCTCCGACAATCGGAGTGACAAAACCTAATCTCGAATTATGCCAACTCAACATGTACCTTTGGAGACACCTGTAGAGCACCTTTATAATCACCCAATTATGTTGTGACGTTTGGTAGCACACAAAGTGTTCCTCCGGTAAAAGGGAGTTGCACAATCTCATAGTTGCAGGAACTTTGTATAAGTCATGAAGAAAGCAATAGCAACATACTAAACGATCAAGTGCTAAGCTAACGGAATGGGTCAAGTCAATCACATCATTCTCCTAATGATGTGATCCCATTAATCAAATGACAACACATGCCTATGGTTAGGAAACATAACCATCTTTGATCAATGAGCTAGTTCAAGTAGAGGCATACTAGTGACACTATGTTTGTCTATGTATTCACACATGTATCATGTTTCCGGTTAATACAGTTCTAGCATGAATAATAAACATTTATCATGATATGAGGAAATAAATAATAACTTTATTATTGCCTCTAGGGCATATTTCCTTCACGGTCCATGCGACATCATCACGGTTAGCGAAAACACCGAGCAGTATGCGGCAGTTCCCGCTGCCAGACTCTAGGCGGCCTCTCCCACCGGAACGCATGACCGGCCGTCAAGACCACATACACGGTTAGACGAGTCCAATACACCATTTTTCACAATGGCTCAGATAAACCTGATCCAAGGGTTGTACATGTATCCCCATAAATAATATGAGGGGCTGCAGACATGTAACAAAAGCCCACAATTCGGCTTGCCTCATTAATAGGCTGGATCTCGAACATTTCTCGAGCATAACTAACTTTTCACATGTTTTCTTTTTTTTGTTCCTACAGACACTACCAGTGCGACACCCTTCCAGGATACGGCACAACGGAGACACAGGCGCAGACGTGCAGCAGGGCCCCGCCCACAGGTTTCTCTTTAGATTAAGCCCCTGCGTAAACCTTCTTTAATGTCTCTTGTTGCTCGACTTCCCATGGGTATTTCATAAACCTATAATGGATACTGGCGTTATAGGCTTTTTGCCACGAAAGATCAATGCACGTACCTGGAATCACAGGGTCAAGGGTGTTATTCAGCCCAATATATGTTATAAAGTCCGAATACCTTCGGGAGTGTTCGGCGTCACGAGTTTGGCCTTATATGCATCAGCTCTGAATCATGTCTTTGGTCAAATGTTGGGTTAGTCCGACTCCTGGGTTTGCAGCCTTACGTTTCGTTCTATCGGCTAAGGTGGCCAAAGGAGAACTACTGCGATTGTGCCCTGGTTATTCCGGATGAGCACCTCAGTAGAGAAAGCCGAAAACTGACTGTCATGATACAGCGAGAGACTGGTCAACCACTCGAGGACTCATCGGAATCTATAGGATTCCTCCGCATTAACAAAGGACCGGTCTACCGGTCAAGTACGCGCACCGTATCCGGACGCTCGCGGAAGTACCAGGGGCTACATAGTAGCCCCACCTTTCAAACTCCTACGGCTAAGTGAAAAGTGTTACAGCTATATAGTCTGGTTGCCTGGTTCGACGTGCGATCACCTCCTTAATGGACCAAGATGTTGGATCAAGTGTGTTCACGCATATTTTCTCGAACACCCCCGCATTATGTGCATGGTGGCCGAAGCCAATGACTGCTAACTTTCATGTTATATGCATACATAAACAGCCGCACAGGAGAAATTATAATACTTTCAGGCAATAATCAAACACATAATTGTTTACACTTAATAGAATCGTCACTCAAACATGACACTCTTTGAGCACCGTGCCTCTATTCCACGGGCACCTTCTATGACCTGCTCAAAATAGTGCTCGGCTGGGTCTTGGCTTCCTGTCGGACCCTGGGTTGCAATGCTGGTGGCCTCCATATCCGCCCAGTAACTTTTCACATCTGCAAGAGCCATCCGCGCACCCTCTATGCATGCCGATCTCTTCACGGCATCGATCTACGCTCTGGCGCCAAATAATTGTTGCACCAAACCAAAGTAACTATCCGGCTTCGGCCCCTTCGGCCACAGATGGTCTATCACAAACCTCATTGCAAGGTCAGACAGCCTATGGAGCTCGGCTATAGCGGCCATCTTCTCACTCAAGGGAAAGGAGCGCGCTGGCGCATTAAACTGCGACCAGAATAGTCTTTCTATTTTATTATCTTCATGGTGCTTGAACAACTTGGTTGCATCAGCCGCACTCTTCGCCAAGTCCGCATACTTATCTGCGGCACTCCATAGCTTATCCAATGGAGCATACTTTGGATCTAAAAACTTCATCCGCAACAAATAAGGATTTCCAGCCGCGATCTCCCCGGCTTGTCGAAGTTCCTCCCGCGCATCTCTAATATGAGAGCGCGTCTCTTTAGCCGAGTCCAGCGCCTTCTTCAGGTCAGCCGCCTTCGCCTGATTCTCTTTCTCGAGAAGCTCATACCGGCCAGCGGCGTCCCCTCAGCTCCACAACCATCTCGGCTATCTTTTCTTCGCTTCGGAGATGAGCGGCCTATTCGGCTTTCAACTCTTTGGCTGCCTTTAGAGCAGCCGCATTGCTAACCCGGGCTTTTTCCTTGGCTAGGGCAAGCTCCGCCCTCAGGGCCTCAACGGCAGCAGCTCCACCTGCAACTACATTACATCACATTAATATTACAACCTTATTGCAAATTCCCAAAATAGATGTGGATATAGGAAAGCATACTCTGCGACTCCTCGAATCGCCTATTAAGAAGCGTGACGTCGTCCTCGACCACGTCAATTTGCTGCCTCAATTCGGCGCATTCAGCGGCCTGGTCTATTGCCGAACCCTTAGCAACCTGCACATCAAATACAAGTGCGATCATTATCAAGGAGTATGATCCTCCGTTTGCCGCCATCGGCTGGCATCCACAGTCTCAGGGGCTACTATCTATACAGAGCGCATGTATTCGTGTGCGGTACAACTAAAAGCTGCGTATTTTTGCGGCTTACCTCAAAGCCTTTGAGCAAGCTCCTGAAAGCTTCGTTTAAACCGCTTGTGGCAGAGAAGATTTTCTCCAACACCGTACCCATTAGTGTATGATGATCCTCCAAGAGAGCAGCTGACTCCAGGAGGCCCGTCAGCGTGTTCGGCCGGACACCGGACTCTCCCAGACCCTTTTTATTGTCCACCACGCGTGTCGAACGCGCCGGGCTCGGGGCGGCCGAAGTGTTAGCTTCCGGCCTCATTGGATCTGGACTCCTCCGTGACGATACCTCAGGGTCCCCAGCTTCATGGGACGGAGAGGCAGGTGGGGTTTCACTCTCCATCATCTCCGAAATAAGATCCCCCGAGGACGAGCCCTGTTGAGATGAACTGCTGACCGGACAACAAAAACTAGGCCCTGGTTATTACTCTCAGAGGAAAAAGCAATAAGTTCCTTGTTTAATCAAAGTTACAGCTCGACGGAGGGCTGGCCCATTTGCGGGCACTGTGTGGTGAGGATGCCCTTTGGGGCAGGGCCCTTTGGTGAAGATCTCTTCCCTTGTTTAGGCGCCCCCGTCTCCAAATCTTCGGAGGCGGCCCTCTTCTTCCCGCGAGGGGAGGAAACCTCAGATTCGCCTCCCCGATTCACCTCCTCTGTGGAGACGTTAATTCCCCCGGTTTGGATGCGCAATGTGTGAGGCCCACTCTTGGCCTCCCCACTCTTCCCTTCAGCTTTCTCTGGTGGCACTTGACTTAGTGTCCATTTAAGAATCCTGGCCATTGCCAGACCGGGCGAGCCTTCAGGAAGCGGGGCCGGACACCTGATCCTCTCCGCCTTACTAAGCCAATCCTAGTTGCGGACAGTATTCAGAATAATGCTATGACAAATATAAGCAAGGTGTTCGGTTATAGGGTTACTTACTTGGGTATGTAGGCGATTACAGCTCAGGCCCGCATCCTCGGTGGTGCCTGGACACTTTATTCGTGGTCCGAAGAACAACTTATACATCCCTTCGGGCGTCATGCGAAGATATGCTGAATGGTTCGCAGACCTTCTGGGTTGAATTCCCACATCCGGAGAGGCCGACGTTTGCACGGCAGGATCCGCCGAACTAGCATTACCTGGATTATTTTGACAAGACTGATGTCCCTCTCGAGGAGCTCCCGAATGCGGCTTTGTAGCATTGGTACATCGTTCGTAGGCCCCCAGTTTAGTCCCACCTTGGCCCATGATGCCAGTTGGGGTGGAGGGCCCGAGCGGAAGGTGGGCGCGGCTGCCCACTTTGAGCCTCGAGGAGCCATGACACAGAACCACCTCCGTTGCCATAAATCAGATACCTCCAGGAAGTAGCCTTCAGGCCACAGGGCATCGATGTTCCTACTTATTATGGCGCCTCCGCACTTTGCGTGTCGCCCCTCAATCATCTTCGGCTTCACATTGAAAGTATTGAGCCATAAGCCGAAGTGGGGGTGATGTGGAGGAAGGCTTCATATACAATGATAAATGACGAGATGTGGAGGATGGAATTCGGAGCTAGATCGTGGAAATCTAGCCCGTAGTAGTACATGAGCCCCCTCACGAAGGGATCAAGAGTAAGACCTAAGCCCCGGAGGAAGTGGGAGACAAATACGACACTCTTGTTGGTCTCGGGAGTGGGGATAACCTGTTCGGGAGCAGGAAGCCTATGCTTGACATCGGCGGTCAAATACCCCCCTGAGCTTCGCAATATCCTCCTTTGTGACAGAGGAAGCCATCCATCGGCCTTGATGGTCATATCCGGACATGATCAAAGATCCGGGGTGCTTAGGCTCGAGCTTTGGGTGTTGGAACTCAGGGTGCAAGATGTGCGAGCGTGGAGATAGAGGGATAGGCCTCAACTCCTTTGTAAAGGGGGAAGAATATCAAGCGTACGTTCGGGACTTGCCTAAAAACACGGGGTCATGCCAATAGGCACAGTTGGATTACCCATACCCGTATTGATGAGAATCCCGTAGTAAGGGGGACACGATCTCTGCTCTGACAGGACGTGCCAAGGAAACCGCCTCGTGGTGTGTGCGGTAGCAAGTTGTAAAAATGGTTCGAATAAAAACCGGACCGTGGCGTGATGTCACTTTTCGAAGAATTGTCAGCAGATTAGATTCATGGATTATTATTCTCTCTACTGTGGTATATGGAATTTATCTTACAGAGTCGGACACGGTCCTTGTGTTCGGAATTAATTTTGGAGTATTCGGAGGTGGAACCCGCCTCGCAATGCCGAAGACAATCTACGCGCCGGACTCATCGACATTGAAGCCTGGTTCAGGGGCTACTGAGGGAGTCCTGGATAAGGGGGTATCCGGACAGCCGGACTATATACTTTGGCCGAACAGTTGGACTATGACGATACAAGATAGAAGACTTCGTCCCGTGTCCGGATGGGACTCTCCTTGGCGTGGAAGGCAAGCTTGGTGATTCGGATGTAGATCTCCTCCTCTATAAACTGACTCTGTGTAACCCTAGCCCCCTCCGGTGTCTATATAAACCGGAGGGTTTAGTCCGTAGGACAGAAGAACAACAATCATACCATAGGCTAGCTTCTAGCGTTTAGCCTCTCTGATCTCGTGGTAGATCAACTCTTGTAATACTCATATCTGTTGGGGAATGTTGCAGAAGAAAAAAATTATACGCTTCACCAAGATCAATCTATGAGTTCATCTAGCAATGAGAGATAGGAGTGCATCTACATAGCCTTGTAGATCACGAGCGGAAGCGTTCAAGAGAACGGGGTTGAGGGAGTTGTACTCGTCGTGATCCAAATCACCGATGATCCTAGTGCTGAACGGACAGCACCTCCGCGTTCAACACACGTACGGTTTAGAAGACATCTCCTCCTTCTTGATCCAGCAAGGGGGAAGGAGAGGTTGATGAAGATCCAGCAGCACGACAGCGTGGTGGTGGATGCAGCAGCGATCTCGGCAGGGCTTCGCCAAGCTTCAGCGAGAAGGAGAGGTGGTGCGTGGGGAGAGGGAGGCGCCAAGAGCATGGGTGCGGCTGCCCTCCCTCCCCCCTCTTTATATAGCCCCCCTAGGGGGGCGACCCTAGGAGATCCAATCTCCAAGGGGGCGGCGGCCAGGGGGGAAACTTGCCCCCCAAGCCAGGTGGAGGCGCCCCCACCCCTAGGGTTTCCAACCCTAGGCGCAGGGGGGCCCAAGGGAGGCGCACCAGCCAACCAGGGGCTGGTTCCCCTCCCACTTCAGCCCATGGGGCCCTCAGGGATAGGTGGCCCCACCCGGTGGACCCCCGGGACCCTTCCGGTGGTCCCGGTACAATACCGGTGACCCCCAAAACTTTCCCGATGGCCGAAACCTGACTTCCTATTTATAATTCTTCACCTCCTGACCATTCCGGAACTCCTCGTGACGTCTGGGATCTCATCCGGGACTCCGAACAACTTTCGGGTTACTGCATACTAATTTCTCTACAACCCTAGCGTCATCGAACCTTAAGTGTGTAGATCCTACGGGTTCGGGAGACATACAGACATGACCGAGACGCCTCTCCAGTCAATAACCAATAGTGGGATCTGGATACCCATGTTGGCTCCCACATGCTCCTCGATGATCTCATCGGATGAACCACGATGTCGAGGATTCAATCAATCCTGTATACAATTCCCTTTGTCAATCGGTACATTACTTGCCCGAGATTCGATCATCGGTATCCCAATACCTCGTTTAATCTCGTTACCGGCAAGTCACTTTACTCGTACCGTAATGCATGATCCCTTGACCAGACACTTGGTCACATTGAGCTCATTATGATGATGCATTACCGAGAGGGCCCAGAGATACCTCTCCGTCATACGGAGTGACAAATCCCAGTCTCGATTCGTGCCAACCCAACAGACACTTTCGGAGATACCTGTAGTGCACCTTTATAGTCACCCAGTTACGTTGTGATGTTTGGCACACCCAAAGCACTCCTACGATATCCGGGAGTTGCATAATCTCATGATCTAAGAAAATGATACTTGACATTTGGAAAAGCTCTAGCAAAATGAACTACACGATCTTTGTGCTATGCTTAGGATTGGGTCTTGTCCATCACATCATTCTCCTAATGATGTGATCTCGTTATCAATGACATCCAATGTCCATAGTCAGGAAACCATGACTATCTGTTGATCAACGAGCTAGTCAACTAGAGGCTCACTAGGGACATGTTGTGGTATATGTATTCACACGTGTATTACGATTTCCGGATAACACAATTATAGCATGAATAACAGACAATTATCATGAACAAAGAAATATAATAATAACCATTTTATTATTGCCTCTAGGGCATATTTCCAACAGTCTCCCACTTGCACTAGAGTCAATAGCCTTGTTACATTGTGATGAATCGAACACCCATAGAGTTCTGGTGTTGATGATGTTTTGCTCTAGGGAGAGGTTTAGTCAACGGATCTGCTACATTCAGGTCCGTATGTACTTTACAAATATCTATGTCTCCATCTTGAACATTGTCACGAATAGAGTTGAAGCGACGCTTGATGTGCCTGGTCTTCTTGTGAAACCTGGGATCCTTGGCAAGTGCAATAGCTCCAGTGTTGTCACAGAAGAGTGTGATCGGCCCCGACGCATTGGGTATGACTCCTAGGTCGGTGATGAACTCCTTCACCCAGATTGCTTCATGCGCTGCCTCCGAGGCTGCCATGTACTCTGCTTCACATGTAGATCCCGCCACGACGCTTTGCTTGCAACTGCACCAGCTTACTGCCCCACCATTCAAAATATACACATATCCGGTTTATGACTTAGAGTCATCCAGATCTGTGTCGAAGCTAGCATCGACGTAACCCTTTACGACGAGCTCTTCGTCACCTCCTAAAACGAGAAACATATCCTTCGTCCTCTTCAGGTACTTCAGGTTATTCTTGACCGCTGTCCAGTGTTCCTTGCCGGGATTACTTTGGTTCTTTCCTACCAAACTTAGGGCAAGGCTTACATCAGGTCTGGTACACAGCATGGCATACATAATAGACCCTATGGCTGAGGCATAGGGGATGACACTCATCTCTTCTATATCTTCTGCCGTGGTCGGGCATTGAGCCGAGCTCAATCTCACACCTTGCAATACAGGCAAGAACCCTTTCTTGGACTGATCCATATTGAACTTCTTCAATATCTTATCAAGGTATGTGCTTTGTGAAAGACCTATGAGGCATCTCGATCTATCCCTATAGATCTTGATGCCTAGTATGTAAGCAGCTTCTCCAAGGTCCTTCATTGAAAAACACTTATTCAAGTAGGCCTTAATGCTGTCCAAAAGTTCTATACCATTTCCCATCAAAAGTATGTCATCTACATATAATATGAGAAATGCTACAGAGCTCCCAGTCACTTTCTTGTAAACGCAGGCTTCTCCATAAGTCTGCATAAACCCAAACGCTTTGATCATCTCATCAAAGCGAATGTTCCAACTCCTAGATGCTTGCACCAGCCCATAAATGGATCGCTGGAGCTTGCATACCTTGTTAGCATTCTCGGGATCGACAAAACCTTCCGGCTGCATCATATACAGTTCTTCCTTAAGATAGCCGTTAAGGAATGCTATTTTGACGTCCATTTGCCATATCTCATAATCATAGTATGCGGCAATGGCTAACATGATTCGGACGGACTTCAGCTTCGCTACGGGAGAGAAAGTCTCATCGTAGTCAACCCCTTGAACTTGCCGATAACCCTTAGCGACAAGTCGAGCTTTATAGATGGTAACATTACCATCCACGTCCGTCTTCTTCTTAAAGATCCATTTATTTTCTATCGCTCATCGATCATCGGGCAAGTCTGTCAAAGTCCATACTTTGTTTTCATACATGGATTCTATCTCGGATTGCATGGTTTCAAGCCATTTGTTGGAATCTAGGCCCACCATCGCTTCTTCATAGTTCGAAGGTTCACCATTGTCTAACAACATGATTTCCAGGACAGGGTTGCCGTACCACTCTGGTGTGGAACGTGTCCTTGTGGACCTACGAAGTTCAATAGTAACTTGATCCGAAGTACCTTGATCATCATCATTAACTTCCTCTTCAGTTGGTGCTAGCACCACAGGAGGTAGTACTTCATCAAGTTCCACTTTCCTCCCACTTACTTCTCTCGAGAGAAACTCTTTCTCCAGAAAGGACCCATTCTTGGCAACAAAGATCTTGCCTTCGGATCTGAGGTAGAAGGTATACCCAATGGTTTCCTTAGGGTATCCTATGAAGACGCATTTTTCCGACTTGGGTTCGAGCTTTTCAGGTTGAAGTTTCTTGACATAAGCATCGCATCCCCAAACTTTTAGAAACGACAGCTTAGGTTTCTTTACAAACCATAATTCATACGGTGTCGTCTCAACGGATTTGGACGGTGCCCTATTTAAAGTGAATGTAGCTGTCTCTAGAGCGTATCCCCAAAATGATAGCGGTAAATCGGTAAGAGACATCATAGATCGCACCATATCCAATAAAGTGTGATTACGATGTTTGGACACACCGTTACACTGAGGTGTTCCAGGCGGCATGAGTTGTGAAACGATTCCACATTTCCTTAAGTGCATACCAAATTAGTGACTTCAGTATTCTCCTCCACGATCTGATCGTAAGAACTTTATCTTTCGGTCACATTGATTCTCTACCTCATTCTGAAATTCCTTGAACTTTTCAAAGGTCTCAGACTTGTGTTTCATCAAGTAGACATACCCATATCTACTCAAGTCATCAGTGAGAGTGAGAACATAACGATATCCTCCGTGAGCCTCAACGCTCATTGGACCGCACACATCAGTATGTATGATTTCCAATAAGTTGGTTGCTCGCTCCATTGTTTCGGAGAACGGAGTCTTGGTCATTTTGCCCATGAGGCATGGTTCGCATGTGTCAAATGATTCATAATCGAGAGACTCTAAAAGTCCATCAGCATGGAGCTTCTTCATGCGCTTGACACCAATGTGACCAAGGCGGCAGTGCCACAAGTATGTGGGACTATCGTTATCAACTTTACATCTTTTGGTATTCACACTATGAATATGTGTAAGATCACGTTCGAGATTCATTAAGAATAAACCATTGACCATTGGGGCATGACCATAAAACATATCTCTCATATAAATAGAACAACCATTATTCTTGGATTTAAATGAGTAGCCATCTCGCATTAAACGAGATCCAGATACAATGTTCATGCTCAAAGCTGGCACTAAATAACAATTATTGAGGTTTAAAACTAATCCCATAGGTAAATGTAGAGGTAGCGTGGCGACGGCGGTCACATCGACCTTGGAACCATTCCCGACGCGCATCGTCACCTTGTCCTTCGCCAGTCTCCGCTTATTTCGCAGCTCCTGCTTTGAGTTACAAATATGAGCAACCGCACCGGTATCAAATACCCAGGAGCTACTACGAGCACTCGTAAGGTACACACCAATTACATGTATATCATATATACCTTTAGTGTTGCCGGCCTTCTTGTCCGCTAAGTATTTGGGGCAGTTCCGCTTCCAGTGACCCTTCCCTTTGCAATAAAAGCACTCAGTCTCAGGCTTGGGTCCATTCTTTGACTTCTTCCCGGCAAGTGGCTTACCGGGCGCGGCAACTCCCTTGCCGTCCTTCTTGAAGTTCTTCTTACCCTTGCCTTTCTTGAACTTAGTGGTTTTATTCACCATCAACACTTGATGTTTCTTTTTGATCTCTACCTCTGCTGATTTCAGCATTGAATATACTTCAGGAATGGTCTTTTCCATCCCCTGCATATTGAAGTTCATCACAAAGCTCTTGTAGCTTGGTGGAAGCGACTGAAGGATTCTATCAATAACCGCGTCATCCGGGAGATTAACTCCCAGCTGAGTCAAGCGGTTGTGCAACCCAGACGTTTTGAGTATGTGCTCACTGACAGAACTATTTTCCTCCATCTTACAACTGAAGAACTTGTCAGAGACTTCATATCTCTCGACCCGGGCATGAGCTTGGAAAACCGTTTTCAGCTCTTCGAACATCTCATACGCTCCATGTTGCTCAAAACGCTTTTGGAGCCCCGGTTCTAAGATCTAAAGCATGCCGCACTGAACGAGGGAGTAATCATCGGTACGAGACTGCCAAGCGTTCATAACGTCTTGGTTCTCTGGGATGGGTACTTCACCTAGCGGTGCTTCTAAGACATAATCTTTCTTTGCAGCTATGAGGATGATCCTCAGGTTCCGGACCCAGTCCGTATAGTTGCTGCCATCATCTTTCAGCTTGGTTTTCTCTAGGAACGCGTTGAAGTTGAGGTGGACATGAGCGTTGGCCATTTGATCTACAAGACATTTTTTTGCAAAGGTTTTTAGACTAAGTTCATGATAATTAAGTTCATCTAATCAAATTATTTAATGAACTCCCACTCATATTAGACATCCCTCTAGTCATCTAAGTGATACATGATCCGAGTCGACTAGGCCGTGTCCGATCATCATGTGAGACGGACTAGTCATCACCGGTGAACATCTCCATGTTGATCGTATCTTCCATACGACTCATGTTCGACCTTTCGGTCTCTTGTGTTCCGAGGCCATGTCTGTACATGCTAGGCTTGTCAAGTTAACCTAAGTGTTTATGCATGTGTAAATCTGTCTTACACCCGTTGTATGTGAATGTTAGAATCTATCACACCCGATCATCACGTGGTGCTTCAAAACAACGAACTTTTGCAACGGCGCACAGTTAGGGGGAACACTTTCTTGAAATTATTATGAGGGATCATCTTATTTACTACCGTCATTCTAAGTAAACAAGATGCAAAAACATGATAAACATCACATGCAATCAAATAGTGACATGATATGGCCAATATCATATAGCTCTTTTCATCTCCATCTTCGGGGCTCCATGATCATCTTCGTCACCGGCATGACACCATGATCTCCATCATCATGATCTCCATCACCGTGTCTCCATGAAGTTGCTCACCAACCATTACTTCTACTACTATGGCTAATAGTTTAGCAATAAAGTAAAGTAATTACATGGCGTTTAATCATTGACTCGCAGGTCATACAATAATTAAGACAACTCCTATGGCTCCTGCCGGTTTTCATACTCATCGACATGCAAGTCGTGATTCCTATTACAAGAACATGATCTCATACATCACATATATATCATCCATCACAACTTTTGGCCATATCACATCACAAGGCACATGCTGCAAAAACAAGTTAGACGTCCTCTAATTGTTGTTGCATGTTTTTACGTGGCTGCAATAGGGTTCTAGCAAGAACGTTTTCTTACCTACGTAAAGGCCACAACGTGATATGCCAACTTCTATTTATCCTTCATAAGGACCCTTTTCAATGAATCCGCTCCAACTAAAGTGGGAGAGACAGACACCCGCTAGCCACCTTATGCAACTAGTGCATGTCAGTCGGTGGAACCTGTCTCACGTAAGCGTACATGTAAGGTCGGTCCGGGACGCTTCATCCCACGATGCCGCTGAAGCAAAATAAGACTAGTAGTGGCAAGAAAGTTGACAACATCTACGCCCACAACAAATTGTTTTCTACTCGTGCAAAGAGAACTACGCATAGATCTAGCTCATGATGCCACTGTTGGGGAACATTGTAGAAAATAAAAATTTTCTACGCTTCACCAAGATCAATCTATGAGTTCACCTAGCAACGAGAGAGAGGAGTGCATCAACATACCCTTGTAGATCGCGAGCGGAAGCGTTCAAGAGAACGGGGTTGAGGGAGTCGTACTCGTCGTGATCCAAATCACCGATGATCCTAGTGCTGAACGGACAGCACCTCCGCGTTGAACACACGTACGGTTGGGAAGACGTCTCCTCCTTCTTGATCCAGCAAGGGGGAAGGAGAGGTTGATGAAGATCCAGCAGCACGACGACATGGTGGTGGATGCAGCAGCGATCTCGGCAGGGCTTCGCCAAGCTTCAGTAAGAGGGAGAGGTGGTGCGTGGGGAGAGGGAGGCGCCAAGAGCATGGGTGCGGCTGCCCTCCCTCCCCCTCTTTATATTGGCCCCCTAGGGGGGGCTAGGAGATCCAATCTCCAAGGGGGCGGCGGCCAGGGGGGAAACTTGCCCCCCAAGCCAGGTGGAGGCGCCCCCACCCCTAGGGTTTCCAACCCTAGGCGCAGGGGGGCAAGGGGGGGCGCACCAGCCCACCAGGGGCTGGTTACCCTCCCACTTCAGACCATGGGGCCCTTCGGGATAGGTGGCCCCACCTAGTGGACCCCCGGGACCCTTCCAGTGGTCCCGGTACAATACCGGTGACCCCTGAAACTTTCGCGATAGCCGAAACCTGACTTCCTATATATAATTCTTCACCTTTGGACCATTCCGGAACTCCTCGTGACATCCAGGATCTCATCTGGGACTCCAAAAAACTTTCGACTTACTGCATACTAATATCTCTACAACCCTAGCGTCACCGAACCTTAAGTGTGTAGACCCTACGGTTTCGGGAGACATGCAGAGATGACCGAGACGCCTCTCCGGTCAATAACGAATAGCGGGATCTGGATACCCATGTTGGCTCCCACATGCTCCTCGATGATCTCATCGGATGAACCACGATGTCGAGGATTCAATCAATCCTGTATACAATTCCCTTTGTCAATCGGTACGTTACTTGCCCGAGATTCGATCGTCGGTATCCCAATACCTCGTTTAATCTCGTTACCAGCAAGTCACTTTACTCGTACCGTAATGCATGATCCCGTGACCAGACACTTGGTCACATTGAGCTCATTATGATGATGCATTACCGAGTGGGCCCAGAGATACCTCTCCGTCATATGGAGTGACAAATCCCAGTCTCAATTCGTGCCAACACAACACACACTTTCGGAGATACCCGTAGTGCACCTTTATAGTCACCCAGTTACATTGTGACGTTTGGCACACCCAAAGCACTCCTACGGTATCCGGGAGTTGCACAATCTCATGGTCTAAGGAAATGATACTTGACATTTGGAAAAGCTCTAGCAAAACGAACTACACGATCTTTGTGCTACGCTTAGGATTGGGTCTTGTCCATCACATCATTCTCCAAATGATGTGATCCCGTTAGCAATGACATCCAATGTCCATAGTCAGGAAACCATGACTATCTGTTGATCAACGAGCTAGTCAACTAGAGGCTCACTAGGGACATGTTGTGGTCTATGTATTCACACGTGTATTACGATTTGCGGATAACACAATTATAGCATGAATAGCAGACAATTATCATGAACAAAGAAATATAATAATAACCATTTTATTATTGCCTCTAGGGCATATTTCCAACAATATCATCAAGATCAATCAAGCAAGAAGTAGGGTATTACCTCCATCGAGAGGGCCCGAACCTGGGTAAACATCGTGTCCCCAGCCTCCTTCTTACCATTAGCCTTAGACGCACAGTTCGGGACCCCCTACCTGAGATCCGCCGGTTTTGACACCGACAGTCGCCAGCACCGTATGGAAACGTTGTGTGGTGTAGGGCCGCAGGCCGGCGCCTTGGATGATTTGGCACAGCCGACTGCCGCTCGCGTCCATCGCCTCCATAGGTGCTTATGTATTCTGGTCACTTGGTCTTGGATTGGAGTGAGCAGTGTTGCGCAGAGACTTGGGAGTAGATGGATTGGAGTGGTGGGGCGCCTTTATATGACAGTCCAAACTCTGTTGCATTCACATCGTGCTGGCTCTATTCTGCTTCTCCAATTAATTCCCTCTGCATGTAATTGAGGATGCATCATTGACCGTTGAATGTCTCGGGAACCGCTACGCTCTCCCTCCTTGGCATTCAAGTACCTATGGAGGTGACTGCCACTCGCGTTTATCGCGTGTCAGGAGACATTCCCGTCGATGATGAGGTGCCTATGGTGACTTCGTAAATTTCAAGATGATAGTGCCGTGCGTGTGTGCGTTCATATGGGTGAGTGTATGCGCGTGTATATAAGCGCTTGCGTCTGTACTGTGTCAAAAAATGTAAATGCGTTTCAAAAAGAGACTAGTCAGTATACTCAATATTGTGCACCTTGGATAGGAAAACGATAGAACTACGTATTTATTTACGGTGCAGATTCACTCATTTTGCTCCATATGTACTCTGTCTCATAGTGTAGTCACTTGTTGAAATCTCTAGAAGGGAAAATACTCCTTTCTGGTTTACAGGGCTATACTAGCAAGTAGTTGTACGTACTAGTACAATAGTGGGCTCACATAGCAATTTTGTCTCATGCAAGAGCCTGGCTATATGCGTGCTCCAATGTTCGCAACTGCCACGTTCGAGTTGCGCTTGGCTCTTCGCCTCTTCGAGAAGACGAACAATGATGTTACTACTACTGCTTCTACAGTGTCGAATCCACTACTGCATGTCCGTCCACCGCGAGCGGGAGGGATAGCTTGTTGTACAAGTACTATAAGCAAAAGCCTGTCCTCGTCTGTGAGCAACCGCGTGCATGGGCGAGGGAGAAGGCGTGTAGTAGTAAAATCAAGCTTCTCCTCGTTGTACAAGTTGACACGACACATCATAGCACTGGCCCCACATGCTCACCTCTAAACTTGGCTGAAAGACCCGTAGTGTACAATATATTTGCTGCAACCTCTAACATTACCCACCTCACAGTGAAAACGTTAAGACTGGAATAAAAATGCCATATACTCCCTGCATTCCTAAATATAAGCCTTTTTAGATACTATTTCAAATGGAATACATCATACAGATGTATGCAGACATAGTTTAGAGTGTAGATTCACTCATTTTGCTCCGTATGTAGTAGACACTTGTTGGAATCTTTAGAAAGACTTATATTTGGAAACGGAGGGAGTACTATACTAATAAAACATTAAGGCCACGAGGCGATGCAGTGCTGGTTACATGAGGCAAGAAGAAGAGATGCATCCATCAACGACGTCCACCTCCTTGACTCAGGGCGCATGGGCGAGGGAGAAGGCGTGTAGTAGTAAAATCAAGCTTCTCCTTGTTGTACGAGTTGACGCAACACATCATAGCACTGGCCCCACATGCTTGCCTCTAAACTTGGCTGAAAGACCCGCAGTGTACAATATATTTGCTGCAACCTCTAACATTTACCCACCACAATCACCAGGGTGACAGGTAGGGCCAGAAGACTATTTTTTTAAACTTCAAGACGGCCACATAGCATGGAGCCGACCCCAACGATTTTAAGCTTACAGGCACGGTACATGCTATCTAGACTACTCTACACATAAACTGCCACGCGAGCGTCCGGGCTGCGCTTGGCTCTTCGCCTCTTCGGGAAGTCAAACAATGATGGAGTACTACTGCACTGGAGGAGTACTACAGTATGCTTCTGGCCATCTAACACCGATTGAACTGCTGCATGTCCACCGCGTGTGGGAGGGAGAGCGTGTAGCAAAAGCTTCTCCTAGGCTTACCAGCCACCACACTCATGGGCGAGGGAGGGACGCTCCTGCCTTTGCGTGTATGACATGTGTGCCCGACAGGTGGGTGGCCAAACTGTCATACAGCCAAAGGCAGGTACAGTTAAGTCCACAAGGGAGAGGATAATCAAACTTCTCGTTGATGTACAAGTCGACGCGACACATCAAAGCACTGCACTCGATATATTTCAATTATTTGCGGTTACTGATGCATTGATTACAATGCATGCATGCATGCCGTGACTCTCCTTTTGATACTTGCATGTGTTGATTTAATGCACCTTGAAGTAGTACTCCCTCCGATTCCTTTTACTTTGCGTATAACTTTCTCTTGTTTTTCTCAGATTAGTCTGCGTGTCCTCGTTGGTTTCCATCTGTCCCCCCGATCGATTAGTTCTGCCCCCATTATTCACGCCAATTTCCAAAGCACAAAATGACTACAGGCAAACGCATGCAGCGCCGGATGCGGCTTGACCGCCTGGGGAAGCCAACTCAAACGAAAAGGAAGGAGGACCAGCCAACCATTTCTTGCGCATTTACTGTCGATATTTATGCAGCTTACTCATGCGCAGGGGCAAATTTGTCCAGAAAACTCAAACTACTACCTTCCTTGTTATGCTGGAGGAGAGTTATGCGCAAAGTATAAAATATGTGACGGTAAAGCTTTGTAATGCCCTGGCCCAAGCGAGAGATGGTTGTGCACGAGGAGGGCGAGATCATGCAGACGGAATAGGAACCGATGATGGAGCTCACTAAGGTCTCGATGGACCTCACCGTACTCCACTGCCCCTTGTGCCTCCACCCCTTGACGTCTCCAGTGTATGAGGTTAGAATACACCTCGTCCGTTCGGCTGATTGAGCAAGGTGCAGGTTTCTTGATTGATGTGCTATTCGATTGATTTCTACAGTGCAAGGGAGGGCACCTGGCCTGCGTGGACTGCCGCGTCGAGCACCCCGGGAACCAGTGACAGTGCCAGAAGTGCGAGTGCGGCGGTGGCTTCGACGTGCAGAACACGGTGGTGGACGCCGTCGTTTCGTCGCTGAGGGTGGAGTGCCGCACGAAGGCTGTGGGCTCTACGTCACTTACCACAAGCTCGCCGATCACCAGAGCGTGTGTCCGCTCGCGCCCTGCAAATGCCCCGTGCCCGTCTGCGGCTACGAAGGCCCACCGCCGGTGTTCTACCACCACATCAGAAACGCGCATCCCATGCCCGTGCACAGGATCCAGTACGGCAAGGTGCTCCAGCTGCAAGTGCCACGGAACCACGGCTCTTGCTGTTCGCGGAGGAGGACGGCCGCACGTTTTTCTTGGTCGGCGGCATGCTCAACATCGGCGCGCCTATCGCCGTGTCGGTCGTCTGCATCAGAGCGGGGGCGTCCCCACTGCCGCACTACATGGCCAAGCTGTGGGCGAACAGCCCGCTGGGGGAGCCCAAAGGCACGACCGACGCCATCAAGGTGGAAATGGAGGTGACAAGCAGCAAGGATCCCGCCGATGTCTACGTGCAGGAGCTGACCTTCTTCACAGTTCCGCCCAAGCTGCTGGCCGGGGCTAAGCTGGTGTCCTTCCACATTTAGATTGACAAGCTCACGTCCTAAATGTTTCTACAGTGCCTTCTATTTATCTTAGTAATATGCTAATATAGGGATTACCTCGGTCTACTTTAGCTTAAGAAATGGTGGATTTTGGTGGCGTTGCAGTAATTACTTCGACATCAGATCAGTAATTTCCAACAGTCGAATGGATATTTTGTGTCTGTTGGATATAAAGTTCCTTTGGGTAAGAAGTACTAGATAAAAGGAGATGTATGTAGATGTATTTTAGTTCTAGATACATCCCTTTTTATCCATTTTGATGACAAGCACTCCCTTCGTTCCACAATACATGCCTTCCATTTGTCAAAATATAGATATATCTAGACATGTTTTAGTATATAGGTACATCCATGATAGAGCCAGTCGGATGGTTGAGAACACTACAATTCGTAGCTACAGATGCGTGTGTGACTCCCAGATGCAGAGGCCGGGGTCATCATCCTCCTTTTCGAGAAAAAACAGACGCGTGTGTGAGAGGACGAGTGCGTGTGTGCACCTCTTCTCTTCCTGTATAATGTACTAAACTCAGAGTACAAGTTTTTGTGGGTGGCACGATGGTGCGTGCGAGAAGTCCCGAGAGATAGGTTTAATGCGTCTAAAAAAAGACTAGCCTATAGCTCGCCACGCGGCTATTCCTGTCGAACGCCCCATTAACCGTAAGATATGTATACGACGGTGCCAGTTATTGCACGTACACATCAGTAGAAAAAGAACTACTACACCACGGCCGAGAACACGTGCCCACGTAACGCTATCCGGGAATAGTGTCGCACTTCAAAACTAGAACTGTCAATAAATTTTGTGCTTGCGTCTCGTCACATTCCAAATTACTCCATGCTATATTGAATTGCAAACCTGTTCACACCGATCACAACCTAAACGGTTTCCCACTTAGGAGCGTATTAGTACTCGGTTATAAATACTAGTATGCTAAGATGACTCCACATTCCACCTCAACTCCTCATCCACAAAAACAAACAAGTCATTCAGCATCCTTCCCTTGCGTCTACCATGGCCAGCATGAGTTCTGGGTCGAGAGATTGCCACCAGGGAGAGGCGAGTATGGATGCGGAAGCACGAGAGATGTCCTGCCTCGCTGTGAAAGCAGCCGACATGTCCTGCCGCACGGAAGTAGCAGCACAGAGGTCCCGTTGCGCCGCTGAAGCAGCACGGAAGTCCCGCCGTGCCGTCGATGTAGCAGACTGGTCCGGCCGTGCCGCGGAAGCAGCAGAGATGTCCTGCCATGCCGCGAATGCAGCAGAGATGTCCCACCATGCCGTGGCTGCCTGGGAACATTTCTCACGGGCAGGCGACGACTGTTACAGGCGCATGCATGTGATTATCCATAGCCAGATGGATCAGATCTCCGGCTGGGTGAGGTTGCAGGACGACATGAAAGCCTCGTTTGAACAGGCTACCGGCGTCATCCGGCAACTAAGGGAGGGCAATGAGAGACTCCGGGCCGAGCGCGACCTGCTAAGGGCGAAGATCGTCCGAAGTGCAGACCAGCAGGAGGAGACCCGTGCCTTGTTGAAGAGGATCGGCGTCATCGTCAAGAAACTTATGGACGAGAATGACATGCTCCACATCGAGCGCCAAAGGCTGGTGGAGGAATCCGTGGATGTTCTCAAGCAGCGTCTTGAGGAGACGAAAGAGCTCATCATCGCTCACCGCGGAGACTAGTTCCCGCGGCCTATAGCAATGCATCAAGAAAGTAGAGATCAACGAGCCAGATCCTTGTCTTCCTTCTTCTTTTTACCTTGTGTATTTCGGGCGTAGCCGCATGTGACTTTTTTTTAATTATCTTTCTAATTATGTAAGAAAATTAATCGTCCTTATATATTCATCAGTCTTGCTATAAGTCACAGTAGATGCTGTATAGGTCCGTCGGATCTTACATCAAGATCCGTGCTTTCAGATTTTCTTTTTTCTCTCTTAAATCTCAGTCGAGTGAGACATAGCCACGCCATTAAACAGAGGCTCGTGCGCCATTAATGGAGACCTTGGGAGAGAGGTAGACGACAGATGGAGGTCAAAGGGCTCTCCTACCGATAAGCACGCGCAGGGGTATGATCGCACGCCTCTCGTACTCAAATAGCTACCCTGCACGGCGCCTCCTAGCTAATAAAAAATGGGGACGCATGGCGGCATATAAATGGTAGTAAATAGAACGCCCACGGTTTCAATAATACTTGTGTTTCCGATAGTAACGTGACAGCACTTGTTCCAAAATGACTTTGTTGATTGTTAATGTGTGCGCCTTCGCAAATCGGACATGGCAACAAGCCAAGTTTCATTATTTTCATGCATGTTTTGGATTTACAGGAATTAAAAAACTAAGTTTCTCAATGTTTCCAGCCCAGCCACGACGCCCAGAATTTTGAATTTCATTCCCATTTCTTGCATGGAACCTAGAAATTACCCGAGGACACACATGTGATTTTTCAACCAACTTTCGTGCAATGGAACATGTGCTTGTATTTCAAATTTGAATTATGCACACAAAGGTGACACGTTCCCTCTCAGAACCACGAGCCTTCTTGAGAGAAGCTCTGATTTGCAAGAAGCTTATACCCAAATTTGTTCTTATCCGGCCAAATTTTTTACCACGGCATGGTACTACCATGACATGACACCATGCCAAGTATCATGATTTTAAAACCAAGTTTCTCAATGTTCTCGACCGAGCCACGATGCCTAGATGTTTGAATTTTATTCTCATTTTTTGCATGGGACCTAGAAATTCACCCGAGGACACAAATGTGATTTTTCAACCAACTTTGGTGCACGGGAGCATGTGCTTGTAGTTCAAATTTGAATTATGCACATTAAATGACCAAAAACTCAATTAATGTGTAAAAAAGGCCAAACGAAGCCGGAATGATTCCAAAATTTAACAGGGTACTCATGTAGTTCTATGTTGACTTTGTAAATAAACTCAAGGGGGACAACATATATCGTTTCGCACTCAAAGGTGGCACATTCCCTCTCAGAACCATGAGCCTTCTTGAGAGAAGCTTCGGTTTGCAAGAAGCTTATACCAAAATCTGTTCCTATTCGGCCAATTCTTTTACCACAGCATGGTAGTACCATGACATGACACACATGCCAATTCTCGGCCGAGCCACGATGCCCAGATGTTTGAATTTTATTCTCATTTCTTGCATGGGACCTAGAAATTCACCCGAGGACACAGATGTGATTTTTCAACCAACTTTGGTGCACGAGAGCATGTGCTTGTAGTTCAAATTTGACTTATGCACATTAAATGACCAGAAACTCCATTAATGTATAAAAAATGACAAACGAACCTGGAATAATTCCAAAATTTAACAATGCACTCATGTAGTTCTATGTTGCCTTTGTTAAGAAACTCAAGGGTGGGGGGGGGGGGCAGCGTATATCGTTTCACACTCAAAGGTGGCACGTTCCCTCTTAGAACCACGAGCTTCCAAATCGGCCCAATTTTTTACCACAACATGTTAGTGCCATGACATGACACCATGCGAAGTTTCATGATTTTCAGACGAGCTTTGGATTTACATGAATTTAAAATCTAAGTTTCTCGATGTTCTCGGCCGAGTCACGACGCCCAGATGTTTGAATTTCATTCTCGTTTCTTCCATGGGACCTAGAAATTCAACCAAGGACACACAAGTGACTTTTCAACCAACTTTGGTGCACCGAAGCATGTGCATGCCGTTCATATTTAGATTATGCACTTTAAAAGTCCAGAAACTCAATCAATGTATAAAAAGGCCAAATGAACCCGAAGTAATTCCAAATTTAATAGGGCGCTCATATAGTTCTATGTTGCCTCTGTAAAGAAAATCAGGGGGGAGGCAGCGTATATCGTTTCGCACACAAAGGTGACATGTTCCCTCTCGGAACCACGAGGCTTATTGAGAGAATCTACGGTTTTGCAAGAAGCTTATACCAAAACTTGTCCCAATTCAGCCAAAAATTATACATATGAAAACATGGTTTAGATTATCCTAAACATCTCGCTACCTAGATCAATAATGTACTATGATTTGAATTCAACATAAATGGATACAAATATTTGAATTGGAGAGTGTATGGTACATGTAGTTCATAGTGAAATATGATTACTGCTATATGCATGCTTTTTGTTATCAAGATAATATTTAAATTATTGTATAACTTGACAACAATCGTATTCAAATAAGGAAATTGATTTAAATTTAGTCCATATGGTAGACGACAATATATATGTTCACATGGTGGAGTAAAATGTTCATATATGATGGAAGATCAAAATGTACGACTACATCAATTATAAACCGCAAGGTCACCTAACGATATATTCGAATTCAACATAACATGGATTAAAAAATTGAAATTCGAGATCCTGGCATTTGTAATCATATAAAAAGGGACATTACTCTTTCTTTTGGTGGGAATTGATTTGTTTTTTGTTGTTGTTGAGGGAAGTGCGAATCGATTTGGTACTGTGCAGGGTAATCTTGTTCTCCCAATTTTTTTTACATTTTTCTTGTAGTTTTTTCAATGGCATCTATAACAATATAGTAAAAGGGGACATGACTCTCTTGTGTCTTGTATGAATTGTTTTTTTACACGTTAAGTTTGTTCTGCTGAACAAGGAATCCGCACCTTGTAATCCTGAAATTTTCAAGCTCGAGTATCTTTTGTCTCACCTTCTTTGAAACTCCCGCCTCTTCAACCCGCGTCGCGCCTTGTTATCCCGAAATTTTGACGCGCGCGAAAACTCCCTCCTCATCCGAAATCGGTCCCGCAGCCCAGACACGCGAAATCCCCCTTCTACCCCTCAGCCGGAAATGAAGCTCCATGTCGCGGTGTCAAAACCGATGGGGGTACGCTGGTAACTTACCCTACATTTCGGACAAGCGTGTCCCAAAGCTTGGCTCCCCCTCCCCCGTCGCCCCCCATTCATATGACGAGGCCGCCAAAACCCACGCTCCTCCGTCGGCCTCCCGACCGCCGCCCAGCCGGAGACTCTTCCCCGACTACGTCGCCCACCGCAACAGCTCGCCTTCCCTCATCCACCGCACTGGATGAGGATTCGTCGTTGATCTTGTCGTCCCACCGGATCAGCCGCCCCGTCCTCCACCTCCAAGGAGCTGCTCCAATGTTCGCCTCGTTTATCGCGCCACCTCGACCCCCACAGAGCCGTCTTGACCTGCCCCACCGGAACCGCGGCACCCTCACCAATTCCTACGATGAAGCCGAGGCCAACTTGACGCCACCAAGGAGGTTCTGCACTCACCGCTGCATTTTATCTTTTATTCGATCTCACAGGGTTGCCGGTGCTTGATACCGAGCAGACATGGCGGGTCTCCACCGACGACACCGTCGCCGGCCACATCATCCACGGCGTCTCTCCCCCATGTCGTTGCTTCCTCGGCGGCGACTTCCACAACGGCACTAGCTGCAGCTGTTCTGGCTCTCGCTCGCGCTGCGGCTCTGTTCTTGCTGTCGGTCGCGCTGCTGCACTGCTCTTGCTTTCGTTCGTGCTGCTGCTCTGCTCTTGCTCTCGCTTCTGCTGTTGCTGCTGTTGCACGACCTCCGGCAGCTACATGAGTTGCTGCTTTAGCACTCGCTCGCGGTGCTACTGCACGACTTGCTCTCTGCTAGTGTGTTCCCTGCTTGAGCGTCTGCTGATTTAGGTCACTACTTCTCTGCTACTAGTGCTCGAACGCCCTAAACATCTATTGCAGTGCTCTGCTACTAGTTCAATCAGTTTCGACAGTAAAATTCAGTTTCGACTGTAAAGTTTATTTTCTTTAGTTAAGTTCAGAGTGAACAGTACTTACATCATCTGTCGGAGCGGCCGTGGCGCGGCTGATGCATTTTATATCTAGCACTTTTTGGTGATGTATTTTACATCATCTATCACAGATGATATTAGGGTCCCACTTCAGATTAACGTTGTCTGTCTTGTCCTGCTTCATCCTCGTCGCCGTACACCTCACCGGGGTTGCTCCAACGATGGAACCGTCCATCACAGCGGAGTAGTACCCTTGGTGCCATTTCTAGAGGCCTCGGATCTTCTTCCCCGCCTCCGACCGTCACACCAGCATCACCATCCTCCACGTCTAACCCAGTGATGCTGAGGTCCACAAGGCTATGCCAAAGAGGTTGTACACTCGTCGCATCACTTTGTTACTCTGCATTCATGTCGATCCCTCAGGGATCCTTTGCTATGGAACTACTATTCGTGCAAATCTGTTAGAAGGAGTGGAGCAAAGCAAAACTAGAGGATTTTTTTCCTTTGGTGTCTCTTTCAAAGAAAAAACGTAGGAATTTTATTCACTTGGACGTCCTTTTCAAATTAATATGCATGAAGAACAAAACTAATTGCATTACTGGCATAATAAGATGCTTATTTTTTTTCATTTTCACGTGGTTTGACTTTAATTTGACCACGTTTCTCCATTCCTGTGTTCTTCCAATTCATGTGAACCAAACACCCAGGTTGACTGAAATCCTATGTTTCCAAATGCTCTGTTTTGCACGTGCATTCCTATCCTATTCCTGTGTTTTTCATGTCCCTGCGCTTATAGAATCCTCCAATTCTAAGGAGCCCTTACAGATTTACTTCATTTTCAGATAGGCGTCAAAGAAAACTTGGTGTGTTATGTCCTGCTCCTGTCGTGCCGTCATCCACCCCAGCTGAGGTGCACCATCGATAGAAGCGTTCACAGCAGCAGAGATCCCCCCTGCAGACTTTCTTTCGCCTCCTTAGATCATCTTCCCCGTTGTCGGCAGCCACGCCAACTGCATTACCATCATCGACTGAGCAGATGAACCTGAGGACTACACAGTTCCGGAAGAGAGGTCGCAGTCTTTTGTGTTTTCTTACATTATACATCGGTTATTATTACCTGCTACTTTATCATTCAAACTTGAGTTTTGAAATGCCCATGGGTCTCATATCGAGCCAGCAACGAATAGTATATGTGTACTATCTGGTTCATCTGGGGTCTCCTATGTGGTTCATGTTTGGTGGGCAACAAACAATAGATGATCCATTGTCTATCTTTTTAAACTGAAGCTATAATCTACCTGCTATCATTAGTATCCATCCACTTGTTTGCTACCATCAGTCTTGATTTTTGCATGCACCCCTTAGGTCTAACAAAATCTAACTATTTTTTTATTATGCATGTCAGATATTGTACACAATCGTACTGAACATGTAGAGAAAAAGAGAAGACCATTGCGTGTCATGCAGACGCCGCTCCATGGTGGGTGAAGTGCCCCCCTCCTGTATTTCCAGATTGTATTCCAGAGGAAGATTACTGTTCAGATGGGGATTCAGAAGGAGCCGACCACACCTGTTTACCACTTGAGGTGTTTGCTCTAACCTGGCATGCTGATGTCGGTCATATCATGCATATGGTGCCTTGCATTGCTTACATTATACATCTTATATGTCATCAGGTTAGTTTAGATTGGCTTTGTGTGAATCCCACCTGTTTGGTTTTCTATATCATACTCCCACCATTCCTAAATATTTATCTTTTTAGAGATTTCAACAAGTGACTACATACGGAACAAAATGAGTGAATCTACACTCTAAAATATGTCTATATACATCCGTATGTGCTAGTACATTTGAAATCTCTAAAAAGATAAATATTTAGGAATGGAGGGAGTATATGGGAATTATGCAATGCCATCTTCTTTAGCCAGGCATCATATACGTGAATCATGCAATGCCATCCTGTTTAGCCAGTCATCGTATATGTGAATTGTATCGTGCCATATTTTTTTCAATAATGTATTCCATTTGTCAACAATGTTTATACATTCATCTACTCTTCGTGTGCATCATCCATTTGAGTCGGTCATGGGATAATCTGGAGCGAAAACAAGGTCTTCTGAGCAGTCAGTGCTACCTGTCGATGTAGATTTCTTGCTGGTTACAGATAGCTCCTCAAAGGAGGATTCAGAGACAGATGACCAGTCGTATTTTTTGGAAATATGCCCTATAGGCAATAATAAAATGCTTATTATTGTATTTCCTTGTTCATGATAATTGTCTATTGTTCATGCTATAATTGTATTAACTGGAAACCGTAATACATGTGTGAATACATAGACCACAACATGTCCCTAGTGAGCCTCTAGTTGACTAGCTCGTTGATCAATGGATGGTTATGGTTTCCTGACCATGGACATTGGATGTCATTGATAACGGGATCACATCATTAGGAGAATGATGTGATGGACAAGACCCAATCCTAAGCATAGCACAAGATCGTGTAGTTTGTTTGCAAAGAGCTTTTCTAATGTCAAGTATCATTTCCTTAGACCATGAGATTGTGTAACTCCCGGATACCGCAGGAGTGCTTTGGGTGTACCAAATGTCACAACGTAACTGGGTGACTATAAAGGTGCACTACAGGTATCTCCGAAAGTGTTTGTTGGGTTGGCACGAATCGAGACTGGGATTTGTCACTTCGTATGATGGAGAGGTATCTCTGGGCCCACTCGGTAATGCATCATCATAATAAGCTCAATGTGACTAAGTAGTTAGTCACGGGATCATGCATTATGCAACGAGTAAAGTGACTTGCCGGTAACGAGATTGAACGAGGTATTGGGATACCGACGATCGAATCTCGGGCAAGTAACCTACCGATTGACAAAGGGAATTGTATATGGGATTGATTGAATCCCCGACATTGTGGTTCATCCGATGAGATCATCTTGGAACATGTGGGAGCCAGCATGGGTATCCAGATCCCGCTGTTGGTTATTGGCCGGAGAGCTGTCTCGGTCATGTCTGCATGATTCCCGAACCCGTAGGGTCTACACACTTAAGGTTCAGTGACGCTAGCGTTGTTATGGGAATTAGTATGTGGTTATCGAATGTTGTTCGGAGTCCCGGATGAGATCCTGGACGTCACGAGGAGTTTCAGAATGGTCCAGAGGTGAAGATTTATATATGGGGAGTCTAGTTTCAGTCACCGAAATAGTTTCGGGGGTTATCGGTATTGTACCGGGACCACCGAAAGGTGTCCGGAGGTCCACCGGTTGGGGCCACCTGCCCCGGGGGAATTAATGGGCTGAATATGGGAGGGAACCAGCCCCCTAGTGGGCTGGTGCCCCCCCAAGGGCCCAAGGCGCCTAGGGTTTGGAAACCCTAGGGGAGGGGGCGCCTCCACCTTGCTTGGGGGGCAAGTCTCCCCTCTTGCCCCCCCCCTCTAGATGGGATCTAGAGGGGCCGGCCCCCTCTCCCCTTCACCCTATAAATAGAGGGGGGTGGGAGGGCTGCAGGACCCTTGCTTTTGGCGCAGCCCCTCCCTCCTCCAACTCTTCCTCCTCCTCCGTAGTGCTTTGCGAAGCCCTGCAGGAATACCACGAGCTCCACCACCACCATGCCGTCGTGTTGTCGGAGTTCTCCCTCAACTTCTCCTCTCCCCTTGATGGATCAAGAAGGAGGAGACGTCTCCGGGCTGTACGTGTGTTGAACGCGGAGGCGCCATCCGTTCGGCACTAGATCAGATCTTCTGCGATTTGAATCGCCGCGAGTACGAGTCCATCAACCGCGTTCTTGTAACGCTTCCGCTTAGCGATCTTCAAGGGTATAAAGATGCACTCCCTCTCTCTCTTGTTGCTAGTATCTCCATAGATTGATCTTGGTGATGCGTAGAAAATTTTGAATTTGTGCTACGTTCCCCTACAGTGGCATCATGAGCTAGGTCTATGCGTAGATTCTATGCACGAGTAGAACACAAAGTAGTTGTGGGCGATGATTTGTTCAATATGCTTACCGTTACTAGTCATATCTTGTTTCGACGGTATCGTGGGATGAAGCGGCCCGGACCGACCTTACACGTACACTTACGTGAGACAGGTTCCACCGACTGACATGCACTTGTTGCATAAGGTGGCTAGCGGGTGCCAGTCTCTCCCACTTTAGTCGGATCGGATTCGATGAAAAGGGTACTTATGAAGGGTAAATAGCAATTGGCATATCGCGTTGTGGTTTTGGCATAGGTAAGAAACGTTCTTGCTAGAGACCTATAGCAGCCACGTAAAAACTTGCAACAACAATTAGAGGACGTCTAGCTTGTTTTTTCAGCATATGTCGTGTGATGTGATATGGCCAAAAGGATGTGATGAATGATATGTGTGATGTATGAGATTGATCATGTTCTTGTAATAGGAATCACGACTTGCATGTCGATGAGTATGACAACCGGCAAGAGCCATAGGAGTTGTCTTAATTTATTGTATGACCTGTGTGTCACTGAATAACGCCATGTAATTACTTTACTTTATTGCTAAACCGTTAGCCATAGTAGTAGAAGTAATAGTTGGCGAGACAACTTCATGAAGACACGATGATGGAGATCATGGTGTCATGCCAGTGACGATGATGATCATGGTGCCCCGAAGATGGAGATCAAAAGGAGCAAAATGATATTGGTCATATCATGTCACTATTTTATTGCATGATATGTTTATCATGTTTTTGCATCTTATTTGCTTAGAATGACGATAGCATAAATAAGATAATCCATCATAAAATTTCAAGAAAGTGTTCCCCCTAACTGTGCACCCTTGCGAAGGTTCGTTGTTTCGAAGCACCATGTAATGATCGGCTGTGATAGATTCTAAAGTTCGCATATAACGGGTGTAAGCCAGATTTACACATGCAAAACACTTAGTTGACTTGACAAGCCTAGCATGCACAGACATGGCCTCGGAAAACAAGAGACCGAAAGGTAGAGCATGAGTCGTATAGTAGATACGATCCACATGAAGATGTTCACCGATGATGACTAGTCTGTCTCACGTGATGATCGGACACGACCTAGTTGACTCGGATCATGTATCACTTAGATGACTAGAGGGATGTCTATCTGAGTGGGAGTTCATCAAATAATTTCATTAGATGAACTTAATTATCCTGAACATAGTCAAAAGGTCTTTGCAAATTATGTCGTAGCTCGCATTTTAGTTCTATTGTTTTAGATATGTTCCTAGAGAGAATTTAGTTGGAAGTTGATAGTAGCAATTATGCGGTCAGGGTCCGTAAACTGAGGATTGTCCTTATTGTTGCGCAGAAGGCTTATGTCCTTAATGCACCGCTCATTGTGCTGAACCTCGAACGTTGTATGTGGATGTTGCGAACATCTGACATACACATTTTGATGACTACGTGATAATTCAGTAATGTTAAACGGTTTAGAATTGGGGCGCCGAAGACGATTTTGAAACGTCGCAGAACATACGAGATGTTCAAAGGGCTGAAATTGGGATTTCAGGCTCGTGCCCACGTCAAGAGGTATGAGACCTCCGACGAGTTTCTTAGCCTACAAACTAAGGGAGAAAATCTCAATTGTTGAGCATGTACTCAGATTGTCTGAGTACTACAATCACTTGAATCAAGTGGGAGTTAATCTTCCAGATGAGATAGTGATGTTTCTCCAAAGTCACTGCCACCAAGCTACTAGAGCTTCATGATGAACTATAACATATCAGGGATAAATATGATGATCCTTGAGCTATTCGCGATGTTTGACACCACGATAGTAGAAATCAAGAAGGAGCATCAATTTTGATGGTTAGTGAAACCACTAGTTTCAAGAAGGGCAAGGGCAAGAAGGGATACTTCATGAAACGAAAAAATAGTTGCTGCTCCAGTGAAGAAACCCAAGGTTGAACCCAAACCCGAGACTAAGTGCTTCTGTAATAAGGGGAATGGTCACTGGAGCAGGATTTCCCTAGATACTTGGTAGATGAGAAGGCTGACAAGGTCAACAGAATATTGGATATACATTATATTAATGTGTACTTTACTAGTACTCCTAGTAGCACCAGGGTAATAGATACCGGTTTGGTTGCTAAGTGTTAGTAACTCGGAATAAAAGGCTATGGAATAAATGGAGACTAGCTAGAGGCGAGGTGACGATATGTGTTGGAAGTATTTCCAAGGTTGATGTGATCAAACATCGCACGCTCCCTCTACCATCGGGATCGGTGTTAAACCTAAATAATTGTTATTTGGTGTTTGCGTTGAGCATAGACATGATTGGATTATGTCTATGGCAATACGATTATTCATTTAAGGAGAATAATGGTTACTCTGTTTATTTGGATAATACCTTCAATGGTCTTGCACCTAAAATGAATGGTTTATTGAATCTCGATCATAGTGATACACATGTTCAAGCCAAAAGATATAAGATAGTAATGCTAGTACCACCTACTTGTGGCACTGCCATTTGAGTCATATTGGTATAAAACGCATGAAGAAGCTCCATGTTGATGGATATTTGGACTCGCTCTTTTTTGAAAAGTTTGAGACATGCGAACCGTGTCTATTGGTATGCATGCATGAAGAAACTCCATGCAGATGGATCATTTGGACTCACTTGATTTTGAATCACTTGAGACATGCAAATCATACCACATGGGCAAGATGACTGAAAAGCCTCGTTTTCAGTAAGATGGAACAAGAAAGCAACTTGTTGGAAGTAATACATTTTGATGTGTGCAGTCCAATGAGTGCTGAGGCACGCAGTGGATATCGTTATGTTCTTACTTCACAAATGATTTGAGTAGATGCTGAGTATATTTACTTGATGAAACACAAGTCTAAATTATTGAAAGGTTCAGGTAATTTCAGAGTGAAGTTGAAGATCTTCGTGACAAGAGGATAAAATGTCTGTGATATGATCATAGAGATGAATATCTGAGTTGCGAGTTTGGTACACAATTAAGACATTGTGGAAATTGTTTCACGACTAATACCGTCTGGAACACCATAGTGTGATGGTGTGTCCGAACACCATAGCTACACCCTATTGGATATGGTGCATACCATGATGTCTCTTATCAAATTACCATTATCATTTATGGATTAGGCATTAGAGACAACCGCATTCACTTCAAATAGGGCACCACGTAATTCCGTTGAGATGACACCGTATGAACTATGGTTTAGAGAAACCTAAGCTGTTGTTTCTTGAAAGTTTGGGGCTGCGACGCTTATGTGAAAAAGTTTCAGGCTGATAAGCTCGAACCCAAAGCGGATAAATGCATCTTCATAGTACACCCAAAAACAGTTGGGTATACCTCCTATCTCAGATCCGGAAGCAAAAGGGATTGATTTCTAGAATCGGGTCCTTTCTCGAGGAAAAGTTTCTCTCAAAAGAATTGAGTGGGAGGATGGTGGAGACTTGATGAGGTTATTGAACCGTCGCTTCAACTAGTGTGTAGCAGGGCACATGAAGTTGTTCCTGTGGCGCCTACACCAATTGAAGTGGATGCTGATGATATTGATCATGAAACTTCGGATCAAGTCACTACCAAAAACTCGTAGGTCGACAAGGATACGTACTACTCGAGAGTGGTACGTAATCCTGTCTTGGAGGTCATGTTGCTAGACAACAATGAACCTACGAGCTATGGAGAAGCGATGGTGGGCCCGAGTTCCGACGAATGGCTCGAGGCCATAAAATTCCAGAGAGGATCCATGTATGAAAACAAAGTATGGACTTTCGAAGAACCACTTGATGGTCGTAAGGCTGTTGGGTGCAGATGGATTTTAAAAGGAAGACGGACAATGATGGTAAGTATCACCATTAAGAAAGCTCGACTTGTCGTTAAGATATTTTTCGACAAGTTCAAGGATTTGACTACGATGAGACTTTCTCACTCGTAGCGATGCTAAGAGTTTGTTGGAATTATATTAGCAATTACTGCATTATTTATGAAATCTCGCAGATAGGATGTCAAAACATTGTTTCCTCGACGATTTTCTTGAGGAAAGGTTGTATGTGACACAATCAGAAGGTTTTGACAATCCTGAAAGATGCTAACAAGTATGCAAAGCTCCAGCAATCCTTCTAAGGACTGGAGTAAGCATCTCGGAGTTGGAATATACGCTTTGATGAGATGATCAAAGATTTTGGTTTTATACAAAGTTTATGAGAAACTTGTATTTCCAAATAAGTGAGTGGGAGCACTATAGAATTTCTGATGAGTATATGTTGTTGACATATTGTTGATCAGAAATGATGTAGAGTTTCTAGAAAGCATATAGGGTTATTTGGAAAAGTGTCTTTCAATGGAAAACCTGGATTAAGCTACTTGAACATTGAACATCAAGATCTATAAGGATAGATCAAGATCGCTTAATAGTACTTTCAAATGAACACATACCATGATAAGATTTTGAAGGAGTTCAAAATAGATCGGCAAAGAAGGAGTCCTTGGCTGTGTCATAAGGTGTGAGTATTGGGGGTAAGACTCAAGACCTGACCACGGTAGAAGAGAGAGAAAGGATGAAGGTCGTCCCCTATGCTTTAGACGTAGGCTCTACAGTATGCTATGTTGTGTACCGCACCTGAAGTGTACCTTGCCATGAGTCAGTCAAGGGGTAGAAGAGTGATACAGGAATGGATCACAGGACAACGGTCAAAGATTATCCTTAGTAACTAGTGGACTAAGGAATTTTCTCGATTATGGAGGTGGTAAAAGAGTTCGTCGTAAAGGGTTACGCCGATGCAAACTTTGACACTAATCCAGATTATTCTGAGTAGTAAACTGGATTCGTATAGTATAACAATTATTTGGAATAGCTCCAAATAGAGCGTGGTAGCTGCATCTACAAGATGACACAGAGATTTGTAAAACACATGCGGATCTGAAAGGTTCAGACCCGTTGACTAATAACCTCTCTCACAAGCGAGATATGATCAAACCCCATGGGTGTTGAATTCATTACAATCACATAGTGATGTGAACTAGATTATTGACTCTAGTGCAAGTGGGAGACTGTTGGAAATATGCCCTAGAGGCAATAATAAAATGGTTATTATTGTATTTCCTTGTTCATGATAATTGTCTATTGTTCATGCTATAATTGTATTAACTGGAAACCGTAATACATGTGTGAATACATAGACCACAACATGTCCCTAGTGAGCCTCTAGTTGACTAGCTCGTTGATCAATGGATGGTTATGTTTCTTGACCATGGACATTGGATGTCATTGATAACAGGATCACATCATTAGGAGAATGATGTGATGGACAAGACCCAATCCTAAGCATAGCACAAGATCATGTAGTTCGTTTGCTAAGAGCTTTTCTAATGTCAAGTATCATTTCCTTAGACCATGAGATTGTGTAACTCCCGGATACCGTAGGAGTGCTTTGGGTGTACCAAATGTCACAACGTATCTGGGTGACTATAAAGGTGCACTACAGGTATCTCCGAAAGTGTTTGTTGGGTTGGCACGAATTGAGACTGGGATTTGTCACTCCGTATGACGGAGAGGTATCTCTAGCCCCACTCGGTAATGCATCATCATAATGAGCTCAATGTGACTAAGTAGTTAGTCACGGGATCATGCGTTACACAACGAGTAAAGTGACTTGCCGGTAACAAGATTGAACGAGGTATTGGGATACCGACGATTGAATCTCGGGCAAGTAACGTATTGATTGACAAAGGGAATTGTATACGGGATTGATTGAATCCCCGACATTGTGGTTCATCCGATGAGATCATCGTGGAACATGTGGGAGCCAATATGGGTATCCAGATCCCGCTGTTGGTTATTGGCCGGAGAGCTGTCTCGGTCATGTCTGCATGATTCCCGAACCCGTAGGGTCTACACACGTAAGGTTCGGTGACGCTAGAGTTTTATGGGAATTAGTATGTGGTTATCGAATGTTGTTCGGAGTCTCGGATGAGATCCCGGACGTCACGATGAGTTGGGGAATGGTCCGAAGGTGAAGATTTATATATGGGAAGTCCAATTTCAGTCACCGAAATAGTTTTCGGGGTTATCGGTATTGTACCGGGACCACCGAAAGGTGTCCGGAGGTCCACCGGGTGGGCCCACCTGCCTCGGGGACTTAATGGGATGAATATGGGAGGGAACCAGCCCCCCAAGGGCCCAAGGCGCCTAGGGTTTGGAAACCCTAGGGGAGGGGGCGCCTCCACCTTGCTTGGGGGGCAAGTCTCCCCTCTTGCCCCCCCATCTAGATGGGATCTAGAGGGGCCGGCCCCCTCTTCCCTTCACCCTATAAATGGAGGGGGGTGGGAGGGCTGCAGCACCCTTGCTTTTGGCGTAGCCCTCCCTCCTCCAACTCTTCCTCCTCCTTCGTAGTGCTTGGCGAAGCCCTGCAGGAATACCACGAGCTCCACCACCACCATGCCGTCGTGCTTTCGGAGTTCTCCCTCAACTTCTCCTCTCCCCTTGCTAGATCAAGAAGGAGGAGACGTCTCCAGGATGTACATGTGTTGAACGCGGAGGCGCCGTCCGTTCGGCACTAGATCGGATCTTCCGCGATTTGAATCGCCGCGAGTACGACTCCATCAACCGCGTTCTTGTAACGCTTCCGCTTAGCGATCTTCAAGGGTATGAAGATGCACTCCCTCTCTCTCTTGTTGCTAGTATCTCCTGTTGGAAATATGCCCTAGAGGCAATAATAAATTAGTTATTATTGTATTTCCTTGTTCATGATAATCGTTTATTATCCATGCTATAATTGTATTGAAAGGAAACTCAGATACATGTGTGGATACATAGACAACACCATGTCCCTAGTAAGCCTCTGTTGACTAGCTCGTTGATCAATAGATTGTTACGATTTCCTAACCATGGACATTGGATGTCGTTGATAACGGGATCACATCATTAGCAGAATGATGTGATGGACAAGACCCAATCCTAAGCCTAGCACAAAGATCGTAGTTCGTATGCTAAAGCTTTTCTAATGTCAAGTATCTTTTCCTTAGACCATGAGATTGTGCAACTCCCGGATATCGTAGGAATACTTTGGGTGTACCAAACGTCACAACGTAACTGGGTGGCTATAAAGGTGGATTACAGGTATCTCCAAAAGTGTCTGTTGGGTTGGCACGAATCGAGACTGGGATTTGTCACTCCGTGTAAACGGAGAGGTATCTCTGGGCCCACTCGGTAGGACATCATCATAATGTGCACAATGTGACCAAGGGGTTGATCACGGGATGATGTGTTATGGAACGAGTAAAGAGACTTGCCGGTAACGAGATTGAACAAGGTATCGGTATACCGACGATCGAATCTCGGGCAAGTACAATACCGTTAGACAAAGGGAATTGTATAGGGATCGATTGAGTCCTTGACATCGTGGTTCATCCGATGAGATCATCGTGGAACATGTGGGAGCCAACATGGGTATCCAGATCCCGCTGTTGGTTATTGACCGGAGAACGTCTCGGTCATGTCTGCATGGTTCCCGAACCCGTAGGGTCTACACACTTAAGGTTCGATGACGCTAGGGTTATAAAGGAAGTTTGTATGTGGTTACTGAATGTTGTCCGGAGTCCTGGATGAGATCCCGGACGTCACGAGGAGCTCCGGAATGGTCCGGAGGTAAAGATTTATATATAGGAAGTCTTGTTTTGGTCACCGGAAAAGTTTCGGGTTTTTTCGGTAACGTACCGGGACCACCGGGAGGGTCCCGGGGGTCCACCAAGTGGGGCCACCAACCTCGGAGGGCTGCATGGGCCAAGTGTGGGAGGGGACCAGCCCCAGGTGGGCTGGTGCGCCCCCCACAAGGGGACCAAGGCGCAGAGAAGAGTGGGAGGGGGCAAACCCTAGGGCAGATGGGCCCTAAGGCCCACCCCAGGTGCGCCTCCCCTCTCTCCCCCTCTGGCGGCCACCCAGATGGGATCTGGGGGCTGCCGCCACCCCTTGTGGAGGGAACCCTAGAGCGGGCGCAGCCCCATCCCCTCTCCCTATAAATACATGAGGTCTAGGGGCTGCCCAACACACGAGTTTCTCCCTCTATTGGCGCAACCCTACCTCTCTTACTCCTCCTCTCCCGCGGTGCTTGGCGAAGCCCAGCAGGATTGGCACGCTCCTCCATCACCACCACGCCGTTGTGCTGCTGCTGGATGGAGTCTTCCTCAACCTCTCCCTCTCACCTTCCTAGATCAAGGCATGGGAGACATCACCGGGCTGTACGTGTGTTGAACGCGGAGGTGCCGTTCGTTCGGCACTAGGATCTCCGGTGATTTGGATCACGACGAGTACGACTCCTTCAACCCCGTTCTCTTGAACGCTTCTGCTTAGCAATCTACAAGGGTATGTAGATGCACTCTCCTTCCCCTCGTTACTGGTTTCTCCATAGATAGATCTTGGTGACACGTAGGAAAATTTTGAATTTCTGCTACGTTCCCCAACAGTGGCATCATGAGCTAGGTCTATTGCGTAGATTCTTTGCACGAGTAGAACACAAAGTAGTTGTGGGCGTTGATTTTGTTCAATATGCTTACCGTGACTAGTCCAATCTTGTTTCGACGGTATTGTGGGATGAAGCAGCCCGGACCGACCTTACACGTACACTTACATGAGACAGGTTCCACTGACTGACATGCACTTGGTGCATAAGGTGGCTAGCGGGTGCCAGTCTCTCCCACTTTAGTCAGAACGCATTCGATGAAAAGGGTCCTGATGAATGGTAAATAGCAATTGGCATATATCACGTTGTGGTTTTGCGTAGATAAGAAACGTTCTTGCTAGAAACCCATAGCAGCCACGTAAAACATGCAAACAACAATTAGAGGACATCTAACTTGTTTTTGCAGGGTATGCTATGTGATGTGATATGGCCAAGAATAATGTGATGAATCATATTTGATGTATGCGATTGATCATGTTCTTGTAATAGCAATCACGACTTGCATGTCGATGAGTATGACAACCGGTAGGAGCCATAGGAGTTGTCTTAATTTATTGTATGACCTGCGTGTCATTGAATAATGCCATGTAATTACTTTACTTTATTGCTAACCGGTAGCCATAGTAGTAGAAGTAATAAGTTGGCGAGACAACTTCATGGAGACACGATGATGGAGATCATGATGATGGATATCATGGTGTCATGCCGGTGACGATGATGATCGTGGAGCCCCGAAGATGGAGATCAAAAGGAGCAATATGATATTGGCCATATCATGTCACTATTTGATTGCATGTGATGTTTATCATGTTTATGTATCTTATTTGCTTAGAACGACGGTAGTAAATAAGATGATCCCTCATTAAAATTTCAAGAAAGTGTTCCCCCTAACTGTGCACCATTGCGAAAGTTCGTCGTTTCGAAGCACCACGTGATGATCGGGTGTGATAGATTCTTACGTTCACATACAACGGGTGTAAGCCAGATTTACACACACGAAACACTTAAGTTAACTTGACGAGCCTAGCATGTACAGACATGGCCTCGGAACACAAGAGACCGAAAGGTCGAGCATGAGTCGTATGGAGGATACGATCAACATGAAGATGTTCACCGATGATGACTAGTCCATCTCACGTGATGATGTAATCACTTAGATGACTAGAGGGATGTCTATCTGAGTGGGAGTTCATAAGATGAACTTAATTATCCTGAACATAATGAAAAGATCTTTGCAAATTATGTCGTAAGCTCGCGCTTCAGTTCCACTGTTTAGATATGTTCCTAGAGAAAATATAGTTGAAAGTTGACAGTAGCGATTATGCGGACAATAGAAAGCTTATGTCCTTAATGCACCGCTCAGTGTGCTGAACCCCAAACGTCGTTTGTGGATGCTGCGAACATCGGACATACACGTTTTGATAACTACGTGATAGTTCAGCTAAACGGTTTAGAGTTGAGGCACCAAAGACGTTTTCGAAACGTCGCGGAACATATGAGATGTTTCGAGGGCTGAAATTGGGATTTCAGGCTCGTGCCCACGTCAAGAGGTATGAGACCTCCGATGATTTTCTTAGCCTGCAAACTAAGGGAGAAAAGCTCAATCGTTGAGCTTGTGCTCAGATTGTCTAAGTGCGACAATCACTTGAATCGAGTGGGAGTTGATCTTCCAGAGATAGTGATGTTTCTCCAAAGTCATTACCACCAAGCTGCTAGAGCTTCATGATGAACTATAACATATCAGGGATAGACATGATGATCCTTGAGGTATTCACGATGTTTGACACTACGAAAGTAGAAATCAAGAAGGAGCATCAATTGTTGATGGTTGGTGAAACCACTAGTTTCAAGAAGGGCAAGGGCAAGAAGGGACACTTCATGAAACGGCAAATCAGTTGCTGCTCCAGTGAAGAAACCCAAGGTTGAATCCAAAACCGAGACTAAGTGCTTCTGTAATAAGGGGAACAGCCACTGGAGCAGAATTACCCTAGATACTTGGTAGATAAGAAGGCAGGCAAGGTCGATAGAAGTATATTGGATATACATTATGTTAATGTGTACTTTACTAGTACTCCTAGTAGCACCAGGGTATTAGATACCGGTTCGGTGGCTAAGTGTTAGTAACTCAAAATAAAAGCTACGGAATAAACGGAGACTAGCTAAAGGTGAGTTGACGATACATGTTGGAAGTGTTTCCAAGGTTGATGTGATCAAGCATCGCACGCTCTCTCTATCATCGAGATTTGGTGTTTGCGTTGAGCATAGACATGATTGGACTATGTCTATCGCAATACGTTATTCATTTAAGGAGAATAATGGTTACTCTGTTTATTTGAATAATACCTTCAATGGTCTTGCACCTAAAAGAATGGTTTACTGAATCTGGATCGTAGTGACACACATTTTCATGCCAAAAGATATAAGATAGTAATGATAGTACCACTTACTTGTGGCACTGCCATGTAAGTCATATTGGTGTAAAACGCATGAAGAAGCTCCATGTTGATGGATCTTTGGACTCACTCGTTTTGAAAAGTTTGAGACATGCGAACCATGTCTATTGGTGTATACGCATGAAGAAACTCCATGCAGATGGATCGTTTGGACTCACTTGATTTTGAATCACTTGAGATATGCAAATCATACCACATGGGCAAGATGACTGAAAAGCCTCGGCTTCAGTGAGATGGAACAAGATAGCAACTTGTTGGAAGTAACACATTTTGATGTGTGCAGTCCAATGAGTGCTGAGGCATGCAGTTAATATCGTTATGTTCTTACTTCACAGATGATTCGAGTAGATGTTGAGTATATTTACTTGATGAAACACAAGTCTGAATTATTGAATGGTTCAAGTAATTTCAGAGTGAAGTTGAAGATCATTGTGACAAGAGGATAAAATGTCTATGATATGATCATAGAGATGAGTATCTGAGTTACAAGCTTTGGCATGCAATTAAGACATTGTGGAAATTGTTTCACAACCAATACTGCCTGGAACACCATAGTGTGATGGTGTGTCCGAACATCATAGTTGCACCCTATTGGATATGGTGCGTACCATGATGTCTCTTATCGAATTACCACTATCGTTCATGGGTTAGGCATTAGAGACAACCGCACTCACTTTAAATAGGGCACCACGTAATTCCATTGAGACGACACCGTTTGAACTGTGGTTTGGAGAAACCTAAGTTGTCGTTTCTTAAAGGTTTGGGGCTGCGGCGCTTATGTGAAAAAGTTTCAGGTTGATAAGCTCGAACCCAAAGCGGATAAAATGCATCTTCATAGGACACCCAAAACAGTTGGGTATACCTCCTAATTCAGATCCGAAAGCAATAGGGATTGTTTCTTGAATCGGGTCCTTTCTCGAGGAAAGGTTTGTCTCGAGAATTGAGTGGGAGGATAGTGGAGACTTGATGAGGTTATTGAACCATCACTTCAACCAGTGTGTAGCAGGGCACAGGAAGTTGTTCCCATGGCACCTACACCAATTGAAGTGGAAGCTTAGTATATTGATCATGAAGCTTCGGATCAAGTCACTACCGAACCTCGTAGGACGACAAGGATGCGTACTGCTTCGGAGTGGTACGGTGATCCTGTCTTGAAGGTCATGTTGCTAGACAACAATGAACCTACGAGCTATGGATAAGCTATGGTGGGGCCAAATTCCGACAAATGGTTAGGATCCATGAAATCTGAGATAGGATCCATGTATCAGAACAAAGCTTGGACTTTGGTGGACTTGCGCAATGATCGCCAAGCCATTGAGATAAATGGATCTTTAAGAAGAAAACGGACGTGGACGGTAATGTCACCGTCAATGAAGCTCGATTTGTGGCGAAGAGTTTTTCACAAGTTCAAGGAGTTGACTACGATGAGATTTTCTCATCCGTAGCGATGCTTAAGTCCGTCGGAATCATGTTAGCATTAGCTGCACTTATGAAATCTGGCAGACGGATGTCAAAACGAGTTTCCTTACCAGTTTTCGTAAGGAAAGGTTGTATGTGATACAATCAAAAAGGTTTTGTCGATCCTAAGGATGCTAAAAGGTATGCTAGCTCCAGCGATCCTTCCATGAACTGGAGTAAGCATCTCGGAGTTGGAATATGTACTTTGATAAGATGATGAAAGATTTTGGGTTTATTCAAAGTTTATGAGAAACTTGTATTTCCAAAGAAGTGAGTGGGAGCACTATAGAATTTCTGATGAGTATATGTTGTTGACATATTGTTGATCAGAAATGATGTAGAATTTTCTGTAAAGCATATAGGGTTGTTTGAAAAGTGTTTTTCAATGGAAAACCTGAATTAAGCTACTTGAACATTGAGCATCAAGATCTATGAGGATAGATCAAAACCGCTTAATGGTACTATCAAATGAGCATATACGTTGACATGATCTTGAAGGTGTTCAAGATGGATCAGTCAAAGAAGGAGTTCTTGCCTAAGATGTAAGGTATGAAGTTAAGACTTAAAGCTCGACCACGGCAGAACAGAGAGAAAGGACGAAGGTCGTCCCCTATGCTTTAGACGTAGCCTCTATAGTATGCTATGTTGTGTACCGCACCGGAAGTGTGCCTTGCCATGAGTTAGTCAAGGGGTACAAGAATGATCCAGGAATGGATCATTGGACAGCGGTCAAAATTGTCCTTGGTGTAAATAAGGACACGTTTCTCGATTATTTTGGTGATAAAGAGTTCGGCGTAAAGGGTTACGTCGATGCAAGCTTTAACACCTATCCGAATGACTCTGAGTAACCAACCGGATGCGTATAGTGGAGCAACCATTGGAATAACTCCAAGTGGAGCGTGGAAGCACCATTTACAATATGACTTAGAGATTTGCGAAGTACATACGGATCGGAATGTTGCAGACTCGTTGACTAAAACTTCTCTTACAAGCAAAACATGATCAAACCCAAGAACTCATTGAGACTTAATCACATGGTGATGTGAAGTAGTTTAAGACACTAGTAAACTCTTTGGATGTTGGTCACATGGCGATGTGACCTATCAGCGTTGATCACATGGCGATGTGAACTAGATTATTGACTCTAGTGCAAGTGGGAGACTGTTGGAAATATGCCCTAGAGGAAATAATAAATTAGTTATTATTATATTTCCTTGTTCATGATAATCGTTTATTATCCATGCTATAATTGTATTGAAAGGAAACTCAGATACATGTGTGGATACATAGACAACACCATGTCCCTAGTAAGCCTCTATTGACTAGCTCATTGATCAATAGATGATTACGGTTTCCTAACCATGGACATTGGATGTCGTTGATAACGAGATCACATCATTAGCAGAATGATGTGATGGACAAGACCCAATCCTAAGCCTAGCACAAAGATCGTAGTTCGTATGCTAAAGCTTTTCTAATGTCAAGTATCTTTTCCTTAGACCATGAGATTGTGCAACTCCCGGATACCGTAGGAATACTTTGGGTGTACCAAACGTCACAACGTAATTGGGTGGCTATAAAGGTGCATTACAGGTATCTCCGAAAGTGTCTGTTGGGTTGGCACGAATCGAGACTGGGATTTGTCACTCCGTGTAAACGGAGAGGTATCTCTGGGCCCACTCGGTAGGACATCATCATAATGTGCACAATGTGACCAAGGGGTTGATCACGGGATGATGTGTTATGGAACGAGTAAAGAGACTTGCCGGTAACGAGATTGAACAAGGTATCGGTATACCGACGATCGAATCTCGGGCAAGTACAATATTGTTAGACAAAGGGAATTGTATACGGGATCGATTGAGTCCTTGACATCGTGGTTCATCCGATGAGATCATCGTGGAACATGTGGGAGCCAACATGAGTATCCAGATCCCGCTGTTGGTTATTGACCGGAGAACGTCTCGGTCATGTCTGCATGGTTTCCGAACCCGTAGGGTCTACACACTTAAGGTTCAATGACGCTAGGGTTATAAAGGAACTTTGTATGTGGTTACCGGATGTTGTTCGGAGCCCCGGATGAGATCCCGGACGTCACGAGGAGTTCCGGAATGGTCCGGAGGTAAAGATTTATATATGGGAAGTCCTGTTTTGGTCACTTGAAAAGTTTCGGGTTTTTTCGGTAACGTACCGGGACAACCGGGAGGGTCCCGGGGGTCCACCAACTGGGGCCACCAACCCCGGAGGGCTGCATGGGCCAAGTGTGGGAGGGGACCAGCCCCAGGTGGGCTGGTGCGCCCCCCACAAGGGGCCCAAGGCGCAGAGAAGAGTGGGAGGGGGCAAACCCTAGGGCAGATGGGCCCTAAGGCCCACCCCAGGTGCGCCTCCCCTCTCTCCCCCTCTGGCCGCCACCCAGATGGGATCTGGGGGCTGCCGCCACCCCTTGGGGAGGGAACCCTAGAGGGGGCACAGCCCCCTCCCCTCCCCCTATAAATACATGAGGTCTGGGGGCTGCCCAACACACGAGTTTCTCCCTCTATTGGCGCAGCCCTACCTCTCTTACTCCTCCTCTCCTGCGGTGCTTGGCGAAGCCCTGCAGGATTGCCACGCTCCTCCATCACCACCACGCCATTGTGCTGCTGCTGGATGGAGTCTTCCTCAACCTCTTCCTCTCACCTTGCTGGATCAAGGCATGGGAGACGTCACCGGGCTGTACGTGTGTTGAACGCGGAGGTGCCGTCCGTTCGGCACTAGGATCTCCGGTGATTTGGATCACGACGAGTACGACTCCTTCAACCCCGTTCTCTTGAACGCTTCCGCTTAGCGATCTACAAGGGTATGTAGATGCACTCTCCTTCCCCTCGTTGCTGGTTTCTCCATAGATAGATCTTGGTGACACGTAGGAAAATTTTGAATTTCTGCTATGTTCCCCAACATATCCATAGATTAATCTTGGTGATGCGTAGAAAATTTTGAATTTGTGCTACGTTCCCATACAGTATCCCCCCCCCCCCCCGAGGTGTATTGTCTAACTTGGCTGGGTTATATTGCTCATATCATGCATATGGTGTCTTGCATTGCCATGCCATCTGCTTAGATTAGACATGCTTTGTGTGAATGCCTCCTGTTTGCTTTCTATATTAGATATGTGAATTATGCAATGCCATGTTTTTCAACCAGTTATCATATATGTGAATTATGCACCGCCATGTTGCCAGGCATCATATATGTGAATTATCTCATGCCATCTTTTTTTTTCATTACGTATTCCATTTGTCGACAATCTATGTATATTGAACTACTCTTCATGTGTATCAGACATTTGAGCCGGTTATGGAAAAATCTGGAGTGAAAACAAGTTCTTCAAAGCAGGCAATGGTACCTGTTGAAGCATATATCTCGATGGTTACAGGGAGCTCCTCAGAGGAGGATTCAGAGACAGATGACCAGTCCTATATCCCACCTGAGGTGTATGATCTAAGTTGCAATGTTTTATATTTCTCATATGATGCATATGGTGTCTTGCATTGCTTAGTTTAAACATCATATGCAGAATATTGAATTCCATCTGCTTAGTTTAGAGATCATACATGCGAGTGCCAGCTGCTTAGTATATGAAACAATTATGTCAATTATATCATGCCATCCTGTATACTTAGACAACATGTATGTGAATTATTTCATCCCAACCTATTTTAGAAAGACATCATATAGTTTTGTCATGTCATCCTGTTTAGGTACTCATCATATGTTGAATTATGACATTATATCTTGTTAAGTTATCCATCATATATCTGAAACTGTGTCATGCTATCCTGTTTAGTTAGGCATCATATATGTGAAATTGTGTCATGATGTCCTGTTTGGTTAGACAACATATATGTGAATTACCACATCTGTCTATCATACAATGTCTGTACATTCAATTTCTTTTCTTGTTTATCAGCCATTTGAATTGGAGGGGGTGACGGCAGTATCTAAGGGAGCAAAAACCTGTTCTTCACAAAAGATAGTGCTACCCGTCGATGCAGATAGAACCATGGTTGTACTGGCCCACAAACTAGCCCCACAACACATAATCGAGACTCTTCCAGATTGCACACTTACACCGTTGGGCAGAGAACAAGCTACAACCGATCTAACCGCAACCCCAGCGGATAGTAACCCACTTCTAGGTGACAAAGCACCATGTACACCATAGAGTACCCCCACACGAGCAGTTTGTAAAGCTACGGCAGTGCCCAAAGCACGAAGACCACCACAGCTAACCCAAACTCCACGTTTAAAGCATAAGAGCAACTGTTCTCAGGTCAGATTCCGTAGCTATGGTCCATACTCCTTTGCTATTGCATCACTGTATTTACTCATACCAACTACTTTTGAATTTGAAGGATCCAATTGAAACTCCAATGGCGCAACAGGTATGCTTTAAACCTATTTCTTTAACTGGATTGCTGTTCTAACTTCTTGCTCTATGTTGATTTCAGTTTAAGTTGTATAAATAGTTATGTTCTCATGTGATGCACATTACAAGTGCTGCCAATGCTGTGTAGTTTCTCACACTTATATTCTGTCTATGCTGTTGTGTCTTAAAAATATATGAGTTCAACTGTGTCTCTATCTTGATTAGGCAACATAAACTAGAATGATATGGACAATACAGTAACCATAGTACATAGATATATGTTTGTTTCATGCTATTATCCTGTCCAGCTTACTACTGAACCGGTTTACCAAAATGAGTTTCGTATACTACAAGCTAAACCTGTGATGTGTCTGCTTGTTTCTCTTGTAGTATGCAAACCGAATATTGGATAAGAGCACCCCACTATGAAATGGTAGAGAAAGTAATGCAGGTAAGGTTCAACATAGTGAGACAACCCTGTTGGGCTCCAAGAAAGGTGATAAAAATGATCTTGTAGACAGTGAGAAAACCCCACAGTCCTGCGTTGATGTAGTGTTCGAGTTACTGGCCGGTACCGCTGGCACAAGCTCTTCGAACTTGCTGCCTGAATTACTTCGGCTTCTTCAGTCTCAGCTACAAGCTGAAAGGCATCAGTCAGCTGTGCTGCGGCAAGAAGCTGAAGGACTGAGGAAGTCCCTGCAGAATTCAGATGCGTACTTTCTTGTGCAACAGCAAGCGCTGGAGGATTTAAGCGCCAAACAAGAGAAAGTTAATAAGCTTGCTAAGCATCTTGCCAGCATTATGGGTACCCAGGATATTGTGTCTTGAGCTCTTCTGAAGTGGTTTCAGTTCTGGACTTATTTTGCTGCGGTGTTTATATGTTGCTTTGTTCCCTATATTTGCACTGGTGGCGAACTTTGATGCCCAGTGGATGTAATATTTGTAATAGCCGTGATAGCCTAGCATAAGTTGCTTGCTTTTTTATTTCCTTGTTGTCTTGTTTATTTGTTTGCTTGTAGTCAGTGCAATTCTTTTTCTGCGGTTTGCTAGTGGCCGCAATAACCTATTTTTTAAAACTAGGCCACAATAACCATGGGCTACATATTTACTGTAGTGGCACTAGGCCTCCTACCGGCCATAGAAACAATGGGCCTTCTACGTGTCGTAGAAACAATGGGTCTTCTACGGGTCGTAGACACAATGGGATTTCTACGGGTCGTATCATCAATGGGCCTTATATGGGCCGGACGATCGATCGGCCAAACATGGGCCAATAACAGACCGCATTATGTCCGTAAACGGGCTAGAGTTGGAATCGTCCATTCATGGGCCGACCATAACGGGTCGTCGTTAATAGGCTGTATTTGATGACGCTATGAAAACGGCCCAACGTATTAACGGGCCGACTATAACAACGGGCTGAATATGGCCCACAAGCAGAAAATGACAGTAACGGGCCATAAGTAACCGAATGCTGGAAATGAGCCCAATAATAAATGGGCCCTGAGAAGGCCGAAAGATAACATGGGCTGGAAACGGCCCAATGGAATAATGGGCCATTAATGGGTATAAAGTGATACACTGTTCATTACGGGCCAGTTTCACCACGGGCTGTTAATGGGTATAAAGTGATACACTATTCATTGCGGGCCAAATTCACCACGGGCCGTTAATGGGCCAAGAGTTACAAAGGGCCTCATATGGGCCGAAAGACGTCATGGGCCATACATGGGCCGGAAGTGAAAATGGGCTGGAATCATATTGGATGGCCTAGATGACGCTACTAGGCCTAATTCAGATAGGGCATAATGGGCCTTGGGTTAGCGGGCTGTAAATGGGCTATATGCGAACAAGCCGTTAACAGGCTTTTCATGGGCCGGCCCGCCACCTTTTGACCAAGTCAAACGGGCCGGACTTTTCACAGGAATGGGCCTCTGTTGGGCCGTGCCACGTGTCGACATATCATAGGCGCCTTTTGTCCAATGAGTGGATGACATCTGTCCCAACGATGAGCCGACACGTGTTTCCTCCAGCCAATGATGATTTTACACGTGGAAAATCCCCATTGGTACGGGCTGTTAATGGGTTATCGGATCCAAAACCCGACCCGATAGCTTAACGGCGTTCCATTACGGTGGATGCCACGTGTCGGTCACCCTTGATGAAAGCACTTCTGTGACGCGCGATTTATCGTCATGGAAGTGGACACTTCCGTGATGATAATTTTGGTAATGTCATGGAACACTTCTACGACAACACAGGTATGACTATCTTGATTATGTCATAAAATCGTCATGGATGTACATGCATGACAAAAAACGCGACCTACTGTGACAAACACGTATCATCACGGAAGAGTATTTTTTTTGTAGTGATCGGCGTCACCGCGTCAGAGTCGGACAGGCCGACAGGGGTTTCCCCTGATCCCAACCTTCACCTTGGATGCTCCAGAGCCTGCCACCAACCCGACCACCATCTTGCACCACCGTGGTCATAAAGCCTCCACGCCGTCTAACCACGGCATCACGAAGTGAGGCCTGCACGACAGGGAATAGGAGCCGGGGCTAGGGACCGCAGCATCGTCCGCACGCGGGAGGGCACAACCTCCACCGTCAACGACGATAGCCGACCGGACACAATAGCACGAGCATACCAGGCCCGTGGGCCCACAGGCCCGGCCGGGACCTCCACGCCCGTGAAGCTCCCGTCGCGCTGCAGCAGGCACGCCGTCGGCGTCGCCGCCCCCCGTCCGAGCTGCTCCTCCTTCTCACCACATAGACAACGACGAAGTCACGCCGGGGGCCGGCCCACTAGGAACCAGATGGGGCCCGCATGCCCCAGATCTGGCCAGGGGCGCGCCGGCAACCAACTTGTGCCACCATGCCGTCTCGCCGCCTAGGGCCACACCACCACCTCGCGCGCCGCCGGCCACTATCGTCGGGTCGCCGGGCCGCCGCAGAGCCGAGGAGCACCGCCGCCGCCCCCATGCCCCGGGCAGGGAGCCGCGCGCGTGGGGACAGGCCGTCTTGCCGCCGCCAACACCACCCGGCCAAGCATCAGGGCGACCATCAGCGGCAGTAGGGAGGGAAGAGGAAAGAAGGGCGCCCGAAGGGGGAGGGGCTCGCGCCGCCCCGGCCATCTTCAGGGGAGGCGCCCGAAGGGGGGAGGGGCTCGAGCCGCCTCGGCCACCTCCCGGGGAGGCGGCCGAAGGGGGGAGGGGCTCGCGCCGCCCCGGTCACCTCCCGGGGAGGCGGCACGAGGGCGGATCTGGGGGGAGAGGGGGAGGGTGCGGGGACGGCCGGCGGCAGACCGCGGCGAGGGCCCTAGGAAGGCCGGCGGTGGGGGAGGGTGGGAGGAACCCTAGAGAGCCGGGTCGGGGAATGGGTACCTTGAGCGTTATTCAAGGCCTGGCAAAATTGCCTTCAAAACTGAAGGTATGAGGGTCTTGGGCTTGTGTTCACAGGGCCCTGTAAATTTTTTTAAGGGTCAAACGATTTTAAGGGGTTTGTTTGGGTCCGGTTTTTCGACTGAAACTATAAAAACGGTTATTTTATGGGTTTGACCAATTATAGGAGTTTGCTAAAGATACTCTTAGTTTCTACAATAAAGTATATTCCCTAGTTCAAGGGCCTATTTGGATAACAAAGACATTTTTGTGTTCCGTGGGTGCTTGGCTCAAGCCCGGTGGAGCCTGGTTGAAGAAACACCCATGTTGTGCACCATATTTGATTGCCACAAAGGCTCCGGCTGCATGAGAGCATGAACACGAGCATGGCATTTGGTTGCATGTTTGTGATCTTCACATGCAACGCTCGGCTGTTTGGGTGTGCGCATAGTGATGGTTAATCTCACCTCTTGTTCGGGTAGTGAACCTATCTCACACCACTACAATTAAACAATTTTATCTACCACCTTGACAGACTTTTCGATATACCCTAGACACGGGCGCAGAGGCTTGCGACCTGTGCGGCCGCACAAGGCCTCCAGACGGCAGGGACCCAAATTTAGAAGCACATCAGCAGCAGCAGGCTCGTTAATGACATAGAGCTAGCAGGCCTAAAGGCCCGGATAGCGCCGCACGCCGGTCACAAGTAGTAATCTGATACCCGTAAGACTCTCAGCAAGATGGAGAGGATGAGGAGTACAGCCAACAAGACATGGAGATGGCTGATGCTGAGAGGATCAGGAAGAGAGGATCTGAACCAACGCAGCATCAAGACCTGAAGGTGCACTCGGAGGTGACAAAGGGGACTATGCTTGCACTCCCCCCCCCCCCCCCGCAATCCGTCGGTGGCCCTAAGCCCAAGCGCGGTACAAGAATCAAAGAGAGCAAAGACAGTGCCGGAGACAGATAAAGTTTCAGCAGCGAGAAGCTTGTTTCTTAATTAGCAAGAACGATCCAAAGCAGGCGGGCCCGAGTGACGGGCACCGCCGAGCCCAATGAGTGTTTTTTGCTGGAACTGTTGTGGCGTGGGCAAAGCCGCGACAGCCCGTGAACTTGGCGATTTTGCGAAGAAATTTGCCCCTATCCTTTTGTGTATTGTAGAAACTTAGCTCGAAGCCTCGAGGGTAGAAGCGTTAGCAGGAACACTTGGTTATGATAATAGTTATGCAGTTAGTAGTCGTGGTAGAAGTGGAGGCATTGGTTTGTTTTGGAACAATGAAATAAATATCAAGCTTTTGGGTTATTCTGATTATCACCTTGATTGCTCGGTCCTTGAACCGGGTGACGATCCATGGAGATTGACTGTAGTTTATGGAGAAGCTCGGACCCACATGAGATACCAGACTTGGGACACGTTAAAAAATATCAGCACTTTGAGTAGTCTCCTGTGGCTATGTGTTGGTGATTTCAATGAGGTGCTACGTCCGAAAGAACACGTGGGAGTTGGTCAGCGAAGGAATGCGCAAATCCAAGATTTCAGAGATGTAGTCGACGTTTGCATGCTACTAGACATTGGCTATATCAGCATTCCATGGACCTTTGAAAAGAAGGTCACGAGAGGAACTTTTACTAGGGTGCGCCTTGACAGAGCATTGGCCTCGATGGAGTGGCAAGCCCGCTTCCCTTTGGCTGACCTCACACATCTGGTGGCAGCCACGTCCGATCATTGTCCTATTTTGGCGAGTTTGAACAGAGAGCAAAGACGCAATCAGCGGCACAGTGCTTTTAAATACGAGGTCATGTGGGAGGGCCATGAGTCCTGGAGCAGCAAGATTGCGGAGACATGGGCAAATCCTGGTGCATCCACCAGGTTAGAAGAGCTCAGGGAAAAATTTACGGCGGTGTCACAAGGTCTTGGGCGATGGAATAGGGACACCTTTGGGAGTGTGCGCAAGGAGATTAAACAGCTAAAGGGGGAACTTGAAAAACTAAGATCGGACGCAAGTAGAATAGCACCAACACATGTCAAACTTAAGATCAATGAAAAGCTTGTGGAACTGTACCGTAGGGAGGTGGTCATGTGGAGGCAGAGATCCAGGGTACAATGGCTCTCTTCGGGAGACAGGAATACCACATTTTTTCATCTACGGGCAAGCATCCGACGCAAGAAGGACATGATCAAGGCTCTGTAAAACTCGCTTGGTGTGCTCACAGATGACCTGGACGATCTAAGGGCCATGGTGAATGACTTCTACAATACCTTATACACCACGGAGGGGGTAAGCAACATGGAGACGGTCCTAAACTGCGTCCCAACGAAAGTAACACCGGAGATGAATGAGTTGTTGTGTGCCCCATACACAAACGAGGAGGTCAAGGCAGCCTTGTTCCAGATGTTCCCAAGCAAGGCACCCGGACCGAATGGTTTTCCGGCACATTTTTATCAGCGACACTGGGAGCTCTGTGGTACAGAGGTGACTAAGGTAGTGCTCAGAATTGTGAGGGGGGAGGAGAGCCCGGAGTGCATAAATGACACCATCCTTCTTCTGATTCCCAAGGTAACAAACCCCACGGTCTTGTCCCAATTTAGGCCTATTAGCCTTTGTAACGTCCTATACAAAATTGCTTCCAAAGTCATTGCAAACAGGCTCAAGCAAATTCTACCGGATATCATATCTGAGGAGCAATCGACCTTCGTACCTGGTAGATTCGTAACGGATAACATTTCAGTGCATATGAATGCCTTCATTTCATGAAGCGGAGCAAAGCAAAGGCTAACAGTTATTATGCACTTAAGCTCGATATGATGAAGGCATATGACAGGATGGAATGGGACTATTTGGAGGCAATCATGGGAAAACTCGGTTTTGCCCCCCCCCTTTGGATAAAAACAATCATGAGCATGGTGCGATCTATATCCTTTTCAGTGCTTTTTAATGGTGAAAGGCTTGATCATTTCATGCCGAGCAGAGGTATAAGGCAGGGAGATCCGATATCCCCCTATCTCTTCTTAATTGCAGCGGAGGGCCTTTCGTGCCTCCTGAAAACCAGTTCTTTGTCATCAAATATTGTTGGACTAAAGGTGGCACCCACGGCTCCGGTTGTTAACCACCTTCTTTTCGTAGATGACAGCCTGCTGCTTTTTAAGTCAGGGAACGAGGGGGCAGTAGTTGTATCAAACCTACTGGAAACGTACTGCTTGGCTTCGGGTCAGAGGATAAATCATGATAAGTCTTCGATTTTCTTCAGCAGAGGATGCCCACAAGAGGTAAGAGATGATATGAAAGATGTTCTGAATGTGCATAATGAGTCCCTCAGTGACAGGTATTTGGGAATGCCAACAGAGGTCGGTCACTCAAAGAACGGGACCTTCAAATATTTGAGGGACCGAGTTTGGGAAAATGTTAAAGGATGGATGGAAAAGCTATTATCTTCAGCAGGGAAAGAGGTACTGATTAAAGTAGTGGCTCAAGCAATTCCAGTATATTCGATGGCATGTTTCCGGCTCCCACGGAGACTATGTGAAAGCATTACTTCGCTAATCAGACAATTCTAGTGGGGGGAGCAAGCAAGGGAAACGAAAACCGAGTTGGGTTGCATGGGATGTGATGACCTTGCCAAAGCATCTTGGAGGTCTTGGTTTTTGAGATATGGAGATGTTTAACTTGGCCCTCCTAGCACGGCAGTCCTGGCGCATGCTGCAAAACCCCCTGTCTCTGAGTGCAAGGATCCTGAAAGCAGTATATTACCCTAACTCAGACATATTTGGCGCAACACTAGGGTCTCACCCCTAGCAGATTTGGTGGGCTATTTTGGATGGACGAGATATCATGGTTCAGGGGCTGGTGCGCAGAATTGGAGACGATGAAACGACAAATATATGGGAGGATAATTGGTTGCCGAGACCAAACATGAAGAGGCCGATCACTTCTCTAGTTCAAGATCCACCGATGAGAGTGGCTGAGTTGATAGACCATACTTCATCATCCTGGAAGGAGGATCTGGTCCGGACGGTGTTTTTACCAATAGATGTAGCAGCCATATTGCAAATACCCCTTTGTACACGTCATACCGACGACTTTTGGGCTTGGTCCGAGGAGAGGAAGGGCATGTTTTCTGTGCGATCGGCGTACCAGATGATCCATCGAACAAAGCTAAGTCACGAGGCATGGTTGTATGAAGATGGGTCCTCTTCCGACTCCCTAGGTGCTGACCAGGGTTGGACCGAATTGTGGCGGATCAAGGTTCCCTCAAAGCTGAAATTCTTCTTATGGAGGCTCGCCAAGCATTTTGTCCCCACAGCAGCACTACTCCATCATCGAAATATGTCAACTTCATGAGCTTGCTGTCTTTGTGGGGTTGTTGACACCTGGCGCCATGCTCTAGTGGACTGTTCGGTCTCTAGGAGCACTTGGGCACTGTCTTCAGAGGCGATCCTTGACAAAATGAGCACATGCATAGAGGAAAACGCAAAAAGATGGTTGTTCGTCATGCATGAAGCGCTCAACCAAGATGATTTCCTTGTCTTTGTCATCACCCTATGGGCGTTGTGGGGTGCTCGAAGGAAGGCAATGTACGAGGATATCTTCCAAACACCTTATGCCATCAATGGGTTCGTAAATTCCTACATAGCAGAACTCAGGGCTCTTTAGAAGCCGGGTGTGGCTGGCGTCAGGGCGCCACAAAATCGAGTTAATCACTGGATTGCACCACCATTGGGGATGGTCAAGATCAATGTAGATGCCGCAGTAGTCCGGGTGCGAGGTGCAGCGGGAGCAATCTGCAGAGACCAAGATGGAGCTTTCTTGGGAGCTTCGGCAGTGGTTTTCTCCCATCTTTCAGATCCCGGCACCTTGGAGATGCTCGCAATCAGGGAGGCTCTGGCGTTGGCAGATGACATATATGTCAGAAGGGTACATGTTGCTTCTGATTGCAAAGTGGCCATCGACGACATCCAACAGCAAAACAAAGGAAGCTACGGGGCAATTGTGCATGAAATTATACAACATAGGTTTGAATTTGAGGCTTGTAATATACTTCATGAATTTAGGAGCTCGAATATCGAGGCTCACAAACTAGCAAAGCACGCTTTATCTCTCGGGGTTGGCCGCCATGTTTGGTTTGGCCAGCCCAACTATCTTGATTTCGTCCATGTGAATATTGTGACGACGTAATAAAGCTTTGCAGTTTGTCTCAAAAAAAAATCTGATACCCCTAAGTCTTTGCAATGTGATCTACAATATTGCATCAAAGGTCTTAGCAAACAGGCTGAAGATCATTCTTCCCGAGATAATTTCTGTAGAGCAGTCGACCTTTGTGCCCGGACGGCTATCACAGATAATTTTATAGCTGCTTATGAGTGTCTTCACTATATGAAAACCAGGAGAGTCAAAGCAAATAGATTTGTGGCCCTGAAGTTGGACATGATGAAAGCGTATGACAACTTGGAGTGTTCATACCTTAAAGCAGTTATGTTGAAACTTGGCATCAGTCCACGATTTATAGAAACGGTAATGAGGTGCGTCACTTCAGTATCCTTTTCGGTATTGTTCAACGAGGGAAGTTTGCAAGATTTCAGCTCCACAAGGGGAATGAGGCAGGGGGATCCGATCTCCCCGTATCTATTTCTGTTGGCGACAGAAGGCCTATCATGCTTGTTGAAAGACCAAGGTGCTGATGTTCGAGGACTTTCTGTTGCAGATACAACACTGGCCATTAACCATCTCCTTTTTGCAGACGATAGTCTTTTGTTTTTCGAAGCCAATGGTGAAAGTGCAGCTCGAGTCCGGGACCTCTCAAGAACTTACTGTGATGCCTCGGGGCAGAAAATTAACACGTATAAATCATCAATCTATTTCAGTAAGGGCATCCCAGAAGCCACTAGAAATGAGATAAAAAATGTCTTGGATGTTCAGAATGAGTCGCTTTCAGAGAAATATTTGGGCCTACCCACGGATGTAGGCAAGAGTAAGGAAGGAAGTTTCAGATATTTGAAGGATATGATCTGGAAACATATCCAAGGCTGGATGGAGAAGTGCTTATCAGCAGGGGAGAAAGAAGTGTTAATTAAATCCGATGCACAAACTATTCCGACATATTCAATGTCCTGTTTCAAATTACCTCAAGGCCTCAGTGAACATATAAATAGCCGTCTTCGGAAGTTTTGGTGGGGAAGCAGACAAGGTCAGAGGAAGCCTGCTTGGGTGTCATGGAAGACGATGTTTGAACCAAAAAACATGGGCGGGATAGGTTTTAGAGACATGGGTTGTTCTAGTTGTTTGATACGATGAACCAACATGACCTTGCGAGAGTTCTGATCACTATGTGGTCAATATGGTGGGCTCGACAAAGAGCGATACATGATGATGAGTTTCAAAGTCCCATGTCAACGATATGCTTTGTTAACAGATACTTGCAGGATTTGGAAATTGCTACCACAAGGACCCCGGTGAGACAGCCACAGGCTGCGAAACCGAGAGCTCATAGATGGATTCCACCTGGAGTAAACGCAGCAAAAATCAATGTTGATGGTGCTATTTCCCGCCAAGGTGCGATGGGAGCTTCAGCAACTGTTTGCAGGGATCAAAACGGCAACTACCTTGGAGCCTCTGTGGTGGTATTTGATGGGCTAGTCGACACCCCATGCCTTGAAGCTCAAGCATGCAATGAGGCTCTTGCCCTAGCGCAAGACTTGATTCTGACACATGCGATAATAGCGTCTGATTGCTTGCAAGTTATTCAAGACGTCAACGGAGTTTAGAGTTCCTCTTCTTATGCTTTAGTTTTGAATGAGATTAGAGATAGAGCTACAGATTTTGTAAACATTACCTTTCAGTTTGAAAACAGGGAGGCAAACTTTGAAGCACATGCCTTGGCAAAGGCTGCTTCGTCACTCCCTGTTGGGCACCACTTGTGGCTAGGGAACCCACCAGCAATCCTAAAAGATGCTAACAAGTATGCAAAACTCCAGCAATCCTTAGAAGGACTGGAGTAAGCATCTCAGAGTTGGAATGTATGCTTTGATGAGATGATCAAAGATTTTGGGTTTATACAAAATTTATGAGAAACTTGTATTTCCAAAGAAGTGAGTGGGAGCACTATAGAATTTCTAATGACTATATGTTGTTGACGTATTGTTCATCAGAAATGATATAGAATTTCTAGAAAGCATATAGGGTATTCGAAAAGTGTTTTTCAATGGAAAACCTGGATTAAGCTAATTGAACATTGAGCATCAAGATCTATAAGGATAGATCAAAAACGCTTAATAATACTTTCAAATGAACACACACCGTGACAAGATTTTGAAGTAGTTCAAAATAGATCGGCAAAGAAGGAGTTCTTGGCTGCGTTATAAGGTGTGAGTATTGAGTAAGACTCAAGACCTGACCACGGCAGAATAGAGAGAAAGGATGAAGGTCGTCCCCTATGCTTTAGATGTAGGCTCTATAGTATGCTATGCTGTGTACCGCACTTGAAGTGTGCCTTGCCATGAGTCAGTCAAGGGGTACAAGAATGATCCAGGAATGGATCACAAGACAGCGGTCAAACATTTCCTTATTAACTAGTGGACTACGGAATTTTCTCGATTATGGAGGTGGTAAAAGAGTTCGTCGTAAAGGGTTACGCCGATGCAAACTTTGACACTAATCTGGATGACTCTGAGTAGTATACCGGATTTGTATAGTAGAATAGTTATTTGGAAAAGCTCCAAATAGCGCGTGGTAGTTGCATCTAGGAGATGACATAGAGATTTGTAAAGCACACACGGATCTGAAAGATTCAGACCGGTTGACAAATAACCTCTCTCACAAGCAAGATATGATCAAACCCAATGGGTGTTGGACTCGTTGCAATCACATAGTGATGTGAACTAGATTATTGACTCTAGTGCAAGTGGGAGACTGCTGGAAATATGCCCTAGAGGCAATAATAAAATGGTTATTATTATATTTCCTTGTTCATGATAATTGTCTATTGTTCATGCTATAATTGTATTGACCAGAAACTGCAATACATGTGTGAATACATAGACCACAACATGTCCCTAGTGAGCCTCTAGTTGACTAGCTCATTGATCAACAGATGGTCATGGTTTCCTGACCATGGACATTGGATGTCATTGATAACGGGATCACATCATTAGGAGAATGATGTGATGGACAAGACCCAATCCTAAGCATAGCACAAGATCGTGTAGTTCGTTTGCTAAAGCTTTTCTAATGTCAAGTACCATTTCCTTAGACCATGAGATTGTGTAACTCCCGGATACCGTAAGAGTGCTTTGGGTATACCAAACTTCACAACGTAACTGGGTGACTATAAAGGTACACTACAGGTATCTCTGAAAGTGTCTGTTGGGTTGGCAAGAATCGAGACTGGGATTTGTCACTCCGTATGACGGAGAGGTATCTCTGGGCCCACTCGGTAATGCATCATCATAATGAGCTCAATGTGACTAAGTAGTTAGTCACGGGATCATGCATTACGGAACGAGTAAAGTGACTTGCCGGTAACGAGATTGAACGAGGTATTGGGATACCGACGATCGAATCTCGGGCAAGTAACGTACCGATTGACAAAGGGAATTGTATACGGGATTGCTTGAATACTTGACATCGTGGTTCATCCAATGAGATCATCGTGGAACATGTGGGAGCCAACATGGGTATCCAGATCCCGTTGTTGGTTATTGGCCAGAGAGCTGTCTCGGTCATGTCTGCATGATTCCCGAACCCGTAGGGTCTACACACTTAAGGTTCGATGACGCTAGGGTTATAAAGGAAGTTTGTATGTGGTTACCGAATGTTGTTCGGAGTCCCGGATGAGATCCCGGATGTCATGAGGAGTTCCGGATTGGTCCGGAGGCAAAGATTTATATATGGGAAGTCCAGTTTCAGTCACTGGAATAGTTTTGGGGGTTATCTGTATTGTACCGGGACCACCGAAAGGTGTCCGGAGGTCCACCGGGTGGGGCCACCTGCCCCGGGGGGCTTAATGGGCTGAATATGGGAGGGAACCAGACCCTAGTGGGCTGGTGCGCCCCTCTCCAAGGGCCCAAGGCGCCTAGGGTTGAAAACACTAGGGGAGGGGGGCGCCTCCACCTTGCTTGGGGGGCAAGTCACCCCCTCCTGGCCGCCTCCCCTCCCCTCTAGATGGGATCTGGAGGGGGCTGGCCCCTCTCCCCTTCCCCTATATATAGTGGTGTTTTGGGGCTGCCCAACACATGAGTTTTTCCTCTCTCCTGGCGCAGCCCTACCCCTCTCCCTCCTTGTCTCTCGCAGTGCTTGGCGAAGCCCTGCTGGAGTGCCACGCTCCTCCATCACCACCATGCCGTTGTGCTCCTGCTGGACGGAGTCTTCCTCAACCTCTCCTTCTCTCCTTGCTGGATCAAGGCATGGGAGACGTCACCGGGCTGCACGTGTGTTGAACGCGGAGGCACCGTTCTTCGGTGCTTAGATCGGGTTCGGCCGCGATCTGAATCGCTTCGTGTACAACTCCACTGACCGCGTTCTTGTAACGCTTCCGCATCGCGATTTTCAAGGGTATGAAGATGCACTCCCTCTCTCTCTCTCGTTGCTAGTCTCTCCATAGATTGATCTTGGTGATGCGTTGAAAATTTTGAATTTCTGCTACATTCCCCAACAGAAGCAACCTTGTCTATCCCACCATGGCCGTCGCCCACGAAGGACTTGCCTCACTAGGTTAGATCTTCACGAAGTAGGCGATCTCCTTTCCCTTACAAACTCCTTGGTTCAACTCCACAATTTTGACGGAGGCTCCCAAGTGACACCTAGCCAATCTAGGAGACACCACTCTCCAAGAAGTAACAAATGGTGTGTTGATGATGAACTCCTTGCTCTTGTGCTTCAAATGATAGTCTCCCCAACACTCAATTCCCTCCCACAGGATTTGGATTTGGTGAAAGGAAGATTTGAGTGGAAAGCAACTTGGGGAAGTCTAGAGAACAAGAATTATGTGGTAGGAATGGAGTATCTTGACCTCAACACAAGTGTAGGTGGTTCTCTCTCAAAAAATGTACGTTGGAAGTGTAGGCATGTTCTGATGGCTCTCTCCACGAATTAAGAGTGGGTGGAGGGGTATATATAGCCTCCACACAAAATCTAACCATTACACACAACTTACCAAACTCGGTGGGAGCGAATCCTGAAACTCGGTCAGACCGATTTAGTTCATAATGTGACCGTCAGGTATTTCGGTGGGACCGATATGATCAACTCGGTAGGACCGATGTGCTAGGCTTAGAGTAAAGCCTCAACTCGGTTTGACCGATTACACAAACTCGGTGGGAACGGTTTCGGTAATAAGTGAAACAGAAAATTGGCCAGGCAAACTCGGTGGGACTGATTGCATACCTCGGTGGGACTAAAATTATTGCAATAGGCAACAGAGAGTTTGCAAGCCCATCTCGGTGAGACCGACTTGATTGGGGTTTGTGGCAGTGGCTATGTCAAGAGAACTCGGTGGCGCCGGATAGAGAGTTTCGGTAGGGCCGAGTTTGACTTTTTGGTTTGGGACATATGTGGATGTGAGAAAGTAGTTGAGGGCTTTGGAGCATATCACTAAGCACTTTGAGCAAGCAAGTCATTAAGCAACACCTCATCCCCTCTTAATAGTATTGGCTTTCCTATGGACTCAATGTGATCTTGAATCACTAAAAAGTAAAATGTAGAGTATTGTGCTTTGAGCTTGAGCCAATCATTTGTCCTTAGCATCTTGAAGGGGTTCCACATCCTCTAGTCCATGCCACTCCATTATTGAACTTAAGAGTATTAGTTCAACAAGAAATATGTTGACATTAATTACCAAAATCATCCAGGGAGCACTTGTGCTTTCAGTCGGGCTCGTCCTAGTCAGCGTGCATTGGCACCTGACGGGCGGGCCCAACCGGTCAGATTATTTGTCAATACGTATATAACATACTTTTAGCCTTTTTTTGCAACAGCTCGCCCCAATCTTTATATTGCCACGTAAAAAAATATCAATCTTGGTTCCAATCTGCTTTCAATGCATCAATTATGGTACTTGTCGGTGTCAAAACCGGCGGATCTCGGGTAGGGGGTCCCGAACTGTGCGTCTAGGCGGATGGTAGCAGGAGACAAGGGACACGACGTTTTACCCAGGTTCGGGCCCTCTTGATGGAGGTAAAACCCTACGTCCTGCTTGATTAATATTGATGATGTGTGTTACAAGAGTAGATCTACCACGAGATCAAGGAGGCTAAACCCTAGAAGCTAGCCTATGGTATGATTGTTGTTCATCCTATGGACGAAAGCCATCCGGTTTATATAGATACCGGAGAGGGCTAGGGTTACACAGAGTCAGTTACAATGGTAGGAGATCTACATATCCGTATCACCAAGCTTGCCTTCCACGCCAAGGAAAGTCCCATCCGGACACGGGACGAAGTCTTCAATCTTGTATCTTCATAGTCTTGGAGTCCGGCTGATGATGATAGTTTGGCTATCCGGACACCCCCTAGTCCAGGACTCCCTCAGTAGCCCCTGTACCAGGCTTCAATAACGACGAGTCCGGAGCGCATATTGTCTTCGGCATTGCAAGGCGGGTTCCTCCTCCGAATAATTTATAGAAGATTGTGAACACTAGGATACTATCCGGCTCTGCAAAATAAATTCCACATACCACCGTAGAGAGAATAATATTTACACAAGTTCAATCTACTGACATTTTGTGGCGTGACGTCACACCACTACCAAGCCTTTACTCGAATTGTTTTTATTGTACCACCTCAGCACGTTTAGCAAAGTGGTTTCCTTGGCACGTCTTGTCGAGGCAGAGATCGTGTTCCCCTTATTCTGGGATTCTCATAAATACGGACGTGGGTAACCCAACCGCGCCCGTTACCACGCCCCCTCCATCGAAGGCGGGTTCCAAACGGTCACGGGGACGGCTCTTGGTATTCTTCCTCTTTATAATGAGACCAAGGCCTATTCTTTTTCTTCAATCCTCAATCAAATCCGCCCCTCGCTCCTGAGTTCCAACACCCAGGGCTCCAGATTCGGGTACCTTCGACCTTCGACAATGTCCGGCTCCGACCTACGAGGCTGGTGGATGCCCTCTTCCATCACGGAAGAAGACGTGCTAAACCTGAGAGACGCCAGGTACTTGACCTACGAGATTTCGCATAGGATGCCTGCCCGAGGGCAAGTTATTCCTACTCCCGAGCCCGGCGAGAGCGTCGTGTTCGTGTCTCACCTCCGTCGGGGTTTAGGCTTCCCGATGGATCCCTTCGTGAGGGGGCTCATGTTTTACTATGGGCTGGAATTCCATGACTTGGCTCCGGAGTCCATCCTCCACATCTCATCATACATTGTCGTTTGTGAAGCCTTCCTCCGCACTACCCCTCACTTCGGCTAGTGGCTCAAAACCTTCAACGTGGAGTCGAAGATAATTGAGGGGCGTCAGGCAGAGTGCGGCGGGGCGGTAATAAGCAAGAGGGCCGATGCTCCATGGCCCGAGGGCTCTTTTCAGGAGGAGCTCGGCTCGTGGCAACATGAGTGGTTCTATATCATCGTGTTGGGGAACGTAGCAGAAATTCAAAATTTTCCTACGCGTCACCAAGATCTATCTATGGAGAAACCAGCTACGAGTAGAAGGAGAGTGCATCTACATACCCTTGTAGATTGCTAAGCGGAAGCGTTCAAGTGAACGGGGTTGATGGAGTCGTACTCGTCGTGATTCAGATCACCGATGATCCTAGTGCCGAACGGACGGCACCTCCGCGTTCAACACACGTACAGCTCGACGATGTCTCCCACGCCTTGATCCAGCAAGGAGAGAGGGAGAGGTTGAGGAAGACTCCATCCAGCAGCAGCACAACAGCGTGGTGGTGATGGAGGAGCGTGGCAATCCTGCAGGGCTTCGCCAAGCACCTACGGGAGAGGAGGAGGTGTCACGGGAGGGAGGGAGGCGCCAAGGGCTCAGGTATGGATGCCCTCCCTCCCCTCCACTATATATAGGGGCAAGGGAGAGGGGGGAGGCGCAGCCTTGCCCCTTACTCCAAGAAAGGGGTGCGGCCAAGAGGGGGGGAGGAGTCCATCCTCCCCAAGGCACCTCGGAGGTGCCTTCCCCCTTGAGGACTCTTCCCTCTAGGGTTCCCTAGGCGCATGGGCCTCTTGGGGCTGGTGCCCTTGGCCCATGTAGGCCAAGGCGCACCCCCTACAGCCCATGTGGCCCCCCGGGGCAGGTGGCCCCACCCGGTGGGCCCCCGGGACCCTTCCGGTGGTCCCGGTACAATACCGATGACCCCGAAACTTGTCCCGATGGCCGAAACAGGACTTCCTATATATAAATCTTTACCTCCGGACCATTCCGGAACTCCTCGTGACGTCCGGGATCTCATCCGGGACTCCGAACAACATTCGGTAACCACATACAAGCTTCCTTTATAACCCTAGCGTCATCGAACCTTAAGTGTGTAGACCCTACGGGTTCGGGAGACATGCAGACATGACCGAGACGTTCTCCGGTCAATAACCAACAGCGGGATCTGGATACCCATGTTGGCTCCCACATGTTCCACGATGATCTCATCGGATGAACCACGATGTCAAGGACTCAATCGATCCCGTATACAATTCCCTTTGTCTAGCGGTATTTACTTGCCCGAGATTCGATCGTCGGTATCCTATACCTTGTTCAATCTCGTTACCGGCAAGTCACTTTACTCGTTCCGTAACACATCATCCCGTGATCAACTCCTTGGTCACATTGCGCATATGATGATGTCCTACCGAGTGGGCCCAGAGATACCTCTCCGTTTACACGGAGTGACAAATCCCAGTCTCGATCCGCATAAACAATAGATACTTTCGGAGATACCTGTAGTGCACCTTTATAGTCACCCAGTTACGTTGTGACGTTTGATACACCCAAAGCACTCCTACGGTATCCAGGAGTTACACGATCTCATGGTCAAAGGAAGAGATACTTGACATTGGCAAAGCTCTAGCAAATGAACTACACGATCTTTTGTGCTAGTCTTAGGATTGGGTCTTGTCCATCACATCATTCTCCTAATGATGTGATCCCGTTATCAACGACATCCAATGTCCATAGCCAGGAAACCATGACTATCTGTTGATCACAACGAGCTAGTCAACTAGAGGCTCACTAGGGACATATTGTGGTCTATGTATTCACACGTGTATTACGATTTCCGGATAATACAGTTATAGCATGAATAAAAGACAATTATCATGAACAAGGAAATATAATAATAATACTTTTATTATTGCCTCTAGGGCATATTTCCAACAGTCTCCCACTTGCACTAGAGTCAATAATCTAGTTCACATCGCCATGTGATTAACACTCACAGGTCACATCGCCATGTGACTAATACCCAAGAGTTTACTAGAGTCAGTAGTCTAGTTCACATCACTATGTGATTAACACTCAATGAGTTTTATGTTTGATCATGTTGCTTGTGAGAGAGGTTTTAGTCAACGGGTCTGAACCTTTCAGATCCGTGTGTGCTTTACAAATCTCTATGTCATCTCCTAGATGCAGCTACCACGCTCTATTTGGAGCTATTCCAAACAACTGTTCTACTTGGAGCTATTCTAAATTATTGCTCCATTATATGTATCCGGTCTCTCTACTCAGAGCTATCCGGATAGGTGTCAAGCTTGCATCGTCGTAACCTTTACGACGAACTCTTTTACCACCTCCATAATCGAGAAAATTCCTTAGTCCACTAGTTACTAAGGATAACTTTGACCGCTGTCCTGTGAGCCATTCTTGGATCACTCTTGTACCCCTTGACTGACTCATGGCAAGGCACACTTCAGGTGCGGTACACAGCATAGCATACTGAAGAGCCTACGTCTTAAGCATAGGGGACGACCTTCGTCCTTTCTCTCTATTCTGCCGTGGTCGAGCTTTAAGTCTTAACTTCGTACCTTACAACTCAGGCAAGAACTCCTTCTTTGACTGGTCCATCTTGAACACCTTCAAGATCATGTCAAGGTATGTGCTCATTTGAAAGTATTATTAAGCATTTTGATCTATCCTTATAGATCTTGATGCTCAATGTTCAAGTAGCTTAATCCAGGCTTTCCATTGAAAAACACTTTCAAAATAACCCTATATGCTTTCCAGAAATTCTACGTCATTTCTGATCAACAATATGTCAACAACATATACTCATCAGAAATTCTATAGTGCTCCCACTCACTTCTTTGGAAATACAAGTTTCTCATAAACTTTGTACAAACCCAAAATTTTGATCATCATCAAAGCATACATTCCAACTCCGAGATGCTCACTCCAGTCCTTAGAAGGATTGCTGGAGCTTTGCATACTTATTAGCATCTTTCGGGATTGACAAAACCTTCCGGTTGTATCACATACAACCTTTCCTCATTAAAATCGTCGAGGAAACAATGTTTTGACATCCTATCTGCAAGATTTCATAAATAATGCAGTAATCGCTAATATAATTCCAACAGACTCTTAGCATCGCTACGAGTGAGAAAATCTCATCGTAGTCAACTCCTTGAACTTGTCGGAAAACATCTTAACGACAAGTCGAGCTTTCTTAATGGTGACATTTACCATCATTGTCCGTCTTCCTTTTGAAATCCATCTGTACTCATTAGCCTTACGACCATCGAGCCGTTCTGCCAAAGTCTACACTTTGTTTTCATACATGGATCCTCTCTCGGATTTTATGGCCTCAAGCCATTTATCGGAATCCGGGCCCACCATCGCTTCTCCATAGCTCGTAGGTTCATTGTTGTCTAGCAACATGACCTTCAAGACAGGATTACGTACCACTCTGAAGTAGTACGCATCCTTGTCATCCTACGAGGTTTGGGAGTGACTTGATCCGAAGTTTCATGATCAATATCATAAGCTTCCACTTCAATTGGTGTAGGTGCCACAGGAACAACTCCCTGTGCCCTGTCACACACTAGTTGAAGAGACGGTTCAATAACCTCATCAAGTCTCCACCATCCTCCCACTCAATTCTTTCGAGAGAAACTTTTCCTCGAGAAAGGACCCGATTCTAGAAACAATCCATATTGCTTTCGGATCTGAATTAGGAGGTATACCCAACTGTTTTGGGTTTCCTATGAAGATGCATTTTATCCGCTTTGGGTTCGAGCTTATCAACCTGAAACTTTTTCATATAAGCGTCGCAGCCCCAAACTTTTAAGAAACGACAACTTAGGTTTCTCTAAACCATAATTCATACGGTGTCATCTCATCGGAATTACGTGGTGCCCTATTTAAAGTGAATGTGGTTGTCTCTAATGCCTAACCCATGAACGATAGTGGTAATTCGATAAGAGACATCATGGTACGCACCATATCCAATAGGGTGCAACTATGATGTTCGGACACACCATCACATTATGGTGTTCCAGGCGGTATTAATTGCGAAACAATTTCCACAATGTCTTAATTGTGTGCCAAAACTCGTAACTCAGATATTCATCTCTATGATCATATCATAGACATTTTATCCTCTTGTCACAATGATCTGCTACTTCACTCTGAAATTACTTGAACCATTCAATAATTCAGACTTGTGTTTCATCAAGTAAATATACTCAACATTTACTCGAATCATCTGTGAAGTAAGAACATAATGATATTCACTGCATGCCTCAGCACTCATTCGACTGCACACATCAAAATGTGTTACTTCCAACAAGTTGCTATCTTGTTCCATCTTACTGAAAATGAGGCTTTTCAGTCATCTTGCCCATGTGGTATGATTTGCATATCTCAAGTGATTCAAAATCAAGTGAGTCCGAACGATCCATTTGCATGGAGTTTCTTCATGCATATACACCAATAGACATGGTTCGCATGTCTCAAACTTTTCAAAAACGAGTGAGTCCAAAGATCCATCAACATGGAGCTTCTTCATGCGTTTTATACCATTATGACTTACATGGCAGTGCCACAAGTAAGTGGTACTATCATTACTATCTTATATCTTTTGGCATGAAAATGTCTATCACTACGACCGAGATTCAATAAACCATTCCTTTAGGTGCAAGACCATTGAAGGTATTATTCAAAAATAGAGTAACCATTATTCTCTTTAAATGAATAACCGTATTGCGATAGACATAATCCAATCATGTCTATGCTCAACGCAAACACCAATCTCGGTGGTAGAGGGAGCGTGCGATGCTTGATCATATCAACCTTGGAAACACTTCCAACATATATCGTCAGCTCACCTTTAGCTAGTCTCCGTTTATTCCGTAGCTTTTATTTCGAGTTACTAACACTTAGCAACCGAACCGGTATCCAATACCCTGGTGCTACTAGGAGTACTAGTAAAGTACACATTAACATAATGTATATCCAATATACTTCTATCGACCTTGCCAGCCTTCTCATCTACCAAGTATCTAGGGTAATGCTGCTCCAGTGGTTGTTCCCCTTATTACAGAAGCACTTAGTCTCGGGTTTGGGTCAACCTTGGGTTTCTTCACTAGAGCAGCAGCTGAATTGCCGTTTCATGAAGTATCCCTTTGTTCCCTTGCCCTTCTTGAAACTAGTGGTTTCACCAACCATCAACAATTGATGCTCCTTCTTGATTTCTACTTTCGCGGTGTCAAACATCATGAATATTTCAAGGATCATCATATCTATCCCTGATATGTTATAGTTAATCACGAAGCTCTAGCAGCTTGGTGGAAATGACTTTGGGGAAACATCACTATCTCATCTGGAGGATCAACTCCCACTCGATTCAAGTGATTGTTGTGCTCAGACAATCTGAGCACAAGCTCAACGATTGAGCTTTTCTCCCTTAGTTTGCAGGCTAAGAAAATCGTCGGAGGTCTTATACCTCTTGACGTGGGCACGAGCCTGAAATCCCAATTTCAGCCCTCGAAACATCTCATATGTTCCGCGACGTTTCGAAAACGTCTTTGGTGCCTCTACTTAAACCATTTTATTGAACTATCACGTAGTTATCAAAACGTGTATGTCCGATGTTCGCAACATCGACAAACGACGTTGGGGTTCAGCACACTGAGCGGTGCATTAAGGACATAAGCTTTCTACTGATCGCATAATCGCTACTATCAACTTTCAACTATATTTTCTCTAGGAACATATCTAAACAGTGGAACTAAAGCGCGAGCTTACGACATAATTTGCAAAAGGTCTTTTGACTATGTTCAGGATAATTAAGTTCATCTTATGAACTCCCACTTAGATAGACATCCCTCTGGTCATCTAAGTGATCACATGATCCGAGTCAACTAGGCCGTGTCCGATCATCACGTGAGACGGACTAGTCATCATCGGTGAACATCTTCATGTTGATCGTATCTACTATACGACTCATGCTCGACCTTTCGGTCTCCGTGTTCCGAGGCCATGTCTGCACATGCTAGGCTCATCAAGTTAACCCTAAGTGTTTTCGCTGTGTAAAATTGTCTTACACCCGTTGTATGTGAACGTAAGAATCCATCACACCCGATCATCACGTGGTGCTTAGAAGCGACGAACTGTAGCAACGGTGCACAGTTAGGGGAGAACACTTCTTGAAATTTTGTAAGGGATCATCTTATTTACTACCGTCGTCCTAAGTAAACAAGATGCATAAACATAATAAACATCACATGCAATTATATAGTTGTGACATGATATGGCCAATATCATATAGCTCCATTGATCTCCATCTTCGGGGCTCCATGATCATCTTGTCACCGGCATGACACCATGATCTCCATCATCATGATCTCCATCATCGTGTCTTCATGAAGTTGTCACGCCAACGACTACTTCTACTTCTATGACTAACGCGTTTAGCAATAAAGTAAAGTAGTTTACATGGCGTTCTTCAATGACACGCAGGTCATACAAAAAATAAAGACAACTCCTATGGCTCCTGCCGGTTGTCATACTCATCGACATGCAAGTCGTGAATCCTATTACAAGAACATGATCAATCTCATACATTACATATCATTCATCACATTCTTCTCGGCCATATCACATCACATAGCATACCCTGCAAAAACAAGTTAGACGTCCTCTAATTGTTGTTGCATGTTTTACGTGGCTGCTATGGGTTTCTAGCAAGAACGTTTCTTACCTACGCAAGACCACAACATGATATGCCAATTGCCTCCAAGGGGCAGCAGGCAGAAGCCGCCGCCCATCTTCCGCTCGGGCCCTCCACAACGGCTGGCGTCATGGGTCAACAAGGGGCTTAACTGGGGGCCGTCCAAAGACGTACCCCTGTTGCAGGACCGGATTCGAGGCCTCCAAGAAAGGGAGATTAATCTGGTCGTAGTGGCACAAGTTATGCTGATCCGGCGCCTTCTACCCTGCAAACGTCGCCCCCTCCGCCTGTGGGAATTTAATCCGGAGGGGCCACGAGCTCTCCAACACTTCATGGGTTTGACACCCGCGGAGATGTACAAACTGTTCTTCGGATCGCAAGAGATGCGTCCGGACTTGACCGAGGACGCCGGCCTAAGCTACAATCGCCCGGATACTCAAGTAAGTAGCCCTGTGTCCGGACATATTGTCCATTTATTTATCATGGGTTTGCCTTTTAACCAGCTATCCCTTGGACAGGAGTGGATAGCGCAAGCAAAACTGATACGGTGTCAGGCCCCCCTCCCTGAGACCACGCCGGATCCCGTGTTAGTCAAAATTTTGGAGTTTGTGCCTTCGGAGGAGAGCGAAGGGGGGCACAGGTGTAACGCCCTGGATTCGATGCGCCAGGTGTCCGCCAGTTATTCGTCGTCGTTGCCATGTCATTTGCTTGCGTGCTGCATTTTACCATGTCATCATATGCATCTCATTTTGCATACGTGTTCGTCTCATGCATCCGAGCCTTTTCCCCGTTGTCCGTTTTGCAATCCGGCGCTCCTATGTCCTCCAGCGACTCCCTCTTCTCTCTTTTCGTGAGTGGGTGTTAAACATTCTCAAAATGGATCGAGGCTTGCCAAGTGGCCTTGGTATAGCACCGGTAGACCGCCTGTCAAGTTTCGTGTCATTTGGAGTTCGTTTGGTACTCCAACGGTTAACCGGGTAACCGTAAAGCCCCCTTCTCTTTGCAGCCCAACACCCCTTCCAAAGTGGCCCAAAACCCATCTAACTCCCCTCCATGCTCTCGGTCGTTTGATCACAATCGTGTGGGCGAAAACCGCTCCTCATTTGGACTCTCCTAGCTCCCAGAAATCTATAAATAAGCCCCTCCCCCCGAAATTCGCGGATGAAAATCGCCCCTAACCCTAGCCCCGCTCGTCTCCGCCGCCGGACACGTCCGGATCGGACCGGACATGTCCGCCCGCTGCCCCGCAGCGAATCCGCCACCGCCATGTGTCGCCTTGCGCCGCCGCAGCCCGCTGGGGCCCGACCGCGGCCCGCCCGGGCCCGATCTGGGCGCCCGAGGCCCGCAGCCTCCCGCCGCCGGCCCGAGCGCCTCGCCGGACCCCGACCTCGCCCGTCGCCGGCTCCCCGCGCCGAACCTCGCGTCGGCCGCCGCCTCCGCCGCGGCGCGCCGCCACCGCCCGCTCGTGTCGGCCGCTGGACACCGCAGCCGCGAACTGGCCACCTCCTCGCCTCCCGCATGGCCTCCGCCGCCTCCTCTCCGCCGGCCGGTGCCGCCCTCCTCCGGCCGCCCGCATGGCCGCCGCCGCCGCCCTCCTCGGGCCGCCCGCATGGCCACTGCCGCCTCGCGCCGGCTCTCCACCGGCCCTCCTCGCCGGCAGCCGTGCCGCCTCGCCGCGGATCCAGCGTCCCCGGTGCCCCGCCGTCCTCCCGTGCCTGCTCCGGCCTCCTCCTCGCCGGAGTTCGCCGCCGCCCTCACCGAAGAAGAAGGTAGATGAGATCCACCGGGATCTCATCCAGACGCCCTCGTCCCCGTCCTGTACCGTGCCGTCCCGGATCCCTCCGTCCCGGGTTGACTTTTCCCGGAGGTAAAATTCCACTAAGTCCCCGGATTTCAGTAATTTTTATGCCATGTTCGTCATCCCGTATCTCTGCATCCGTAGCTTCGTTTCGTGCGTGTAATATGTCAAATTGTTCGCCTCAACGAGTACATCATTTCATTCCATTGCATCATATTAATTTGAGGTCATCTAGATGCCTGAATCATTGTTGTAAGAGTGCTTCATGATGTTTTCTGCTGTCTGTTATCAGAACGAGCTCATTTGTCATTTTTGCCATGATTGATGTGTGCATCCTATGAGGTTGATGTCTACATGTGTTTTGATCTATGCAATGTCTTCTTTACAGAGGTGCTTACCATGTGTTTTCGTGATCAATGTGGTGACTAGCACAAGCATGCAAACTAGGCTTCGTGATATTGCTGATTTTAGTCCCTGTTCTGCTGTTATTTTGATGCCATGTAAACATGATGCTACACAGAGATCCATGCATATTTTGAGATACTTCAGTAAGGGTGTTTTGAACATGTGGTTATTGTCTATCCATTCATGCCCTTGGTTGCAATTATGGAGTAGTCTAGCATGTCATTTTCGTGCTCTACTTTTGCTTTGAAATGTTTCCTGGCAGATTGTTTACTTGTTATTCAATTTGGCCAAGGTTACTATAGTTGATCCTTGGATGCTATGGACTTGTTCTTGACTTGGTTTGTTACACAAACATGCCTTCTTGATGATGCTATGCTTATCTTGTCATGCAATGACTTGCGGTGAGTGAATCGAGCTTGTTAAGTAGTGTTCATGATGTTGCTGTTTTGCTAGGCTGAATCTGTTATTTTGTGATGCCATATAAACATGTTGCTACTAATCATTCTATGCATAATATGGAGATGTTCTATAAATATGTTTTGATCTTCATGTCATCCTATAACCATAAATGCCCCTGGTTGTATTTATAGCTTGCTATAGATTGTTCATATCTTGCTCCAAAGTTGCTTCATAATGTTGCTACCAGCCTGTTAACATTAAGTTCAGTTGTTTCCATGTGTTTTGCTAGTGTTCCATGCACCCTATGACCTTGCTCTTGCCATGCTTAGCTTCACAAATATGTCTTCTTACTGTTGGGTGCCTTTCCATGCGATGTATTGCTCTGTAGTGAGTTGCACAAACTCATCTACATGCCTTCATAATTATGTTTCTGCCATGTTTGAATCTGTAATATAACATGCCATGTTTATGTGGGTGCCATCATATTTTCTGATCCTTTTTGGCTTATGGTCACTAAGGGACTTTTAATTTATGCTTTGAGTAGAATCATGCCATGCCTTTGTTTGCCATGATAAGTTCCTGTAACAGGTTGTTTGATAGCTCTAAACATTGCATCGTGATGTTATTTTCTGCAAAATCTGAAATTGTTATAACTTGCAATCGTATCATGTGTGTTTGAGCATGTTCTAGTGCTTTCTGGAGATAGTTCAGTGTTCATGTTTTGTTATGCTCTACCTGTACATCATGCCCATGTCTTCTGTTTTCATATTGAGATGCTGTAGTGTATTGTTTTGATGATTGCAATATGCCTAGTTGCTGTTTTGGACAGTTTGTCCTTATAACTTGTTTCATGTGTGTGTGTGTTGAACCGTTGCTTCGTTTTGAGTGTGCTCTATATGAAACTTGCTTAGAATTGCATGTAGTTTCATATTATCATATTGCATCCTTGTTTTGAGGTGTTTGCTTGATGTTTGGGTGCATTTTGCATCAATGCCATGTTTAACTTGTGTTGCTCATATCTTCTAGGCCGTAGCTCCAAATCTAATGAACTTTATATGTAACTTGACTAGAATCTCGTGTAGATCATCTTTGTGCATCTTAACTTGCTGTTTAATAACTTGTACATAAGGTTTATTCAGATCTGGACCAGTTTCAAAATATGCATATGAGGACTTACCGGAATTGTTATATGTTGTTCCCGGCCTCATTTAAACTTGCTTTGATGTGTTGCTCTTGTTTGCATCATCCCTTGCCATGAGTAGCTTCATGTAGCTTTGTCATGCATCATGCTTGTTCGTGCATCATGTCATGTTCATGTGTGGTGTGTTTACGATGTTGTGTGCTTCTTTCGATAGTTCCTGTTTCGTTGCGATCGTGAGCATTCATTCGTCTACGCTTGGTTCGGCTTCATCCGTTCGTCTTCTTCATGGACTCGTTCTTCTTCCTTGCGGGATTTCAGGCAAGATGACCGCTACCCTGGATCTCAATACTATCATTGCTATGCTAGTTGCTTCATTCTATCGCTATGCTGCGCTACCTATTACCTGTTTATCAAGCCATCCCAAATTGCCATGAACCTCTAACCTTTGACACCTTTCCTATGCAAACCGTTGTTTGGCTATGTTACTGCTTTTGCTCAGCCCCCTCTTATAGCGTTGCTAGTTGCAGGTGAAGTTGAAGATTTCTCCATGGTGGACAGGATTTTGGTTGGGATATCACAATATCTCTTATATTATTAATGCATCTATATACTTGGTAAAGGGTGGAAGACTTGGCCGTATGCCTCGTGTTTTGTTCCACTCTTGCCGCCCTAGTTTCCGTCATACGGTGTTATGTTCCCGGATTTTGCGTTCCTTACGCGGTCGAGTGATTTATGAGTCCCCCTTGACAGTTCGCTTTGAATAAAACTCCTCCAGCAAGGCCCAACCTTGGTTTTACCATTTGCCTCACCACCACCTACCCCTTTCCCTTGGGTCGGCCAACCCGAGGGTCATCTTTATTTTAGCCCCCCCCCCCCGGGCTAGTGCTTGTCTAAGTGTTGGTCCGAACCGAGCGATGTCCGGCGCCCCCTGGGCAACCAGGGTCTATGCCAACCCGACGTCTTGCTCATCCGGTGTGCCCTGAGAACGAGATATGTGCAGCTCCTATCGGGGTTTGTCGGCACAGCGGGAGGTCTTGCTGGTCTTGTTTTACCATTGTCTAAATGTCTTGTAAACCGGAATTCCGAGTCTGATCGGGTCTTCCTGGGAGAAGGTCTATTCCTTCGTTGATCGCGAGAGCTTGTCATGGGCTAAGTTGGGACACCCCTGCAGGGTATAATCTTTCGAAAGCCGTGCCTGCGGTTATAGGCAGATGGGAATTTGTTAATGTCCGGTTGTAGATAACTTGACACCAGATCCGAATTAAAACGCATCAACCGCGTGTGTACCCGTGATGGTCTCTTCTCGGCAGAGTCCGGGAAGTGAACACGGTTTCTGGGTTATGTTTGACGTAAGTAGGAGTTCAGGATCACTTGTTGATCATTACTAGTTGACGACCGTTCCGCTTGTTCTCTTCTCGCTCTTATTTGCGTATGTTAGCCACCATATATGCTTAGTCGCTGCTGCAACCACACCACTTTACCCCTTCCATTCCTTTTAGCTTTGCTAGCCTTGATACCCATGGTAATGGGATTGCTGAGTCCTCGTGGCTCACAGATTACTACAACAACAGTTGTAGGTACAGGTTGTGCGATGATCATGACGCGAGAGCGATGCTTTCTTGCGTTGAGTTCTTCTTCTGCTTCTTCTTCGATCAGGGATAGGTTCCAGGTCGGCAGCCTGGGCTAGTAGGGTGGATGTCGTTTGAGTTTCTGTTTGTGTTTCATCCGTAGTCGGATGATGCTCTGATGTATTGTGATGTTGTATTCGTGTGGCATTGTATGCCTTATGTATGTATCCCCATCTATTATGTAATGTTGATGTAATGATATCCACCTTGCAAAAGCGTTTCAATATGCGGGTCTATCCTTGGTGGGACCTTCGAGTTCCTTTTGGATAGGGTCGCATATTGGGCGTGACAAGTTGGTAATCAGAGCCTCGACCGACCCTAGGAGCCCCCTTGATTGATCGTGTAGTTTGGCCTTTGTTGAGTCTAGAAGAAAACTATTTTTTGGAGTCTAGTTATATCAGAGAGTAGGAATTCTTTTTACTCCTCAGCCCCTTCGTCGCTCTGGTCAGGAATCTTGACGTAGGTGTTTTGAACTGCTTCTCTACCCCTTCAAAAATTTTCTTTAGGATCACGCAGTTGGTTTTCGATCATGGTTCCCCAGCTCTTTTCATCCGGTGCATTTCTCGTCAAGCTGACTCGACCCTCTTCATCTTTGAGTTCAATCCTCAGTTGTTTTCTTTCCCACCCGCCCTCCCCTTTTTCTTATCAGAACCGGAGTCCGTAATCGAGTATCCATCCTACTCGTGTGAAGCCTTTTCTTTCTTTCAACCAGTGTCTTCTCTTCAAGTTATTTCGTCGGTTTCCCCTTCCAAGTTCTCTTTGCTTTCCCGCCCTCCCACCCTTTGCTTCCCGGAGTCTGAGTCTCTCTCGATCATCTATCTCATTCGTGCGGAGCCTCTTCAGTCTTTCGTTAATCATTTCAACCGGTGAATTCTCGTTTTGTTCGACATTCTTCATATCTTCTCCGGTGGACTCAATTCATGTTTTTCGGTGTTGATTATATTCTTTCCCCCGGCTCAAGTGTTTTCACTGCTCGTTCGTTCTCACCAGTTTATCCTTCCGGAGTATTCAAGACATCTCAGGAGATTCGTCTGTGTTTGAATTAATTCGAGGTTGTCACCTCATTCAAATATTTCAATTGTTCCGGTGCATCATCTATCTGTTCAACAATCCTTTCCAACGGTGTTCTATTTTAGTGGGCCCTAACCCACAGGTCTTTTCCCAGGATCTTACCTGACTCTTTACTTCTCCCGGAGTTATTCTAAATTCTTTCAAGTGTGACGTAAGAATGGATTTCATCAGTCACATGCCTTCTCCAAGATCTCATTCAAATTCTTGTCATAGTTGGCTCAATCCCTTCCTCTTTTTCATTCTCCCGGAGTACCTCAGTAATTTTGGTGGTGTTTTCCCGTCGTCATTTGAAGACCGAAGAAGAGTTTTCCTCTAAACCTTGTCCGTTCTCTCGAAGATTCGTGGTTCTAGCTTGATGCTATCCTCTCGAATTATTCCATTTGTCAGATATTCTTTTCTCATCCGGAGTTTGTCAGAAGTTGTTTTCCCGTTTCTTTTCACCGGAGGTCATCATTTCAGTTACCGTTATCTAATTATCCCGGTGATTCATTCTCTTTCGGCAGTCATTTCTGAATTCTTACGGTGGTTCGTTCAAAATTCTTTTCCTTGATTATCATTTTAATTCATTCATTCTTTCCAGTCCTACCGGTGGTTCATGAAGACTTTCTCAAGTTTTGCGGCTTATCCCCCCTTTCTTCGGAGATTGTTCTTGTTGAATAATTTCTCGATTCCAAGTTGTTCACCTTTTCTTTTCCGGAGTCCAATTTTCCTCGACTATTTTGTCAGAACCTTCATCTAAATCATCGCAACGCTCATCTTATTCTTGCATCCTTCATTCTATCTCATCATCCTTTTGTTACCGGAGTTCTTCATGGTGGTTCGTCATGACTTAATTCATTCTTCAAGAGTTCATCAAGATTTTGTTGGTGGAGTTCAAGTATCCTTTTCTTCTCGCGTCTTGAAGTGCAATTAATTCTCCGTATTCTTTTGAAGTGGAGTTTTGCAGTTCTTCGTTCTTCTCAGATATTCAACTCCGTTCAATCCTTCCTTCTAAGCTCTTTTCATTCAACTCTTTCAATTCTTTTCGGAGGTTTTGTGTCATGTCTTCATCAAGTATCGTTCCATCCTCTCTAGTTCATGTTCTATTCTTTCCTTGTTTCAATCGGAGTCCTGCCTAATTCCTTTCAGTCTTATTCGTTTCTTATCTCGTTCTAACCGAAGTGGTTTCATAGTCTATCTGTTTCCATGAGCTTTTGATTCTTGTCATTCTCATCGTTCCTCTCTTCTTCTCGAGTGCTCTCGATTCTTTGCTTCTTCTCTTGAGTTCTTGCTTCACCTCATCCCTTTTTCCTTCCGTCTCGGTCCTAAGATCTCGGGACGAGATCTCTTGTTAGTGGAGGAGTGTTGTAACGCCCCGGATCCGATGCGCCAGGTGACCGCCAGTTATTCGTTGTCGTTGCCATGTCATTTGCTTGTGTGTTGCATTTTACCATGTCATCATGTGCATCTCATTTTGCATAGGTGTTCGTCTCATGCATCCGAGCCTTTTCCCCGTTGTCCGTTTTGCAATCCAACGCTCCTATGTCCTCCAGCGTCTCCCTCTTCTCTCTTTTCGTGAGTGGGTGTTAAACGTTCTCGGAATGGACCGAGGCTTGCCAAGTGGCCTTGGTATAGCACCGGTAGACCGCTTGTCAAGTTTCGTGCCATTTGGAGTTCGTTTGGTACTCCAACGGTTAACCGGGTAACCGTAAAGCCCCCTTCTCTTTGCAGCCCAACACCCCTTCCAAAGTGGCCCAAAACCCATCTAACTCCCCTCCATGCTCTCGGTCGTTCGATCACGATCGTGTGGGCGAAAATCGCTCGTCATTTGGACTCTCCTAGCTCCCAGAAATCTATAAATAAGCCCCTCCCCCCGAAATTCGCGGATGAAAATCGCCCCTAACCCTAGCCCTGCTCCTCTCCGCCGCCGGACACGTCCGGATCGGACCGGACATGTCCGCCCACCGCCCCGCAGTGAATCCGCCGCCGCCATGTGTCGCCTCGCGCCGCCGCAGCCCGCCGGGGCCCGACCGCGGCCCGCCCGGGCTCGATCTGGGCGCCCGAGGCCCGCAGCCTCCCGCCACCGGCCCGAGCGCCTCGTCGGACCCCGACCTCGCCCGTCGCCGGCTCCCGGGCCGGACCTCGCATCGGCCGCCGCCTCCGCCGCGGCGCGCCGCCGCCGCCCGCTCACGTTGGCCGCCGGACGCCGCCGCCGCGTCCTGGCTGCCTCCTCGCCTCCCGCATGGCCTCCGCCGCCTCCTCTCCGCCGGCCGGCGCTGCCCTCCTCCGACCGCCCGCATGGCCGCCGCCGCCTCACGCCGCCTCTCCACCGGCCCTCCTCGCCGGCAGCCGTGCCGCCTCGCCGTGGATCCGGTTGTCCCCGGCGCCCCGCCGTCCTCCCGTGCCTGCTCCGGCCTCCTCCTCGCCGGAGTTCGCCGGCGCCCTCGCCGAAGAAGAAGGTGGATGAGATCCACCAGGATCTCGTCCAAACGCCCTCGTCCCCGTCCTGTAACATGCCGTCTCGGATCCCTCCGTCCCGGGTTGACTTTTCCCGGAGGTAAAATTCCACTAAGTCCCCGGATTTCAGTAATTTTTATGCCATGTTCGTCATCCCGTATCTCTGCATCCGTAGCTTCGTTTCGTGCGTGTAATATGTCAAATTGTTCGCCTCAACGAGTACATCATTTCATTCCATTGCATCATATTAATTTGAGGTCATCTAGATGCCTGAATCATTGTTGTAAGAGTGCTTCATGATGTTTTCTGCTGTCTGTTATCAGAACGAGCTCATTTGTCATTTTTGCCATGATTGATGTGTGCATCCTATGAGGTTGATGTCTACATGTGTTTTGATCTATGCAATGTCTTCTTTACAGAGGTGCTTACCATGTGTTTTCGTGATCAATGTGGTGACTAGCACAAGCATGCAAACTAGGCTTCGTGATATTGCTGATTTTAGTCCCTGTTCTGCTGTTATTTTGATGCCATGTAAACATGATGCTACAGAGAGATCCATGCATATTTTGAGATACTTTAGTAAGGGTGTTTTGAACATGTGGTTATTGTATATCCATTCATGCCCTTGGTTGCAATTATGGAGTAGTCTAGCATGTCATTTCGTGCTCTACTTTTGCTTCGAAATGTTTCCTGGCAGATTGTTTACTTGTTATTCAATTTGGCCAAGGTTACTATAGTTGATCCTTGCATGCTATGGACTTGTTCTTGACTTAGTTTGTTTCACAAACATTCCTTCTTGATGATGCTATGCTTATCTTGTCATGCAATGACTTGCGGTGAGTGAATCGAGCTTGTTAAGTAGTGTTCATGATGTTGCTGTTTTGCTAGGCTGAATCTGTTATTTCATGATGCCATATAAACATGTTGCTACTAATCATTCTATGCATAATATGGAGATGTTCTATAAATATGTTTTGATCTACATGTCATCCTATAACCATACATGCCCCTGGTTGCATTTATAGCTTGCTGTAGATTGTTCATATCTTGCTCCAAAGTTGCTTCATAATGTTGCTACCAGCCTATTAACATTAAGTTCAGTTGTTTCCATGTGTTTTGCTAGTGTTCCATGCACCCTATGACCTTGCTCTTGCCATGCTTAGCTTCACAAATATGTCTTCTTACTGTTGGGTGCCTAGCCATGCCATGTATTGCTCTGTAGTGAGTTGCACAAGCTCATCTACATGCCTTCATAATTATGTTTCTGCCATGTTTGAATCCATAATATAACATGCCATGTTTACGTGGGTGCCATCATATTTTCTGATCCTTTTGGCTTATGGTCACTAAGGGACTTTTAATCTATGCTTTGAGTAGAATCATGCCATGTCTTTGGTTGCCATGATAAGTTCCTGTAACAGGTTGTTTGATAGCTCTAAACATTGCATCGTGATGTTATTTTCTGCAAAGTCTAAAATTGTTATAACTTGCAATCGTATCATGTGTGTTTGAGCATGTTCTAGTGATTTCTGGAGATAGTTCAGTCTTCATGTTTTGTTATGCTCTACCTGTACATCATGCCCATGTCTTTTGTTTTCATATTGAGATGTTGTAGTGTATTGTTTTGATGATTGCAATATGCCTAGTTGATGTTTTGGACAGTTTGTCCTTATAACTTGTTTCATGTGTGTGTGCGTTGAACCGTTGCTCCGTTTTGAGTGTGCTCTATATGAAACTTGCTTAGAATTGCATGTAGTTTCATATTATCATGTTGCATCATTGTTTTGAGGTGTTTGCTTGATGTTTGGGTGCATTTTGCATCAATGCCATGTTTAACTTGTGTTGCTCATATCTTCTAGGCCGTAGCTCCAAATCTAATGAACTTATATGTAACTTGACTAGAATCTCATGTAGATCATCTTTGTGCATCTTAACTTGCTGTTTAATAACTTGTACATAAGGTTTATTCAGATCTGGACCAATTTCGAAATATGCATATGAGGACTTACCGGAATTGTTATATGTTGTTCCCGGCCTCATTTAAACTTGCTTTGATGTGTTGCTCTTGTTTGCATCATCTCTTGCCATGAGTAGCTTCATGTAGCCTTGTCATGCATCATGCTTGTTAGTGCATCATGTCATGTTCATGTGTGGTGTGTTTACGATGTTGTGTGCTTCTTTCGATAGTTCCTGATTCGTTGCGATCGTGAGGATCCGTTCGTCTACGCTTGGTTCGGCTTCATCCGTTCATCTTCTTCATGGACTCGTTCTTCTTCCTTGCGGGATTTCAGGCAAGATGACCGCTACCCTGGATCTCAATACTATCATTGCTATGCTAGTTGCTTCGTTCTATCGCTATGCTGCTCTACATATTACCTGTTTATCAAGCCATCCCAAATTGCCATGAACCTCTAACCTTTGACACCTTTGCTATGCAAACCGTTGTTTGGCTATGTTACCGCTTTTGCTCAGCCCCCTCTTATAGCGTTTCTAGTTGCAGGTGAAGTTGAAGATTTCTCCATGGTGGACAGGATTTTGGTTGGGATATCACAATATCTCTTATATTATTAATGCATCTATATACTTGGTAAAGGGTGTAAGACTCAACCTTATGCCTCGTGTTTTGTTCCACTCTTGCCGCCCTAGTTTCCGTCATACCGGTGTTATGTTCCCGGATTTTGCGTTCCTTACGCGGTCGGGTGATTTATGGGACCCCCTTAACAGTTCGCTTTGAATAAAACTCCTCCAGCAAGGCCCAACCTTGGTTTTACCATTTGCCTCACCACCACCTACCCCTTTCCCTTGGGTCGGCCAACCCGAGGGTCATCTTTATTTTAGCCCCCCGGGCCAGTGCTTGTCTAAGTGTTGGTCCGAACCGAGCGATGTCCGGCACCCCCTGGGCAACCAGGGTCTATGCCAACCCGACGTCTTGCTCATCCGGTGTGCCTTGAGAACGAGATATGTGCAGCTCCTATCGGGATTTGTCGGCACAATGGGAGGTCTTGCTGGTCTTGTTTTACCATTGTCGAAATGTCTTGTAAACCGGGATTCCGAGTCTGATCGGGTCTTCCTGGGAGAAGGTCTATTCCTTCGTTGATCGCGAGAGCTTGTCATGGGCTAAGTTGGGACACCCCTGCAGGGTATAATCTTTCGAAAGCCGTGCCTGCGGTTATAGGCAGATGGGAATTTGTTAATGTCCGGTTGTAGATAACTTGACACCAGATCCGAATTAAAACGCATCAACCGCGTGTGTACCCGTGATGGTCTCTTCTCGGCGGAGTCCGGGAAGTGAACACGGTTTCTGGGTTATGTTTGACGTAAGTAGGAGTTCAGGATCACTTATTGATCATTACTAGTTGACGACCGTTCCGCTTGTTCTCTTCTCGCTCTTATTTGCGTATGTTAGCCACCATATATGCTTAGTCGCTGCTGCAACCACACCACTTTACCCCTTCCATTCCTTTTAGCTTTGCTAGTCTTGATACCCATGGTAATGGGATTGCTGAGTCCTCGTGGCTCACAGATTACTACAACAACAGTTGTAGGTACAGGTTGTGCGATGATCATGACGCGAGAGCGATGCTTGCTTGCGTTGAGTTCTTCTTCTGCTTCTTCTTTGATTAGGGATAGGTTCCAGGTCGGCAGCCTGGGCTAGTAGGGTGGATGTCGTTTGAGTTTCTGTTTGTGTTTCATCCGTAGTCGGATGATGCTCTGATGTATTGTGATGTTGTATTCGTGTGGCATTGTATGCCTTATGTATGTATCCCCATCTATTATGTAATGTTGATGTAATGATATCCACCTTGCAAAAGTGTTTCAATATGCTGGTCTATCCTTGGTGGGACCTTCGAGTTCCTTTTGTATAGGGTCGCATATTGGGCGTGACAACAGGGAAACTACCACCTCTGCCAAGGAGGCTTTTAGTAAGGGGGGAATCGAGAGTCCCTCCTTCCAAGGGGAGAAAAGGACTGCTTCCGAAGACCCGGAGGCCAAGGCCTCAAAGCGGGGAAAGAAATCTGCACCGGAAGGTCCTGTGCCGGGAAGAGCCCCGGCCGCACAGTCTCCCCATAGGAATCAGCCCTCCAGCGAGCCGTAAGTAAAAAAGGGGAATTTTGTAATAGGGAACGCCCCTATATTATTTCCAAAGGTAACCGAAGTTTTCACCTTGTAGTTCGGATCTCGGCCCATCTCAGCAGAGCTCAACTTCGGGGGACCTTCGTCCGGAGATGATGGAGAGCGAGACGCCTCCATCTGCTGCCCCGTCGGGCGGGGCGGACAACCCTGAGGTGTCATCACGGAGGGTCTCCCCGAGTCCGGCGGGGCCGGAGAGTCCGGCACCCATTGGAGCACGGCCGGTGGAGCTGCAGGATTTGCTCAAGAGGGCGTCTATCTCGGAAGATCACCGCACATTAATGAGTATGGTAATTGAGAGGATCTCATCCGTCGAAAGCGGGTTGTATGAGGACATCAGAAATTTGCTGACGGGGTTTGAGGTACGCAAAAAATGACATACCTTTTGACAGTTTTGCACATGGAGTGCGCCCTGTATAGATAGTAGCCCCTGAGACTTGGTATGCTGTCGAAAGCGACAGCGTGCCAAGGATCATAATCTCAGTAATAGAATGTCGCCTTTCCTATGCAGGTGGCGAAACATTCGGTGGCCAGCCGGACTGATGGAGTTGCCGAGCTGAAGAGGCAACTCAATGTTGCGGATGCGGACATCGCGCTGGTCAATAAACGACTTGATGATTCACAAGGTAGGTGGTTGCTCCGCGGTCGCCTAGTAAGGGAGCTGACGCCCATTCCTTACAATTTGTATGCTTGATGCAGATGGTGCTGCTGCTGTGGAAGACCTTCGAGCAGAGCTTGCTCGAGCCAAGGAGCAAGCCAGGAAAAGTGATGCGGCTGCCTCGAAGGCAGCGGAAGAGCTAAAAGCCGAAAAGGCTGCTCACTACCGAAGCAGGGAAGAGATGGCCGGAATGGCCTTGAATTAAAAGATGCTACCGACCGTTGTGAGGTTCTTGAAGGAGAACGCCGAGTGGAGCAAGAGGGCCTGAAGAAGGCTGCCACCAAAGTCAAGGATGCCCGGAGTGAGACGCGGGCTATGAAGGAGGAACTGCGTCAAGCCGGAGACATTGCGGCTGGAAAGCCCTTTCTTCTGAGTAGGAAGTTCACGGATCCGAAGTATGCTCAGCTGGGCCAGTTGTGTGGCGCGGAGGATCCTTACCTGGATTTGGCGGCGAGTGCGGCGGACGCAGTCGTGCACTTCCGAAGCCAGAAGGATCACGAAATGGAGGAGCTTTACTGGTCTCAATTCCATAATCCAGAGCGTCCACTTCCGTTGACTGATCGGCTGGCTGAGTGCGCTGAGCTGAATAGATTGTCCGGACTTGCCATGACGGATGTGGTCGCTCATCTGTGGCCGGAAAGGCCCAAGCCGAAGAGTTATTTTCGCTTGTTGCAGCAATTCCTTGGGGCGGTGCCGCATATCAAGGCGATGAAGCGGACGGCATGCATAGAAGGTGCACGGATGGCTCTCTCGCCCATGTGAAAACATACTGGGCGGAGATGGATGCCACCGCTGTTGCATCCCGGGGTTCGAACAAAAGCCGATTACCCGCCGAGCACTATTTTGAGGAAGTCCTGCAGGGCGCTCGTTTAATAGAGTCGCGGTGCTCGAAAGATGTTATGTTTAAATGACATGTATGATTTCTGAGATCATGTTTATAATGCAACGGCTTTTTATAATTGTGCTTTCAAGTATTGAACTATCTCCTGTGCGGCCGTATATGTATGAATAACCTGAAAGTTGCAGTCTTTGGCTTCAGCCCCCACGCACATGGTGCGGGGGTGTTTGCAAAAAAGAAAGGTGCTTTTTCACACTTAATCCAACGTCTTGGTCCTTCGAACGAGGTGATAGCATAGCAAACTAGGCAACCGGACTATAATGCTTTATCACTTTCACTTAGCCATAGGAGCTCGATGGTGGGGCTACTATATAGCCCCTAGAGGCACCGCGCTCTCCGAACTCGGGGCGCGTATGTGCCTGACCGGGAAGCGGTCCTTCATCAAAGCAGAGGAATTCTAAACATTCCAATAGTCGATCGAGTGGTTGACCAGTCTCTCGCTATATCATGACAGTCAGTTTTCGGCTTTCTCTACTGAGGTGCTCGCCCGGCCGAACCGGGGCACAATCGCAGTAGTTCTCCTGGTGCCGCGTTAGCCGATGGAGCGGAACGTAAGGCAGAAAAACACAGGAGCCGGGCAAACCCAACATTTGACCAAAGACATGATTCGGAGCTGGTGCATATAAGGCCTAACTCGAGACGCCGAACACTCCCTGAGGTGTTCGGTCTTTATGATACCGGGCAGAACAATGCCCTAAGCCCCTAGTGTCCAGGTACAGGCGGGAACTTCTGACGCGGCCGATGCCAAAACGCCAGCCTCCTCCTCGGTTATGGTAGAAAACCGGGGGATGTGTATCAACAAGAGACAGTAAGAAAGGTTTATGGAGGGTCTTAATGTGAAAAGAATCCTTGCAACGGGTCCCTGCTGCACATCTGCGCCTGTGTCTCCGTTGTGCTATATCCTGGACGGGTGTAGCACGTGCTTCATCTGTAAAAGAGAAGGACTTAGTTTGGAAGAAATATCGTGCAAAAGTTGTATTTAAAATAAAGTATAATTTGGAAGATGAATAAAGTTGAGCTTTATTGGCTCTCATCGTTTATACGTGCAGCCCCTTGTAAAGGGGTATGCGGCTGGGAAGCCCCTTGTTTATTTACGCCGGACTCGCCTAACCGTGTCCGAGGTCTGAATGGCCTGTTTTTAGGGGCTTTGACCTGCAAGGTTGGATTAGTGTGTGGCTGTCAAGGCGGCCTCACGTTCTCCGTGGTCGAGGAACACTCGGAGTTACTCTTTAATGAGATTATGCCACGTGGACCGGGCATTTTAAGCTTAAGAGACGCGTAATGTGTTATTGCGTTAAAGCGGGCGAAAGCTTCGCGTCCCAGTAGTGCTTGAGGGCCACTGTGAAATGGGGCGATATGGAGAGTGAGCTTTTCGCGACGGAGGTTGTCGGATGAACAGGACACAACCTCTAGTGGTATAGAGCCTGTTTAATTGGCTTAAAGGCCTGGCGTCACTCCTTTGAAGGAAGTGCTGCTACGGCGAATTTTGGTAGGGTCTATCCCCATTCTGCGGATGGTGTCCTAGTATGGCAGGTGCCGCACTATGTTTTCGTGTTATCACATGAAGTGAGTTCACTGTTTTGACTTCTAGTGGGAAAGTCTTCTGTTTTCCGGCGTGCTGCTTGTGGGGTTCGTCGTCGTCTTTGCTTGGTGTGTCGAGCCCCTTGCGTTCAGCGTTAAGTCGGCCGGACTGTTTGAAGACCCAACAATCTCTATGGGTATGGTTTGCAGGCTTCCCGGAGGTACTATGTATTTGACATAGCCTATCCAGAATTTTGTTTAGGTTGGATAGCTCGTCACTATTGTCCTTGAGGGGCGGTGTTTTATTATTCGGCCGAGAGCTTTTGAATCCGGCGTTGACCGCCGTGCTATTTGGGCCATCTTCCTTATTCCGGCGCTGATCTTTTCTGCGTCGTGATTTCCCATTTCCATCCGTGACTTCGGATGTACTCGGGTCGCTGGTGCTGCATCTAGCCAGCCAGCTGTCTTCCCCCACGCAAAAGCGGGTCATGAGGCTTGTTAGTGAGGCCATTGTTCTTGGTTTTTCCTGGATGAGGTGTCTGGCGAGCCATTCGTCTCGGACGTTGTGCTTAAAGGCTGCTAAGGCTTCGGCGTCCGGACAGTCGACTATTTGGTTCTTTTTGGTGAGGAACCTGTTCCAGAATTTGCGTGTTGACTCTCCGGGCTGTTGAGTTATGTGACTTAAATCGTCTGCATCCGGAGGGAGGACATAAGTCCCTTAAAAATTTGCTCGAAACGCATCCTCGAGCTCTTCCCAACTTCCAATGGTATTTTCTGGGAGGCTTTTGAGCCAATGCCGAGCTGGCCCTTTGAGCTTGAGGGGTAGGTATTTTATGGCATGGAGATCTCCTCTGGCCATATGTATGTGTAGGATATAATCCTCAATCCAGACTCCGGGGTCTGTTGTTCCATCATATGCCTCTATGTTTACGGGTTTGAATCCTGCTGGAAATTCATGATCCAGTACCTCGTCGGTTAAACATAGTGGGTGTGCGGCGCCCCTGTATTTAGGTGTGTCGTTGTCTTCAAACGCTCGGCGGGTTGTGTTGCTTCCTGGAGTCTTCTTTTTTGGCCCATAGATAGACCTGACCGGGTCATCCTTTTTCCGAGGATCTTTATGCTGATTGTGTGCCGGCTTGTGTGCGGAGCCCCTTGCTGCTCTTAGCCTGTCATCTGGCCGTCTATCCGGCTAGGCGGCCTCTTTCTTTTTTGACTGCGGGGGCTCTAAGGCCTCCTCGTCGAATTCAGGCAACAGCTTGCGCTTCGGGTAACTCTTTGCCTGGCGACTAGCGTCATATTTATCTGCGGTATTGAGTACTTTGCTCCATCTCATTCTGAGTGCGTCCTCTGCTGTTTTGAGCTTCCGCTTTTGCTTCTTCAAACTTCTTGCAGTAGCGACGAGCCTTTTATGAAGGTTCTTATGCTCTGGTGATGTGTTCGGCATGAGATCGTCTAGGCTCTTGTTTTCGCCGGGGGTGGGTTGCTTCTCCAGTTCACCGTGTTCGGATGATTGCTTGGTGGCGTGTTCGCCGTCCACTGCTTCGCCCTGCTCTAGGGCCGGGTCTGTATGGGTGCCATTTTTATCGAGGCGGGACTTCGGGCGGCGCTTGCGTCGCCGTTTTGGTTGTTTGGTGGGGGAGTTGTCCTTCGCCATGTCCCGTTGTTCCTCATTATCGCTTCCTTTTGGTGTATCCACCATGTATACGTCGTGAGTTGGGGTGGCTTTCCAGTGCCCGATAGGCGCTGGTTCTTGGTCGCCTCCGGCATCGTTGTCCATACCGTCGATGTCTTCGGAGTCGAAGTCTCGCATGTCGGTTAGATCATCGACAGTGGCTACTAAGTGGGTGGTGGGTGGGCATTGAATTTCTTCGTCGTCCGCATCCCAACCGCCCTGACCGTAGTCCGCCCAAGGCTCTCCTGATAACGAGAGATACTTTAGCGAACTCAAGATGTCACCGAAAGGTGAGTGTTGAAAGATGTCCGCGGCGGTGAACTCCATGATCGGCGCCCAACCGGATTCGGTTGGAGGGGCGCGGGAGGCTCAGAGTCCGGCAAGGAGTCCGGCACCTCGGAGTCACGGGCTTCATGAGGGACAAGATTAGTGTTCGGCTCTATCACCGTAGAGGTTGCAGCCCCCGAGGCGGTGTCTAGCCATCCATCCTCGATCTGCACAGCCGGCTCCGAATTGAAGATCGGAGCGGGCTCGAGTGCGGCCTCCAGGGTACTATCCGGCTGCAGAGCTAAATCATGCCCGTCGTGACAGTGCGGCGCGCTTGGCTGTGACTCGAATCCATCGAAGATCAAGTCCCCGCGGATGTCAGCCATGAAGTTCAAACTTCCAAATCTGACCTGACGGCTAGGGGCGTAGCTTTCGATCTGCTCCAGATGGCCATGCAAATTGGCCCGCAGTGCAAAGCCGCCGAATACGAAGATCTGTCCGGGGAGGAAGGTCTCACCCTGGACTGCATCGTTGATGATGATCGAAGAAGCCATCGAGCCTATCGGTGACGACACAGAGGAACTCTCAATGAAAGCACCAATGTCGGTGTCAAAACCGGCGGATCTCGGGTAGGGGGTCCCGAACTGTGCGTCTAGGCGGATGGTAACAGGAGACAAGGGACAGGACGTTTTACCCGGGTTCGGGCCCTCTTGATGGAGGTAAAACCCTACGTCCTGCTTGATTAATATTGATGATGTGTGTTACAAGAGTAGATCTACCACGAGATCAAGGAGGCTAAACCCTAGAAGCTAGCCTATGGTATGATTGTTGTTCGTCCTATGGACTAAAGCCATCCGGTTTATATAGATACCGGAGAGGGCTAGGGTTACACAGAGTCGGTTACAATGGTAGGAGATCTACATATCCGTATCGCCAAGCTTGCCTTCCACGCCAAGGAAAGTCCCATCCGGACACGGGACGAAGTCTTCAATCTTGTATCTTCATAGTCTTCGAGTCCGGCTGATGATGATAGTTCGGCTATCCGGACACCCCCTAGTCCAGGACTCCCTCAGTACTTCTGTGCAATTTACTCAAGAAACACCCATGTTGTGTGTTGGAAATATGCCCTAGAGGCAATAATAAAAGTATTATTATATTTCATTGTTCATGATAATTGTCTTTTATTCATGCTATAACTGTATTATCCGGAAATCGTAATACACGTGTGAATACTTAGACCACACAATGTCCCTGGTAAGCCTCTAGTTGACCAGCTCGTTGTGATCAACAGATAGTCATGGTTTCCTGACTATGGACATTGGATGTCGTTGATAACGGGATCACATCATTAGGAGAATGATGTGATGGACAAGACCCAATCCTAAGCATAGCATAAAAGATCGTGTAGTTCGTTTTGCTAGAGCTTTGCAAGTGTCAAGTATCTCTTCCTTCGACCATGAGATCGTGTAACTCCCGGATACCGTAAGAGTGCCTTGGGTGTACCAAACGTCACAACGTAACTGGGTGACTATAAAGGTGCATTACAGGTATCTCCGAAAGTAGCTGTTGGGTTGACACGGATCGAGACTGGGATTTGTCACTCCGTATGACGGAGAGGTATCTCTGGGCCCACTCGGTAATGCATCATCATATTGAGCTCAATGTGACCAAGGTGTTGGACACGGGATCATGCATTACGGTACGAGTAAAGTGACTTGCCGGTAACGAGACTGAACAAGGTATTGGGATACCGACGATCGAGTCTCGGGCAAGTAACGTACCGATTGACAAAGGGAATTGCATACAGGGTTTGATCGAATCCTCGACATAGTGGTTCATCCGATGACAACATCGAGGAGCATGTGGGAGCCATCATGGGTATCCAGATCCCGCTGATGGTTATTGACTGAGAGAGTCTCGGTCATGTCTGCATGTCTCCCGAACCCGTAGGGTCTACACACTTAAGGTTCAGTTACGCTAGGGTTATAGGGATATGTATATGCAGTAACCCGAATGTTGTTCGGAGTCCCGGATGAGATCCCGGACGTCACGAGGAGTTCCGGAATGGTCCGGAGGTAAAGATTTATATATGGGAAGTCCTGTTTCGGGCATCGGGACAAGTTTCGGGGTTATCGGTATTGTACCGGGACCACCGGAAGGGTCCCGGGGGTCCACCGGGTGGGTCCACCTGTCCCGGGGGGCCACATGGGCTGTAAGGGGGTGCGCCTTGGCCTAATGGGCCAAGGGCACCAGCCCCACATAGGCCCATGCGCCTAGGGTTTAAGGGGGCAAGAGTCCTAGGAGGGTAAGGCACCTCCTAGGTGCCTTGGGGGGAGGGAAAACCCCCCTTGGCCGCCGCACCCCCTAGGAGATTGGATCTCCTAGGGCCGGCCACCCCCCCTTGGCACCCCTATATATAGTGGGGGAGAGGAGGGACTTCATACCTGAACGCCCTGGCCTTTGGTTGCCTCCTTCTCCCTCCCCAACACCTCCTCCACCTCCATAGTGCTTAGCGAAGCTCTGCCGGAGTACTGCAGCTCCATCAACACCACGCCGTCGTGCTGCTGCTGGTGCCATCTCCCTCAACCTCTCCTCCCTTCCTTGCTGGATCAAGAAGGAGGAGACGTGGCTGTTCCGTACGTGTGTTGAACGCGGAGGTGCCGTCCGTTTGGCGCTGGTCATCGGTGATTTGGATCACGTCGAGTACGACTACATCATCACCTTGCAAGCTTCCGCACGCGATCTACAAGTGGTATGTAGATGCAAACTCTCTCCCTAGACTCGTTGCTTAGATGAACTCATAGATGGATCTTGGTGAAACCGTAGGAAAAATTTTAATTTTCTGCAACGTTCCCCAACAGTGGCATCATGAGCTAGGTCTATGCGTAGTTCTCTTTGCACGAGTAGAACACAACTTTGTTGTGGGCGTGGATTTTGTCATCTTACTTGCCTCTACTAGTCTTTTCTTGCTCAACGGTATTGTGGGATGAAGCGGCCCGGACCAACCTTACACGTACTCTTACGTGAGACCGGTTCCACCGACTGACATGCACAAGTTGCATAAGGTGGCTGGCGGGTGTCTGTCTCTCCCACCTTAGTTGGAGCGGAATCGATGAACAGGGCCCTTATGAAGGGTAAATAGAAGTTGACAAAATCACGTTGTGGTGATTCGTAGGTAAGAAAACGTTCTTGCTAGAACCCAATTGCAGCCACGTAAAAGATGCAACAACAATTAGAGGACGTCTAACTTGTTTTTGCAGCGATTGATCATGTGATGTGATATGGCCAGAAGTTGTGATGAATGATGAATTGTGATGTATGAGATCATGTTCTTTGTAATAGGATTCACGACTTGCATGTCGATGAGTATGACAACCGGCAGGAGCCATAGGAGTTGTCATTATTTTTTGTATGACCTGCGTGTCATTGAATAACGCCATGTAAACTACTTTACTTTATTGCTAAACGTTAGTCATAGAAGTAGAAGTAGTCGTTGGCGTGACAACTTCATGAAGACACGATGATGGAGATCATGATGATGGAGATCATGGTGTCAAGCCGGTGACAAGATGATCATGGAGCCCCGAAGATGAAGATCAATGGAGCTATATGATATTGGCCATATCATGTCACAACTATATAATTGCATGTGATGTTTATTATGTATTATGCATCTTGTTTACTTAGGACGACGGTAGTAAATAAGATGATCCCTTATAAAATTTCAAGAAGTGTTCTCCCCTAACTGTGCACCGTTGCTACAGTTCGTCGTTTCTAAGCACCACGTGATGATCGGGTGTGATGGATTCTTACGTTCACATACAACGGGTGTAAGACAGTTTTACACAGCGAAAACACTTAGGGTTAACTTGACGAGCCTAGCATGTGCAGACATGGCCTCGGAACACGGAGACCGAAAGGTCGAACACGAGTCGTATGGAAGATACGATCAACATGAAAATGTTCACCGACGATGACTAGTCCGTCTCACGTGATGATCGGACACGGACTAGTCGACTCGGATCGTGTAACACTTAGATGACTAAAGGGATGTCTAATCTAAGTGGGAGTTCATAATTTGATTAGAACTTTATTATCATGAACTTAGTCTAAAACCTTTGCAAATATGTCTTGTAGATCAATGGCCAACGCTAATGTCAACATGAACTTCAACGCGTTCCTAGAGAAAACCAAGCTGAAAGATGATGGCAGCAACTATACGGACTGGGTCCGGAACCTGAGGATCATCCTCATAGCTGCCAGGAAACAATATGTCCTAGAAGGACCGCTAGGTGACGCTCCCGTCCCAGAGAACCAAGACATTATGAATGCTTGGCAGTCTCGCGCTGATGATTACTCCCTCGTTCAGTGCGGCATGCTTTACAGCTTAGAACCGGGGCTCCAAAAGCGTTTTGAGCATCACGGAGCATATGAGATGTTCGAAGAGCTGAAACTAGTTTTTCAAGCTCATGCCCGGGTCGAGAGATATGATGTCTCCGACAAGTTCTACAGTTGTAAGATGGAGGAGAACAGTTCTGTCAGTGAGCACATCCTGAAGATGTCTGGGTTGCACAACCGTATGACCCAGCTGAACATTAACCTCCCAGATGAGGCGGTCATTGACAGAATCCTCCAGTCGCTCCCACCAAGCTACAAGAGCTTTGTGATGAACTACAACATGCAGGGAATGGAAAAGACCATTCCTGAAGTGTTCTCGATGCTGAAGTCAGCAGAGGCTGAAATCAAGAAAGAACATCAAGTGTTGATGGTCAATAAGACCACTAAGTTCAAGAAGGGCAAGGGTAAGAAGAACTTCAAGAAGGACGGCAAAGATGTTGCCGCGCCTGGTAAGCCAGTTACCGGGAAGAAGTCAAAGAATGGACCCAAGCCTGAGACTGAGTGCTTTTATTGCAAGGGGAAGGGTCACTGGAAGCGGAACTGCCCCAAATACTTAGCGGATAAGAAGGCCGGCAACACCAAAGGTATATTTGATATACATGTGATTGATGTGTACCTTACCAGTACTCGTAGTAACTCCTGGGTATTTGATACCGGTGCCGTTGCTCATATTTGTAACTCACAGCAGGAGCTGCGGAATAAACGGAGACTGGCGAAGGACGAGGTGACGATGCGCGTCGGGAATGGTTCCAGAGTCGATGTGATCGCCGTCGGCACGCTGCCTCTACATTTACCTACGGGATTAGTTTTGAACCTTAATAATTGTTATTTAGTGCCAAGTTTGAGCATGAACATTGTATCTGGATCTCGTTTAATACGAGATGGCTACTCATTTAAGTCTGAGAATAATGGTTGTTCGATTTATATGAGAGATATGTTTTATGGTCATGCTCCGATGGTCAATGGTTTATTCTTAATGAATCTCGAGCGTAATATTACACATGTTCATAGTGTAGATGCCAAAAGATTTAAAGTTGATAACGATAGTCCCACATACTTGTGGCACTGCCGCCTTGGTCACATTGGTGTCAAGCGCATGAAGAAGCTCCATGCCGATGGACTTTTAGAGTCTCTTGATTATGAATCGTTTGACACGTGCGAACCATGCCTCTTAGGTAAAATGACCAAGACTCCGTTCTCCGGAACAATGGAGCGAGCAACCAACTTGTTGGAAATCATACATACCGATGTGTGCGGTCCAATGAGCGTTGAGGCTCGCGGAGGATATCGTTATGTTCTCACTCTCACAGATGACTTGAGTAGATATGGGTATGTCTACTTAATGAAACACAAGTCTGAGACCTTTGAAAAGTTCAAGGAATTTCAGAATGAGGTGGAGAATCAACGTGACCGAAAGATAAAATTCTTACGATCAGATCGTGGAGGAGAATACTTAAGTCACGAATTTGGTACACACTTAAAGAAATGTGGAATCGTTTCACAGCTCACGCCGCCTGGAACACCTCAGCGAAACGGTGTGTCCGAACGTCGTAATCGCACTCTATTGGATATGGTGCGGTCTATGATGTCTCTTACCGATTTACCGCTATCATTTTGGGGATACGCTCTAGAGACAGCTACATTCACTTTAAATAGGGCACCGTCTAAATCCGTTGAGACGACACCGTATGAATTATGGTTTGGAAAGAAACCTAAGCTGTCGTTTCTAAAAGTTTGGGGATGCGAAGCTTATGTCAAGAAACTTCAACCTGAAAAGCTCGAACCCAAGTCGGAAAAATGCGTATTCATAGGATACCCTAAGGAAACTATAGGGTATACCTTCTACTTAAGATCCGAAGGCAAGATCTTTGTTGCCAAGAACGGATGCTTTCTGGAAAAAGAGTTTCTCTCGAAAGAAGTAAGTGGGAGGAAAGTAGAACTCGATGAAGTACTACCTCTTGAGCGGGATAGTGACGCAGCACAGGAAACCGTTCCTGTGATGCCCACACCAACTGAAGAGGAAAACCATGATAATGATCAAAGTACTTCGGATCAAGTTACTGCTGAACTTCGTAGGTCCACAAGGACACGTTCCGCACCAGAGTGGTACGGCAACCCTGTCCTGGAAATCATGTTGTTAGACAACAATGAACCTTCGAACTATGAAGAAGCAATGGCGGGCCCGGATTCCAACAAATGGCTTGAAGCCATGAAATCCGAGATAGAATCCATGTATGAAAACAAAGTATGGACTTTGACAGACTTGCCCGATGATCGGCGAGCGATAGAAAACAAATGGATCTTTAAGAAGAAGACGGACGCGGATGGTAATGTTACCATCTATAAAGCTCGACTTGTCGCTAAGGGTTATCGACAGGTTCAAGGGATTGACTACGACGAGACATTCTCTCCCGTAGCGAAGCTAAAGTCCGTCCGAATCATGTTAGCAATTGCCGCATACTATGATTATGAGATATGGCAGATGGACGTCAAAACAGCATTCCTTAACGGGCATCTTAAGGAAGAACTGTATATGATGCAGCCGGAAGGTTTTGTCGATCCTCGGAACGCTAACAAAGTATGCAAGCTCCAGCGATCCATTTATGGACTGGTGCAAGCATCTCGGAGTTGGAACATTCGCTTTGATGAGATGATCAAAGCGTTTGGGTTTATGCAGACTTATGGAGAAGCCTGCGTTTACAAGAAAGTGAGTGGGAGCTCTGTAGCATTTCTCATATTATATGTAGATGACATACTCCTGATGGGAAATAATATAGAATTTCTGGACAGCATTAAGGCCTACTTGAATAAGTGTTTTTCAATGAAGGACCTTGGAGAAGCTGCTTATATATTAGGCATCAAGATCTATAGAGATAGATCGAGACGCCTCATAGGTCTTTCACAAAGCACATACCTTGATAAGATTTTGAAGAGATTCAGAATGGATCAGTCCAAGAAGGGGTTCTTGCCTATGTTACAAGGTATGAGACTGAGCTCAGCTCAGTCACCGACCACGGCAAAAGATAAAGAAGAGATGAGTGTCATCCCCTATGCTTCAGCCATAGGATCTATTATGTATGCCATGCTGTGTACCAGACCCGATGTAAACCTTGCCGTAAGTTTGGTAGCAAGATACCAAAGTAATCCCGGCAAGGAACACTGGACAGCGGTCAAGAATATCCTGAAGTACCTGAAAAGGACAAAGGACATGTTTCTCGTTTATGGAGGAGACGAAGAGCTCGTCGTAAAGGGTTACGTCGACGCTAGCTTCGACTCAGATCTGGATGACTCTAAGTCACAAACCGGATACGTGTATATGTTGAATGGTGGAGCAGTAAGCTGGTGCAGCTGCAAGCAGAGCGTCGTGGCGGGATCTACGTGTGAAGCGGAGTACATGGCAGCCTCGGAGGCAGCACATGAAGCGATTTGGGTGAAGGAGTTCATCACCGACCTAGGAGTCATACCCAATGCGTCGGGGCCGATCAAACTCTTCTGTGACAACACTGGAGCTATTGCCCTCGCAAAGGAGCCCAGGTTTCACAAGAAGACCAGGCACATCAAGCGTCGTTTCAACTCCATCCGTGAAAATGTTCAAGATGGAGACATAGAGATTTGCAAAGTGCACACGGATCTGAATGTCGCAGATCCGCTGACTAAACCTCTCTCGCGTGCAAAACATGATCAACACCAGAACTCTATGGGTGTTCGATTCATCACAATGTAACTAGATTAGTGACTCTAGTGCAAGTGGGAGACTGTTGGAAATATGCCCTAGAGGCAATAATAAAAGTATTATTATATTTCATTGTTCATGATAATTGTCTTTTATTCATGCTATAACTGTATTATCCGGAAATCGTAATACACGTGTGAATACTTAGACCACACAATGTCCCTGGTAAGCCTCTAGTTGACCAGCTCGTTGTGATCAACAGATAGTCATGGTTTCCTGACTATGGACATTGGATGTCGTTGATAACGGGATCACATCATTAGGAGAATGATGTGATGGACAAGACCCAATCCTAAGCATAGCATAAAAGATCGTGTAGTTCGTTTTGCTAGAGCTTTGCAAGTGTCAAGTATCTCTTCCTTCGACCATGAGATCGTGTAACTCCCGGATACCGTAAGAGTGCCTTGGGTGTACCAAACGTCACAACGTAACTGGGTGACTATAAAGGTGCATTACAGGTATCTCCGAAAGTAGCTGTTGGGTTGACACGGATCGAGACTGGGATTTGTCACTCCGTATGACGGAGAGGTATCTCTGGGCCCACTCGGTAATGCATCATCATATTGAGCTCAATGTGACCAAGGTGTTGGACACGGGATCATGCATTACGGTACGAGTAAAGTGACTTGCCGGTAACGAGACTGAACAAGGTATTGGGATACCGACGATCGAGTCTCGGGCAAGTAACGTACCGATTGACAAAGGGAATTGCATACAGGGTTTGATCGAATCCTCGACATAGTGGTTCATCCGATGACAACATCGAGGAGCATGTGGGAGCCATCATGGGTATCCAGATCCCGCTGATGGTTATTGACTGAGAGAGTCTCGGTCATGTCTGCATGTCTCCCGAACCCGTAGGGTCTACACACTTAAGGTTCAGTTACGCTAGGGTTATAGGGATATGTATATGCAGTAACCCGAATGTTGTTCGGAGTCCCGGATGAGATCCCGGACGTCACGAGGAGTTCCGGAATGGTCCGGAGGTAAAGATTTATATATGGGAAGTCCTGTTTCGGGCATCGGGACAAGTTTCGGGGTTATCGGTATTGTACCGGGACCACCGGAAGGGTCCCGGGGGTCCACCGGGTGGGTCCACCTGTCCCGGGGGGCCACATGGGCTGTAAGGGGGTGCGCCTTGGCCTAATGGGCCAAGGGCACCAGCCCCACATAGGCCCATGCGCCTAGGGTTTAAGGGGGCAAGAGTCCTAGGAGGGTAAGGCACCTCCTAGGTGCCTTGGGGGGAGGGAAAACCCCCCTTGGCCGCCGCACCCCCTAGGAGATTGGATCTCCTAGGGCCGGCCACCCCCCCTTGGCACCCCTATATATAGTGGGGGAGAGGAGGGACTTCATACCTGAACGCCCTGGCCTTTGGTTGCCTCCTTCTCCCTCCCCAACACCTCCTCCACCTCCATAGTGCTTAGCGAAGCTCTGCCGGAGTACTGCAGCTCCATCAACACCACGCCGTCGTGCTGCTGCTGGTGCCATCTCCCTCAACCTCTCCTCCCTTCCTTGCTGGATCAAGAAGGAGGAGACGTGGCTGTTCCGTACGTGTGTTGAACGCGGAGGTGCCGTCCGTTTGGCGCTGGTCATCGGTGATTTGGATCACGTCGAGTACGACTACATCATCACCTTGCAAGCTTCCGCACGCGATCTACAAGTGGTATGTAGATGCAAACTCTCTCCCTAGACTTGTTGCTTAGATGAACTCATAGATGGATCTTGGTGAAACCGTAGGAAAAATTTTAATTTTCTGCAACGTTCCCCAACATTGTGCACCGTGTTTGATTGCCATAAAGGCTCCGGCTGCATGAGAGCATGAACACGAGCATGGCATTTGGTTGCATGTTTGTGATCTTCACATGCAACGTTCGGCTGTTTGGGTGTGCGCGTAGTGATGGTTAATGTTAGACATATTAGGGTTTGGAACAATGCTCGATACCCTTGGTGGGTACGGCTGTCATATATTTATAAGAGGGAACCATACAAATACAAGTTATGTTACAACACGTATATCTAACATATACTTAGTCTAACACCCTCCCTCAATCTTAACTATGTCCTGAAACACTCAGGAGGTTAAGATTGCTACAACATCCTTCGAAAGAAGGCAAGGGCAAGGGTTTAGTGAAAATATCAGCAAGCTGATCCTTAGAAGAAATAAACTTAATCTGAAGGAGCTTCTGAGCAACACGTTCCCTCACAAAATGATAGTCAACTTCGATGTGCTTTGTTTTGGCATGAAACACTGGATTGGATGAAAGGTATGTGGCACCAATGTTATCACACCAAAGAACAGGCGGCTGACTCGGGGAGACCTTCAACTCTTGAAGCAATGACTGCACCCATATGATCTCAGCTGTGGCATTAGCAACGGCTTTGTACTCAGCTTCGGTACTACTTCGAGATACCGTAGCTTGCTTGCGAGCTTGCCAGGCGATCAAGTTAGGACCAAAGAACACAGCATGTCCCCTGTGGATCGCCGATCATCAGGACTACCAGCCCAATCGGCATCAGAAAATGCTGAAACCAGTCCAGAACATGCAGGCTGAAGATGGAGACCATATGAACCAGTGTGATGAATATAGCGCAAGATGCGCTTAACAGCAGACCAGTGAGGATCACGCGGTGCATGAAGGTACTGGCACACACGGTTAACAGCAAAAGATATGTCAGGGCGAGTAACGAGGAAGTACTGCAGCCCTCCAACAATACTGCGATACTCCATGGCATCCTCGGGAGAGAGCAAATCACCATCAAAAGTCGTCAATTTGTCTGTGGCAGACATAGGAGTCGCGGCGGTCTTGCATTGCAACATACCAGCACGACGTAGAAGATCCTGAGAGTACTTCCTCTGAGTAAGAGTCAGGCCACCATCAGAATGAAACACCTCTAGACCCAGGAAGTAATGGAGTCTCCCAAGATCTTTAACAGCAAACTCAGCACTAAGAGAGGACACAAGTCGATCCATAGCAGAAGCGGATGAACTGACAAGAATGATATCATCAACATAGACCAGAATGTACATAGTCACCTCCGGTCGTTAAAGAATAAACAGAGATGTATCCGCTGTAGAAGGCACAAAACCATGCGCACGAAGAGCAGCTCCAAGACGCGCATGCCACGCACGGGGGGGCTGCTTTAGACCATAGAGAGCCTTGACAAGACGACACAAATGATGCGGCTGGTCAGGATCAACAAACCCTGGCGGCTGACGCATGTAAACCTCTTCTTCTAGAACTCCATGGAGAAAAGCATTCTGAACATCAAGTTTTCGAAGCGACCATCCTCGAGTAACAGCCAATGAAAGAAGAACACGAATGGTAGTTGGTTTAATAACAGGACTGAACGTGTCTTCATAGTCAATGCCATACCGTTGTTTGAACCCCTTCGCCACCAGGCGTGCCTTGTACCTCTCAATGGAGCCATCAGCATGTTTCTTCACCTTGAACACCCATTTGGAGTCAATGATATTGACACCGGACGGAGGTGGAACCAGACGCCAAGTGTTGTTCTTCTGAAGAGCATGAATCTCCTGCTCCATCGCAGCATGCCAGTGTGGAATGCAAAGCGCTGCTTGAAGTGTCATGGTTCAGTCGTAGGATCAGCTTCAGCATGTGCCACACAAGCCGCAAGCCATGCGACAGTCCCGTCAGTATACTTCTTCGGCTGAAAAATACCGCTCTTGCTGCGAGTATGAGGGCGCAGGACTACAGGCGGAGGTGGCGAAGATCGGTCCGGCGTACTTGACAAAGAGTGGTCCGGCGTGGTTGACAACGACGGATCAGGTGACACAGGTGCACCAGGCGACATGGGCGCTCCGGCGAACCCGCGTGCATGGGACATGCACGGGTCGTCACTCGACGGGGCCGCCAGCCCAGGCGACCGAGCCGCGGGGGTCAGCCGACCCAGGCGGCTGCGAGGCCACAGGCACAGGCGACGAGGCCACGGGGGTGGCCGGCCCAGGCGACGAGGCCACAGGGGTGGACGGCTCAGGTGACGAGGCCACGGGGTTGGCCGGCCCAGGCGACGAGGCCATGGGGTGGCCGGCCCAGGCGACGCGGGCATGCCAGCAGGTCCACGTGCATGAGGCATGCACACGGGATCAACGTCGGTGGCAGCCGTCATGGCAGCAGGAGCAGCCGACGTAGCAACAGTTGGCGGGGATGGCGCATCATCATCATCAAGAAGCTCTAGTCGAGCACCTCGTCCAGTCCCTGCACTGTGGTTAGGCAACAACAAAGGAGAATATGCAGCATCCACAAATTGATCAGGCAAAACTAGAAACGAGTGTTACTCGGCGACAGGAGTGTCAGTGGGCGATGTGAGCGTGGAAAAAGGGAAGACAGTCTCATCAAACACAACATCGCGGGAAATGTAAACACGGTTTGATGGGACATGGAGACACTTGTAACCTTTGTGGAGAGGACTGTACCCGAGGAACACACATTTTTTCGAACGATACTCAAGTTTATGCTTATTGTACGGGCGAAGATGTGGCCAACATGCACAACTGAACACTTTGAGGAAGGAGTAATCTGGAGTTTCATGAAGCAACACCTCTAGAGGGGACTTCATATGGAGAAGTCGTGTGGGAATCCTGTTTATCAAAAAACAAGCAGTAACAAAGGCATCACTCTAGAACCGAAACGGAACAGAGGCGTGTGCAAGAAGTGTTAGACCAGTTTCAACTATATGATGGTGCTTACGCTCAGCTGCACCGTTCTGCTGATGTGTATGAGGACAAGACACATGGTGTGAAATGCCAAGCTTCTGAAAGAAGGTGTTAAGATTATGGTATTCACCCCCCCCTCCCCAATCAGACTGAACATGTATAATTTTGTGCTTGAGCAATCGTTCAACATGTGCTTGAAATTGCATGAAAACATGAAACACATCAGATTTGCGCTTAATAAGATAGATCCAAGTAAAACGACTGAAAGCATCTATGAAACTGACATAATAGTTGTGCCCACTAACAGAAGTTTGGGCATAGCCCCACACATCGGAAACACAAGTTCAAGAGGAGCTTTGACAACACGACTTGATACGGAAAAAGGCAACTGATGACTCTTGCCTTGTTGACAGGCATCACACACTAGAAACTCCTTATTACTGGACTCAACGGGAAGACGATGACGATGAAGCACATGGCGCACAATGGGAGTGGCAGGGTGGCCAAGGGGAGAATGCCACTGCGACGATGACACCCGCACGCCACTTAAAACTTGAGACATGCGTGGCACATCAAGCATTCGTGGCACGTCAAGTGCATATAAGCCGTCGCGAGCTCGACCACTAAGAAGAACGTCCCTCGTGTCCCGGTCCTTAATAAAAAAATAGAAAGGGTGAAACTAAACAAACACATTGTTGTCACGAGTTAATTTAGGAACAGAGAGTAAACTACGTGTGACAGAAGGAACACGAAGGACATCAAGGAGACGCAAGGTTTTAGTGGTACGGGAAAGAAGAGATGCCTGACCAACATGTGAGATGGGCATACCTGATCCATTGGCAGTGCGGACCTGATCATGACTGGTGTAGGGCTGGCGAGTGGCCAACTTGTCAAGCTGGCTCGTCAAATGGTCCGTGGCGCCTATGTCCATGTACCAGGTAGGATCCACAGAATATGATGGAGTGAACCCGGGCTCCTGTGTAGCGAGAGCAGCTTGCTTCTCGTTACCCTTCCCATTGTTCCCGATGCCAAGAAAATCGCGTTTAAAATGACGATGACACCGAGACACCAAGTGTCCCTCAATGCCGCAGAGCTGGCACTCGATCCCACCACCACACGCCTCGCAGTGAAGGCGCTTACGACCAGCCGTTGGAGGAGCTGGAGCGGGCGGGCGGGGCTGGTTGCCCGTGGGAGGCGGCGGCTTCGGCTTGGCACCACGGGCACCCCCGCGAAGAGCAGCGTTCGCAGAGGGGGCCTCCGTGTAGACTCTGACAGAGCGACGAGCAGTGAGCCGCTGCTCCGTGTTAAGGATGCGGGCATAGAGATCACGAGGTGGCATCGGCGTGTCACGTCCATTGACGTTTTCCACCAGAGAGTCGTAGTCCTCGTCGAGTCCATTGAGAATGAACGAAGTAAAATCTTCATCACGGAGTGGCTTCCCAATTGAGGACAGTGTATCAGCCAAGCTTTTTACTTTGTTGAAGAAGGCCGTGACAGAGAGATCATTCTTCTTGACCTCACCCAGCTGGTTGCGAATGGCAGACGAGCGTGCCAGAGACTGCGAGGAGAAACTGGAGTCAAGCATGGTCCATGCATCCCTCGATGTAGTAGCAAAAACCACCATGCCAGCTACAGATGGAGTGAGCGAAGACTGAATAGCACCCAGGATGGCCTGATCTTGAGAAGTCCATCGACGATGAGCAGGGTTGGGGACCATGACAGAGCCACCATGGGGCGAAGGTACCGGAACCATAGCCGGAGGACACGGCAGGGAGCCATCAACATACCCCTCAAGGTAGTGGCTACGCATCAGCGGCAACACTTGGACGCGCCACAGGAGGTAGTTATCAGCAGAGAGCTTCACCGTCACCAGATGAGCGAAGTGAAACGGCCCTGGTTCGGTCATTGGCGCGGAGGGCGGAAGATCAGGCGGCGAGACGACACTGTACGGGACGAGTGCATCGGCCGATGGTTGTTGATGATGACCGTAAGCCGCCGATGGGTGCACACCATACGGGAGTGCAGGAGGGGCGGCGTACGTTGGGGCGGCAGCGTAGGGCGTCGAGGGGGCAGCCGCGTACGGCGCGTACGGCGCAGCCGACGGCGCGACGTATGGCGGGGGGTACGGGCCCCCGTACGGTGCCTGGTGAGCGCCATAGGGCCCCGAGGCCGCGGGTGCGTCGCGGTAATGGATCGGAGCCGGCGGGCCACCGTAGGCCGCCTGCCCAGAGGCACCGTAGGAGGCCGGCTGCAGGGGCGTGCCGCGCGACGGGATCGGATTGCCCGCGATCGGTTCGGCAGGAGACGAAGGCGGCGGCGGCATCGCAGATGGGCGAGGCGCGGGCGGGTGCGATCCCGCTGGAGCAGATCGGGCCCAAGCAAGCGGAGGCGACGCGAGGAACGGCGACTCCATCGCCAGGGTGGAGAGAGGCGGCGCGGCGGCGGGAGCCGGCGCGGCAGCTGCAGAGGCGGAAGCGTGACGCGGATCGAACACGTCGTCTGATACCATGTTAGACGTATTAGGGTTTGGAACAATGCTCGATACCCTTGATGGGTAAAGCTGTCATATATTTATAAGAGGGAACCGTACAAATACAAGTTATGTTACAACACGTATATCTAACATATACTTAGTCTAACAGTTAATCTCACCTTTTGTTCGGATAGTGAACCTACCTCACGCCACTACACTTAAACAATTTTATATCTACCACCTTACAGACTTTTTGATATACCCCTGACACAGGCGCAGGGGGCTTGCGACCTGTGAGGCCGCGCAGGGCCTCCAGACGGCAGTGACCCAAATTTAGAAGCACATCAGCAGCAGCTAGGCCGGTCACAAGTAGTAATCTCATACCCCTAAAAAATATCTGATATCCCAGCCTTCACGTTTGGTTTGGTGTGCCACATGATCAGAGATGTACCCCACTATATGTGGAATTTGATGAACAAATTTGGCTTTTACCCCTCAAAAAAATATCAGACATCCCTCAAAAGAAGAAAAACAGTAGTAATCTGATTGCTAATCAATGGCCTGAGAGAACACCGATTGGTCGCAAAAAAAAGAGGCGTGAGCGCAGGACCCAGTAATCCCACCGCCCAGCTGATGGCCGGCAGCTGCAGACCGAGGGCGCAGCAGAGGACCAGTGGCCGCCGGCATCGGCAGGACGCAGGGAGGCACGGCAGCAACAACCAGCAGGTGAGTGGGCATGCACACTGCCGTGTTCCGGCGAAGCGGTAAATCGACTTAATCAAATCAATCTTTAAATCTAGATAGATAGATACGGAGTATAAAGTAAGGGTTTCGATAACTGCCACACGTGTGGGCGTTAAGGGATCTACCCACACGTTCTGTATGGTGCCTAAGAGGACCAGCCCACACGCTTGTGTGTGGGCAAAACAACTAGCGCCCACACGCCTTTTTTTCCTCCCGGTCTCTCTTATACGCGTGCGTGTGGGCGAAATATATAACGCCCACACGCCCGATACGTCAGGCCTCGTACCTCGTGGTCCCGCACGCCCCACGTGACACTTTACCGCGCGCACGCAGTTGCCATGGGCCGGACCCTCGTCTATGTTCATTTAAGTGCAGTTGCCATGTCGCTGAACTACGGTTGCCATGTCGGACAACTACAGTTGCCATGTCTGCTCAACTGCAGTTGCCATGTCTGCTCAACTGCAGTTGCCATCTCAGGTCAAAGTTTCAGATTGCCATTTTTTGGAAAACTACAGCTGTTGCCATGTGTGGTCTGGTCTACTGCAGTTGTCATGATTTCAAAACTTTAGGAGTTGCCACCTACTAACACTAGGCAGTTGCCATCTCAGGTCAAAGTTCCAGATTGCCATTTTTTGGACAATTACAGCTGTTGCCATGTGTGGTCTGGTCTACTGCAGTTGCCATGATTTCAAAAACTTTAGGAGTTGCCACCTACTAACACTAGGCAGTTGCCATGTAGCACTGAAAAAATGGCATGGCAAAAAAACATGTTCGGGTAAAAGAGAGAGTTGCCATGTGCTCACAAGCACGTTAGGGCAGTTGCCATGTAAAAAGAAAGAGTTGCCATCTGCTTACGTGCACGCTAGGGCAGTTTGCCATGTACCATGCAAAACATATGGCAACTGACATGTTCAGGTAAAAAAAAAAGAGTTGCCATCTGCTTGCAATCACACTAAGGCAGTTGCCATGTACACTGCAAAACGCATGGCAACTGGCAGTTTGGGTGTGGGAGAGGAGGCGGACGTGTGGGCGAGATGGTAAACGCCCACACACCAGCCCTTGTGCGTGACTGAAAAATAATGTGTGGGTGAACTGCTAAATGCCCACACACCGGCCCCACCGTGTGATAAAACAGATGTGTGAGCGAACTATGTCACACACCACACACACGCCTTGTCCTACGTGACACAGAAAATCAGCCAGATTGTGTCAAGATTAATGCATATAGTACTAGACGGTGATGGATGCGTGTGGACAAGATGATCAACGCTCACATGTGTGGACGTTAATATTTCCATAAACTAATCAAGAGAGCTTCATCGTTCAGGACAGGTGCTAGCTCGCTGGCTGCCACTTCTTTTTTACAATCCTCATAATACTAATCAAGGGTGTGTCGATCGTCTTCTTCCACGTGACCATCTAATCGATCTGGTTGGGATGGCGTCTTGTCTCTCCTTCACTCCCTCGTGATTCTCGTCCAGGAACATTTTGACAGGTCCAAGCAGTGAAGCCATTTCGGGCCAGAGCATGATGTTTGTAAGTCTCGGTTCTACAAATAATTTGCTGCTAAATTTTTGTTGTGTATCCCTTTAATTCTGTTATTTTCATCGTTTATAAAATTATATTAATTCGTTTGACGTTGTGCTTCAAGATCCAAGTTACGTCCTCAAGACAATGTGAATCTAATTAATTACAAGACATGAGAAGAAAATTAAAATTAGAGGATTTAATTCAATGTCATAGAGGAGCTGTAGATAAGCTGATTATAGTTTGATTTTTTCAGGGAAATAGGCTCCATTTTAGAATTTGGCACAGGGCCCCGAATTTTGCCGTTTCGGCCCTGATATACCCATAAACTACCTTTATGATCACATAATTGTGGGTAACGTTTGGCAACCCCAAAACAATCATTTGGTATGAAGGTTCATGATATTCTCATGGTTTAAGGATGCGGGTAAATGTTTTTTTTAGAAAAGGAGGACGACCCCCGGCCTCTGCATCTGGACGATGCATACGGCCATTTTATTAATTATTGCCACAAGACCTTACAGAGTCATACAACAATAAGCCCAAAGCCACCAACTAAGCAACATCTATCGCTATCCCTATCCAGTTGATGTAGGGGCGCTGAAAGTCTGGGCCTAATACCAAACAGACCTCGCAGCCAAACCTAACATCTAAGACTTGAGGTCCCAACCAGGACGCCTGCCGGGTGTGGGCACCCACCAGTCCGGCGTGCTTCTCAACCAGGACGCCTGCCGGGTATGAGGCCGCCGCAGCCACCTGCCACCAATCCATCTTCAGAGCTGTACTGCTGCATCAACCTTGCCCGGTCTAGCTGCCGCCGACGCCACCACGACGCCAGGCAGCGTCACCCTCCTGCGCGAGTCCATCTCCGCACATCAGGCGCCGGGTCTCCACTGCGCCACGCCGCCGAGGTCCGCGGTCATCAATGGACCAGATGAATCACCGCCCCTCCTCTTGTCCCCTCCAACTAGCACTTGCTCCAAAACGATGCCCCCATGAGAGAGAACGATACCGAAGACACCGTCATCGTCCGATCCGGTAGACCCAGATCTAGGGTTTCCCCCGGAACTTCCCAATCAGGTTGATGTGACCTGCAATGACGATGCCTCCAGAAGGGAACGACGTCTGAGACGCCGCCATCGTCCGCCAAGACCGTAGTCAGGCGCGGTTTTCACCGGAAGCCACGTCTTCACGACCTCGTGGCTGGCTGGAACCGAGCGGAACCTCGCCACGAAGACGTATGTTGCCGTCGGTACTCCGGCGGAGATCCGGCATCTCCGCACCGGTCCCTCCACGCGCCGCCGGTCGGCGGAAGGCCTCCCTGCGACGGATCCAAACGGGGCGTTGGATCCGCAGTGACCGCCGTCACCATCACGACCAGGACAGCCCACCCCGCCAGATGGGGCGCTACCACTGCCGCCATCCATGCAGGGCCGCCACTCCGCCGGCGATGGTGCTCCGGCCCCCGCCGCACAGCCCGGATTCGCTGTCCCAGCTGCTGCCATTGCATCTCATGAGAGGAGCCGCCCCCGCCACCTCAGATGGGATCCGCCGCATCCACCCGCCCGGAAACCTTCGGCACCGGGCCCGCCGCCACCGCGGCCCACGCCGGCGGCAGCGGCGGCAGGAGGAGGTGGCAAGAGGGAGCTGGCGGCGCTAGGGTTTCGGGGCCCCTGGCACCGCCCGGGGGGAGGCGACGCGAGGGGGAGCTGCGTACCCAGGAGTTAATGTTAACACATAATATGATAATATCGACAACATTGTGATGACGGGATCTCACAGTATATCAAAGTTGGGTCTATCCAACACCACCATCGTTATGTGTTCTCATTATTGTCGGTATCCTTAGTACTTTAACAATGCCCTATGACAGAAAAAACAGGATCATCTGCAAAAGATGAGCTAGTCTTAGAGGTGTGACTAGCTTGGGATTTATCTATTGTTTATGTTTTCACACATGCAACTGAGTTTTTCTCGGAATCTCGTATTTAATAATCATTACAATTATGGCACACAAATATAAATTTTAATTACGAACATAAAGAAATAGCACTTTATTATTGCCTCTAGTGCATATTTCAACACCTCCCCACCTTATGTTAAGGACATGGAGCTCTAGCCCCCTGCCCCTTCATGACTAAAGTAAAATCATGTTACTTCAACTATGAAGTAAACTTATGTTACTTCAACTATATCCATCTCGATAGGTACATAGAACGTCGTCTGTACTTTGTAGTACAGCCTCACACATAGATCTGACATAAATCTAGATGGGTCTTTGTTATGGTTATTTATACCAATTTGTGTTCCATTGAGGCTTCTGATGACAGAGAAGACCAGAATAAGGAGTAGACATTTGTGCTACTATATTTGGTGGCAATGTATTCATCGTTTGTTGTGGCAAAGACAGTGTGGGCTAAGCAAAGTAATTTCAAGAAATGGTCATTATACTTCTGGCTTTATCTACTTTCTTGTACTCGTCCATGTATTTTCTGTTAGAGTACGTAATGGGCCTAATGGGCCCATTAGTCTTAGGGTTAATTAGAGATAAGGGTCGCTTGCTTAGGGGTCAAGTAAGCCTTGCTTGGGAGTCAAGTAAACCTCTCTATATAAAGAGAGGAGATGTATCAAACTAATCAAGCAAGAATTAACACTAGTAGAAAAACACCTAATAGTCCCGGTTCGTAAGGGCCTTTAGTCCCGGTTCATGAACCGGGACTAATGGGTCGTTACTAATACCTCCACCCATTAGTCCCGGTTCAAACACGAACCGGGGACCAATGTTCCTCCACGTGGCCCTGTGCGCCGAGCCCAGTCAGGGGGCCTTTGGTCCCGGTTGGTGGCTCCAACCGGGACCAAAAGGCATCCACGCGTCAGCATTCCAGTGCCTGGGGTTTTTGTTATTTTTTTTGAAAGGAGGGGGGGTTGGGGGTTTTGGGGGGTTAATTTAGGTGTTTCATATATTGTGTTAGCTAGCTAATTAATAGAGAGAAGTATCCTCTCTTATGTCTGTGCTTGGTCGACGCTACGTACTATATATACATAAGTGATCGAGAGAACCATTCAGTACAGAAGTTCGTCATGCATACCGAGAGAAGTGATCGATCGACCTCTCCTTCTCCGAGAGATTGGTCGAACAACAAGTTTTTGTATATCATGTATCTGATGCTACTGGCTACATACATGTACAATATGTATAAGATCTCTTAATTACAATCCCCTAGCAATTGAAATCAATTTCCACATGGTATTCTCCGGCTTTATTGATGACGTGGTCAAGAAAGAATCCCGCCAATTTCTCTTGAATTGCTTTCATGCGATCTGGTTCTAGGAGTTCATTCCGCATCTGCCACGTCTAATTTGAAGAAAGGGGTTAATTAATACATATATATGAATGAAACTCAACAGAAATGATGGTGTAATAAAATGAAATTGTGAATATTATTGCTTACGCACTTCATATTGTCTTTGAGCGTAGCCCCGCTTGTTTTTCAAAGTCGCGTTGTGAATGAACTCGCACGCATAGTATCCACAGAAATCATTCCCTTCTTCCTGCCACAAGCACTTTACGAGAAATAGAGGTCAATCAAACTGATAATGAAGCATTATAAATGGCATTGATGAAAGTATAGCTATAGAATCAACGGGAGATGCGCGCAACTAGCAAGCCAGTAGTACTTTCTTTCGGGTATGTATATCGCAGCTCCTTCGGCAGTCCCGGAGCTTCTGCGGTGAACTGTTTCCAAACCCTGCAAGACAAAGAAAATAATTATTATTACTTGAGATATCAGGAAATGAACAAAAAGTTGTCGATATGGTGCGATAATGATCGATTGAACTTACTTGCTGAGCATTTCAGTCATGTCCGCATAGGATTTGGGATCTTTCGTCTCGAGTCTAAGACGGTTACTAGTCCACGCTCAAGCTTAATCTCCAGAAGAATATAGTGGTACCTGCGCACACATGCATAACTCATCAATTACATTACTATAACCTCGCTCGAGTAATAAGGGAAACCGAATATGCACACGACAGTAACACTCACTTGCCGTTGTAAGGAAAGAGTATGGTATCTTTGTTTTGATTTTTGATCAACGATTGTAGCACGTTGTCCTCGGCCTCTTTGATGTCCTTTTTAACCAGAAATTCATCTATGATATTTGTGTTAATGAACCCAATATCATAAATTTCTTGTTTTTTGCACTCAACGATCTTCAATCTGCATAATATATTGAGGATAATTAATTATAAATACATGAAATGAAAGAGCCGAGCTATATATAGAGACTTAATGACAGAAATAGTACTTATAGACAGTAGCAAAAGACCATTAGTTTATCGAGGGCCTTTTGATTGAAGAACGCGAAGAACTCATCAAATGGAACAGTCAACAGATCATTTGTAACGAGGTCGTGCTCCTCTTTAATATGCAGATACAAAGCATTCGTACCCTCAGACGCTCTGCATGTTTCCATGTACCAATTATGGAATCTTCGCATCATTGTTCTCAGAGATTTTTCATCTTTGACGAGAGGCTTCCCGTACTCGTATCTGTGTTCGTCCACCTCCAAGAAATCAGGAAGTGCATCATCAGGCAGGTAATCTTCAAGATTGCCATAACCGGCCACCGTCCCCGGAGCATTAGACACATTGAGCGGGGGGCACGATTGCTGTGCTTGTTCGTCGAGCTGGGCAATTTTTCCCCTTTGCTCGTTCTTTTGACCTTTTAGCACTGACAGTAGTTCCCGACCGCTGGGCTTGGAGATATGTCTGTTCAGTAATGCGCTCATAGTTGGTTCTCGGCGGAGACTTTGGTGGTTTCCTCAGGGCATCGATAGTGCGCTTTGCTTTCACCGGATCTACCTTCTCCTCCGGAGGTGGATGTCTCTTTGCTTTCACCCCTTCAAATAACTCCTTCACGTGGGTCCGCACAATCGTATCGTTTTCCTCCTCGGACCTCTCGTACGGTAACTTCTCTAGAGGCTTGAGAGATGGACCGTATTTGTATTGCCTCCCGCCTCTGGTTGTGCTGCTAAACGCCGGAGCAGACGGAGCGGCTGCGGCGTCTGTCTTCTTTCATGCTTGCTTACGAGGCGGAGGAGGAGTACGACACGCCAGAGCAGCCAGGGCAGCGGCGGGTCTCTTCCGCCCTTGCTGGCGAGGCGGAGAAGGAGGAGGCTGCTGGCTGCTCGGGAGCGTCGACGCAGGTGGAGAAGGAGGCGGAGTGCCGCCACGCGTGCCCTGATCGTCACTCGCCGGAGGAGGAGGCGGTGGAGGAGGCGGAGTGCCCTAACTAGCCGGAGGAGGAGGAGGCGGAGGCGTCCAGATCAGAAGGTTGATGAGCTCCTTCCGCCATAGACATGGAGTCTCCAGAGCACAACCCAGCCTAGTCTCCCCTTCGCCGGTAGGGTGCTCAAGCGGGAGGTCCTCAAATCCCTCTGTTATTTCATCCACCATCACCTTAGCATATCCTTTTGGAATCGGCTGGCAGTGATAAGTTGTGCCAGGTCCACTAGGATAAACTTGGCCAACAGCCGCCTTGACCTTCAAATTCATCCATCACGCCATAATGTGCCAATTTTGAGACTCCGTGATACCATCCACGGGATAGCTGGCAGGAGCCGTCAAGACATGCTCCGGCTGAAGCAGCTCGGTGGAAGCCACGCTGCTTCTCCGCTGAGATGGTGGGGTAGCTTCGGGGGAAGCTTCGGCAGGTCGTTTTCTGTGATCTGCTGCTTCTCGTTCCTCTTCTCGATCCTCTAGCCCCATTACCCTTTCGTGCAGCACCTGCAGTTGGTCCTGCTCCAGTTTCTTCCTCCTCTCGTGGGTTTTGTAACCCCCTGCGTCCAGAAAACCAACCTTCCACGGAATAGAGCCTGGCGTGCCTCGTGTCCGTCCAGGGTGCTCAGGATTCCCAAGGGCCATTGTGAGCTCGTCCTTCTCCCTGTTTGGAAGGAACGTCCCTCGCTGCGCTGCATCGATATAGTGTCTAAGGTTCTTGACTGGTATTTCCAGTTGCTCGTCCGTCCACTGGCACAACCCTGTTACAGGGTCCAAGGATCAACCAGCCCCGAAGAACCAAGTCCGGCAACGGTCTGGCCAGTACATTATCTCTGGTTCGATCCCTTTTTCAAGCAGATCATGCTCAGCCTTGGACCACTTAGGCCGGGCTTTGAGGTAGCCACCTGACCCCGTGCGATGGTGAAGCTTCTTCTTCGCAGCATTTTTCTTGTTTGTCTCCGACATCTTCTTACTCTTTTCCGATGTCTTGTGGGCCACAAATGCGGGCCAGTGATCTTTGATCTTCTCATATTTGCCGATGAATTCTGGTGTATTTTTTTCGACAAACTGGTTCAGCTCTTTCCTCCACCTCCTCATTAGGGTTGCCATCTTCTTAAGAGCACAAGACTTGATTAATTGCTCTTTAACTGGCTTCTTCGGATCCTCCTCCGGCGGTAGGGTGAAATTTGCCTTCAGCTCAGTCCAAAGATATTCTTTCTGCATATCATTGACATAAGACACCTCAGGGTCTTCCTCCTTAGGCTTATACCATTGTTGGATGCTGATCGGGATCTTTTCCCTAACAAGAACCCCGCACTGAGCAGAAAATGCCTTCCTTGTCCGGATGGGTTTAATCGGTTCGCCGTCGGGCGCGATTTCTATGATCTCAAACTTTTCATCCGAGCTCAACTTTTTCTTCGGGCCTCGTCTCCTTACCGAAGTTGTGCTCGATCCGGAGGGCTAGAAATTATAAGGAAGAAATACGAGAGTAATTAATATGTGTACATATACAAAAACAATGGAAGCATCAATTAACTAGTCAGCACGGGCTTAACTAATACTCCCTCCGTTCCTAAATATAAGGTGTGTTAGTTTTTCAAAAAGTCAACTGTTGTCTATGTTTGACCAACTTTACAGCGAAATATATAAAGATTTATAATACTAAATATATAAAATGTAAAAATACAATTCATGATGAATCTAGTGATAATGATTTGGTATTCTAGATATTGATATTTTTGTCTATAAACTTGGTCAAACTTAGAGAAGTTTGACTTTTTGGTAAAATAATACACCTTATATTGAGGAACGGAGGGAGTATATATATACCTGGCCGGGCTCGGTTCGGTCACCGGAGCAGTTAGCACGGTCTCCTTCTTGTACCTCCATTGTGTCACCAGAGCCATCATGAACATAGTCCTCTTCTTGTACCGGCATTAATGGGCCGAAGCCATCATGAACATAGCCCTCTTCTTCACCCAGTTCTTCCAGCTGACCAACGGTGTTGAGGAGAAATGACGCAACTTCATCCCTTCCATTTGCGATTATGTCCCCCAATATCGCTTCTGTTTCTTCGTCTCGGGGGTGCTCCATAGTTTCTGCAAATATTTACAACATTTCAATTATTATTCAAACATGGTACAGATGGATATATATATATATATATTAGTGGCAAACGTAGAACTAGCTAGATAATCACAATAAGGAATCATGTTAGTGGCCTCAACGCTGCTTCTCTAGGGTTTGGGGTCGCCTCGACACAACAACACTTCAAGGGTTTGGGGTGGCCTCGACGACAACGCTCTTTTAACTTGGTAAATTTGGGTGGCCTCGAGAGAGTTAATTTGTCGGGTAGGGGAGCGGTGGGAGGGGGTAGGAGACCAACATCGTTTTCTATCTAGGGTTTGGGTGTCCTCGAGAGTTTTGGTCGAGCGAGAGGGCCGAGGGGGGGTGCTGCCGTTGTATAAGTTATCACGGTTGAGAGGGGGTATATATATCGACCGCCCCTCATGTCGAAGTTATCTCGAGGGGGTTATATCGACAATGACGCGACAACGACGAGAAAGGAAAATAATTAAGGAAAAGGAATAAAAGAGGAAGAAGGAAGAAGAAGAAGAAGAAAAAGAAAAGGAGGAGAAGAAGAAAGGAATAGAGGAGACTCTTTTTCTTCTTTTTTCCTCTTCTTATTTATTTCTCCTCTTCTTCCTCTCCTCTTCTTCCTCTTCTTATTTTCCTTTTTCCTCTCAATCTTTTTCTTCTTCTTTCTTCCTTCTTCCTTCTTCCTCTTTTCTTCCTTTTCCTTATTTTACTTTCTCCTCTACACTAACCTAAAATGCACTAACCTAAAATGATATCTACTAACAACCTAAATAAAAAATTAATACATATATGAAAAAACATATATAAACAAAAAAATGCTATGAACATTATATTCATACATACATATATAGCCACATCCATTCATCATATATATAGCTACCACATACATATATACATTATATATATATGAAAAAATGCAATGAACAAAAAAAATACACTTATGAAAAAAAATACTATGAACATGTACACATATATATATACACATACAAACACATATACACAAAAAAATGCAAAAAAATGCTATGGAAATTGCAAGGGCGGCGAGGCGGCGCGCGGCGGCCGCGCAGGGCAGGGGCAGCGGCGCGGCGGCCGCGCGGGGACAGGGGCGGCGCGCGGTGGCCGCGCAGGGGCGCAGGACGGGAGGGGCGCGGGACGGGAGGGGCGCGGGAGCAGGCTGTGCTCACAGGGGGCGGCGGCGATGGCTCAGGCGAGCAGCCTGACGGCGTCGGTGGCGGCGGCGACGGCAAGGTGGAGCAAGGGCGTCGGGCGGCGACGGCGACGAGGAAGAGCAGGGGGCATCGGGGGAGAAGTGAGCGATTTGGCCGGAAGCTGCTAAGTGTTGCTTATATAGCAAACCCTTTAGTCCCAGTTGGTGGCGCCAACAGGGACTAATGCACCCTTTAGTCCCGGTTGGTTCCACCAACCGGGACCAAAGGCCTCTTTTTCGGCAGCCCAAAGGGCGGGAACTGGCGGCCTTTGGTACCGGTTGGTGGCACCAACCGGGACTAATGCCTCCCCCTTTAGTCCCGGTTGGTGCCACCAACCGGGACCAAAGGCCCCTGTGCTGCCCGCCTCGGGGCCAAAATTTAGTCCCACCTTGCTAGTTGAGAGGGGCGCGCAGTGGTTTATAAGCCCCACTGCCGCACCCCTCTCGAGCTCCTCTCCATCGCAGGCTTTCGGGCCTACTTCCTATTGCTTTGCCTGATGGGCCTTCTAGGCCTTCTGCGGGCCTGAATCCTGGCCCATAGTAGGGTTTCATGTCGTATTCAGGCCGTGGGGGCCCAGTAGGAGGCATTTTTTTTGTTTTTTTGTTTCTTTACTTATTGTTGCTATATTTATTTATTTTTCCAGTTTTTTGTTTTGTTTTTTGCATTATTTATTTTCTTTTGTTTTTTGCTTTATTTTTTAATTGTTTTTGTATTTAGTTTTAGCAAAATTATAAACTTTCTGTTAGTGCCATTAGTTTTCAAATTTGAAAACACTTTTTTTGTTTTTTTGTTTTCTTTCTTGCTTTATTTATTTTATTTTGTTTCTACTTACAACAAAATACTTATTGTTGTTTTTTTGCTTTGTTTTCTGCATTATTTATTTTCTTTTGTTTTTTGCTTTATTTTTTAATTGTTTTTGCTTTTAGTTTTAGGAAAATTATAAACTTTCTGTTAGTGCCATTAGTTTTCAAATTTGAAAACACTTTTTTTGTTTTTTTTTGTTTTCTTTCTTGCTTTGTTTATTTTATTTTGTTTCTACTTACAACAAAATACTTATTGTTATTTTTTTGTTTTGTTTTCTGCATTATTTATTTTCTTTTGTTTTTTGCTTTATTTTTTAATTGTTTTTGCTTTTAGTTTTAGGAAAATTATAAACTTTCTGTTAGTGCCATAAGTTTTCAAATTTGAAAACACTTTTTTGTTTTTTTGTTTTCTTTCTTGCTTTATTTATTTTATTTTGTTTCTACTTACAACAAAATACTTGTTGTTGCTATTTTTAATTATTACGAGGGCCGAACCATAAGACATTAAAGCATTTCAAATGAACTCTGAAAAAGTTGAAAGTTGGCATGGTATCATAAATTGACCCACATAGCATGTGCATGTACAAAACGGACAATGGTATCATACTCGTCAGTTACAAAGTTGGCATGGTATCATCATAATAGTTGCGGGAGAAAGTCTTCACTTTTTCTTCGCTTGTGTCATTTGCTTATTGCGCCGTAACCATGGATAATCTTCATCGTTTATCAGGATGCTGGGGTCAGCCTTGACTTTGAAGGGAGGCATTTCATGAAACTTTTCATAATCTTCAGACATGTCTGTCTTGTCCTCCACTCCCACGATGTCCCTTTTTCCCGAAAGAACTATGTGGCGCTTTGGCTCATCGTATGATGTATTCGCTTCCTTATCTTTTCTCTTTCTTGGTCTGGTAGACATGTCCTTCACATAGATAACCTGTGCCACATCATTGGCTAGGACGAACGGTTCGTCAGTGTACCCAAGATTTTTCAGACCCACTGTTGCCATTCCGTACTGTGGGTCTACCTGTACCCCGCCTCCTGACAGATTGACCCATTTTCACTTAAACAAAGGGACCTTAAAATCATGTCCGTAGACAAGTTCCCATATGTCCACTATGTAACCATAATATGTGTCCTTTCCCCTCTCGGTTGTTGCATCAAAGCGGACACTGCTGTTTTGGTTGGTGCTCTTTTGATCTTGGTCAATCGTGTAAAATGTATTCCCGTTTATCTCGTATCCTTTCCAAATCAATACAGTCAAAGATGGTCCACTGGACAACAAGTACAGCTCATCACAAACAGTGTTGTCACCTCTGATACGTGCTTCCAACCAACTGCTGAAAGTCCTGATGTGTTCACATGTAATCCAGTCGTCGCACTGCTCCGGGTGTTTGGAGCGCAGACTGTTCTTGTGTTCATCGACATACGGGGTCACCAAGGTAGAGTTCTGTAGAACTGTGTAGTGTGCTTGAGACCAAGAATATCCGTCCCTGCATATTATTGAGTCCCTTCCAAGCGTGCCTTTTCCAGTCAGTCTCCCCTCATACCACGATTTAGGGAGACCTATCTTCTTAAGGCCAGGAATGAAGTCAACACAAAACCCGATGACATCCTCTGTTTGATGGCCCATGGAGATGCTTCCTTCTGGCCTAGCGCGGTTACGGACATATTTCTTTAGGACTCCCATGAACCTCTCAAAGGGGTACATATTGTGTAGAAATACGGGGCCCAGAATGACAATCTCGTCAACTAGATGAACTAGGACGTGCGTCATGATATTGAAGAAGGATGGTGGGAACACCAGCTCGAAACTGACAAGACATTGCACCACATCACTCCTTAGCCTGGGTATGATTTCGGGATCGATCACCTTCTATTGCATTGAGGAATGCACATAGCTTCACAATGGCTAATCGGACGTTTTCCGGTAGAAGCCCCCTCAGTGCAACCGGAAGCAGTTGCGTCATAATCACGTGGCAGTCATGAGACTTTAGGTTTTGAAACTTTTTCTCTGCCATATTTATTATTCCTTTTATATTAGACGAGAAGCCAGTCGGGACCTTCATACTAAGCAGGCATCCAAAGAAGATTTCCTTCTCTTCTTTGGTAAGAGCATAGCTGGCAGGACCTTCATACTGCTTTGGAGGCATGTCGTCTTTTTCATGCAAACGTTGTAGGTCCTCTCGTGCCTCAGCTCTATCTTTTGTCTTCCCATACATGCCCAAGAAGCCTAGCAGATTCACGCAAAGGTTCTTTGTCACGTGCATCACATAGATCGAAGAGCGGACCTCTAGGTCTTTCCAGTAGGGTAGGTCCCAAAATATAGATTTCTTCTTCCACATGGGTGCGTGTCCCCCAGCGTCACTCGGAACAGCTAGTCAGCCGGGACCCTTTCCAAAGATTACGTGTAAATCATTGACCATAGCAAGTACGTGATCACCAGTACGCATGGCGGGATTCTTCCGGTGATCTGCCTCGCCTTTGAAATGCTTGCCTTTCTTTCGACATTGATGGTTGGTCGGAAGAAATCGACGATGGCCCAGGTACACATTCTTCCTGCAGCTTACCAGGTATATACTATCGGTGTCAAGTAAACAGTGCGTGCATGCGTGGTATCCCTTGTTTGTCTCTCCTGAAAGGTTACTGAGAGCGGGCCAATCGTTGATGGTCACGAACAGCAATGCCTTTAGGTTAAATTCCTCCTGTTTGTGCTCATCCCACGTACGTACACCGTTTCCATTCCACAGATGTAAAAGTTCTTCAACTAATGGCCTTAGGTACACATCAATGTCGTTGCCGGGTTGCTTAGGGCCTTGGATGAGAACTGGCATCATAATGAACTTCCGCTTCATGCACATCCAAGGAGGAAGGTTATACATACATAGAGTCACGGGCCAGGTGTTGTGATTGCTGCTCTGCTCCCCGAAAGGATTAATGCCATCCGCGCTTAAAGCAAACCATACGTTCCTTGGCTCACTTGCAAACTCATCCCAGTACTTTCTCTCAATTTTTCTCCACTGCGACCCGTCAGCGGGTGCGCTCAACTTCCCGTCTTTCTTACGGTCCTCACTGTGCCATCGCATCAATTTGGCATGCTCTCTGTTTCTGAACAGACGTTTCAACCATGGTATTATAGGAGCATACCACATCACCTTCGTAGGAACCCTCTTCCTGGGGGGCTCGCCGTCAACATCACCAGGGTCATCTCGTCTGATCTTATACCGTAATGCATCGCATACCGGGCATGCGTTCAGATCCTTGTACGCACCGCGGAGAGGATGCAGTCATTAGGGCATGCATGTATCTTCTGCACCTCCAATCCTAAAGGGCATACGACCTTCTTTGCTGCGTATGTACTGTCGGGCAATTCGTTATCCTTTGGAAGCTTCTTCTTCAATATTTTCAGTAGCTTCTCAAATCCTTTGTCAGGCACTGCATTCTCTGCCTTCCACTGCAGCAATTCCAGTACGATACCGAGCTTTGTGCTGCCATCTTTGCAATTGGGGTACAACCCTTTTTTGTGGTCCTCTAACATGCGATCGAACTTCAGCTTCTCCTTTTGACTTTCGCATTGCGTCCTTGCATCGACAATGACCCGGCGGAGATCATCATCATCGGGCACATCGTCTGGTTCCTCTTGATCTTCAGTAGCTTCGCCCGTTGCAGCATCATCGTGCACATCGTATGGTTCCTCTTGATGTTCAGTAGCATCACCGTATTCAGGGGGCACATAGTTGTCATCGTACTCTTCTTCTTCGACATCTTCCATCATAACCCCTATTTCTCTGTGCCTCGTCCAAACATTATAGTGTGGCATGAAACCCTTGTAAAGTAGGTGGGTGTGGAGGATTTTCCGGTCAGAGTAAGACTTCGTATTCCCACATATAGGGCATGGACAACACATAAAACCATTCTGCTTGTTTGCCTCAGCCACTTCGAGAAAATCATGCACGCCCTTAATGTACTCGGAGGTGTGTCTTGAACCGTACATACATTGCCGGTTCATCTGCGTGCATTATATATAATTAAGTGTGTCAAAAATCATTACAGAACATCATGAATAGATAATTAAGTGACCAAATTAATAGAAGTTCATCATCACATTAAAACCAAAGTACATACATAGTTCTCATCTAAAAATATAAAGCTCTGCAGAGCATCTAAATTAATTAAACCATACACTGAAACTATGTAAAACATTTCAATGCGAAAACAAATGCGATCATAATCGCAACCAATGTAACAACTGATCCAACGGCATAATGATACCAAGCCTCGGTATGAATGGCATATTTTCTAATCTTTCTAATCTTCAAGCGCATTGCATCCATCTTGATCTTGTGATCATCGACGACATCCGCAACATGCACTCCAATATCATCTTCTCCTCCTCAATTTTTTTAATTTTTTCCTTCAACAAATTGTTTTCTTCTTCAACTAAATTTAACCTCTCGACAATAGGGTCAGTTGGAATTTCCGGTTCAACAACCACCTAGATAAATAAAATCTATGTCACCTTGGTCGGCATAATTGTCATAAACAATAAATGAACCAATAGTTATGAAAAGATAATATATACCACATCCGAATCATACATAGGACGAGGGCCGACGGGGGCGGATACCAAAACCATCGCACTATATAAGATGCAATAACAAAAGTAAGAAAATTATATAAGTATCTATATAAATATACAAGTAAGAATTATTTTTTCCTTTCAGAAAGAAGATAAGAACAAGAGGCTCACCACGGTGGTGCCGGCGACGAGATCGGCGCGGGCGATCGACGGCGGTGAAGACGGGGATGGGACGTGACGGACCGCTAAACCTAGACAAATATTAAGGAAAATGGAGCTTGGAGGTCGAGCTTGGAGAGGAGAAAGCTTAAGTAGTGTGGCTCGGGCATTCCATCGAACACCTCGAGTGCATAGGAGGTGAGCTAGAGCACCACAAAGCTCTCCCCTCGCCGGTCACGAAAAACAGAGCATTGGGAGTGCTCTGCTCGCGGGCGAGGGGTAGATATAGGCAACTAATTGGTCCCGGTTGGTGCCACGAACCGGGACTAAAAGGCAGCCTTTGGTCCCGGTTCATGCCACCAACCGGGACCAATGGTGGTGGGCCAGGAGCGAGGCGCATTGTTCCCGGTTCGTCCCACCAACCGGGACCAAAAGGTCCAGCCGAACCGGGACCAATGGCCCACGTGGCCCGGCCGGCCCCCGGGGCTCACGAACCGGGTCCAATGCCCCCATTGGTCCCGGTTCTGGATTGAACCGGGACTAATGGGCTGACCTGGCCTGGACCATTGCCCCCTTTTCTACTAGTGTAAGAAGGAAATCCCTTCCCTCTTGCCCGGCCATGGGCAAAAAGGCCCCCGACCGGCCCTCTCGCGCCCTCCTTCTAGCAGCGCCATAACAATTTGGTATCAGGTAGCTCAGTTCCGATCATGTCTTCGCCGCCGCCCACCCCGTTGCTTCCGCTGCCGACCGTCTCCACCGCACCACCGGCCGCCGCCTACACCCCGGAGGAGATCACAGGGGTCCTCAACGACCTCGTCACAGCCGTCCAGGGGATCCGGCTGTACCTGGCCAGCCCCTACGGGCCGCCGCCGCCCTTGCCGCCGACCGCCGCCACTGGGCCGCCGGCCCTGCCATGGTACTCGCCGCATCCAGGGGCCTCCACGGCGTTCGCTGGGACGCTGCAGCCCCACCTGCAGCTGCCGCTGCCGCCCACCGCCGCCCCACAGTGGTCGCAGTGGCCGGCTGTCACATCCCTAGCTTCTGGTAATGCTCTAGGTTAGCTTCATGTGTGCATCATGTTTAAATTCTGAAACTTGAACTGAGGAATTTTGGAAGCCTCAAAAAAACTTAAATAAAAGAGGGGCAAAAGCCCTAGAAATCTCATCCATTGCTCGAAAATGCTCTTCTTAAATGTTTGATAATTTTTGGTAAGGGTTCTGGTCCCAACCAAAATATTGAACATTTTTAAGGAATTATTTTTGGGACTTTGGATTTAATTCATTAGCTATTTGAATTTGAATTATATTCATATAATTAGAATATAATTTAAATACCCCTGAAATATTTTATAAGCTTTTGGAAAAGTCCATCTAGCAATATAAAATATTCAGAGGAGTTTTTGGCATTGTTTGAATTATTTTTAAAATTCAAAACAGTGGCAAATAAATTAATAAAACAAACAGAACAGAAAAAATTAAAATAAAAAGAACAGAAGCCTACCTGGGCCACTTACCTGTAGCCGGCCCAGCTGGCCAGCTCCTCCCGCTGGCCCAGCCCACCGCCGCCTCCCTCCCCTGTCGCCTTCCTCCTCTGCCAGGAGGACGGACACCACGACACCACCGCGCGTGCCACCTCCACCCTGCTCGGCCACCTCCTGCTTCCTCCCTGGCCTCCCCAGCGACGCCCCGGACGACGCCACGCGCCTCCCCGACCCCTCTCACTTCTCCCTCACTCTTCTTCGCTCCTTCCCCTCCTCTGTTTCTCCCTCCCGCAAACACCGAGCGAGTTCGTCGCCGCCGTTCACCATAGCCGCGGCCACCGCCTTCCCCTCTACCCCTCATCGTGCCTGCGAGCTCCGTCTCGACGTCCCCGACCTCCTCGATGACCCACGAGGCCCCGGACGCGCTGCAACGCCGCCACCGATGCTTTTCCCCTCCTCAGCTGCCAGAGATCGACCTCGCCGCCCCGCTCAGCTCCGGCCTTCCCCGAGCCCGCTCCGACGCTACCGCAACCACCGTGAGCTACCGCTCCTTCTCCCCCTCTCCGTTCTCTCATTTGCACGCCGTAGCTGCCACTTTGCCGATGACCGAGAGCTCTTCGCCGCCGGCCATGCCGCCGCCGTAGCCACGGTTGCCTAGAACTGCAACCGAGCACGCAGCCGTGCTCAGTGCACCCCCAGGAGGCCATAGCACCCATCCGCACCCTCTGCTGTGCTCCCTAACGCCGACTCCGAGCTCACCCGAACTCCGGCGGCTACCTAGCTCGTCGCCGGCGCCGATTCCGGCCGCCCCGACCCCAACCGACTCCACAGGAAGACGCGGCGCTCTTCCAGCTATTCGTAGAGCCCCTCCTCCGTCCGTTTGGTCGCCGGAGCACGAAACCCGAAGGCCTCCGCCGCCTCGGCCTCGCCGGAGACTCACCGCTGGCGGGTTAGGCCCTGTTGACCAGGGGTTTGACCCCCCCCCCCTGGGTCGATGACAGGTGGGGCCAGCCCCCTGTTAATTAGTTTAGTTTAATTTAATTTAATTACCCCCCCTGCTGACACTGACATGTGGGCCCTAGTGCCCTAATCCTTAATTAAACTAAACTAAACCCCCCCTGTTTAACCTGTGACGCTGACATATGGGTCCCACAGGTCAGTTTGACCTGGACGGCGCCCGTTGACCTGCTGACGTCACTATGAGGTCATGCTGACGCAATAATTCCTTTCTGGAATTAAAATAAATTAGGAAATAATTTATAAATTCCAGAAAATTGTATAAACTTCAAAAATTCATAGAAATTCAACCGTAGCTCCAAATTAAATAATTTATATATGAAAAATTATCAGAAAAATTCAAGGAATCCATCTGTACCATTCTCATGCATGTTAGAACAACTTATAGCTGCTGTTTAGCACAAATCAATTAAGTGGCATTTGAATAATCACATATGGAGTTTAAATTTGAATCTTGTATTCAAACCAACTTCATTTTATCTGTTGCTAGTTGCATTAGCTCAAAACACATTCATATTGCCATGTCATGAGCATGCATCATATTGTGCATTGCATTGATTGTATTTCTTCTTTGTTGTCGGTATCTGTTCCCTCCCGGTAGAGGATGTTCCGACGTTGTGATCGTTGACACTGATGAAGACTCAATGTTATCGTCAGAAGTGCCAGGCAAGCAAACCCCCTTGTTCATTTCGATAAAACCCTACTCTCTCGCTCCTGCTCTCAGTTATTGCATTAGGACAACAACGATTCAACTGTTACTTGTTGCGGTAGCTGAACCCCTTTATCCTCTGCATGACCTGTCATTCCACAGTAAATAGATGAAACCCACTAGCATGAGTAGGAGTTGTTTGAGCCCTGATGTGCCTACTCATTCATGCTTGTCGTCATGCCTGCTACTGCTTAGAGTTGAGTCAGGTCTGATTCATCGGGGATGAATCAGAGGCGTGTGAACATGTCTTACTATGGGTGAACTAAGTGTGTGAACACGATTTGGTAAAGGTAGCGGTGAGAGGCCATGTAGGAGTACATGGTGGGTTGTCTCATTGCAGCCGTCCTCAGGAACTGAGTTCTGTGTTGGTGATCCATGACCAGCTACTACCACACATTGGAATGCTTAAGTGCCCCTCTCAACTTATTAATCAACTTGATCTCTGTCCAGGAGTTGCAACTAGTTTCTGGTGTTTGTAGGCAGTGTTAGTAGTCTACCAAGTGGCACCCGGTACAGGTGGGCTTGGGACAGACTAGGCACAGTGGCACGGTGTACCAAGTGGCACCCGGTTGGTGGGCTTGGGAACCCTGCTCACATCGTTTGGGGCCGTGAGCGACACCCCGGCCGGATCTCCTTGTGGATGGAACCCGAATAGGCGATAAACCTGGACTAGAGACTTGTTCGGTTAGTCAGGTCGTGGCCGACTCCCTCGCCCGGCTTCCGCTTGAAGGTTGCCGAGGTACATGACGTGTACAGGGCGGTAAGTGGCGAGAGCGTGTGTGAAGAAGTACACCCCTGCAGGGTTAACATCATCTATTCGAATAGCCGGATTCCTCGGATATGGAAACGTGGACCCCTTGCATAGTTCATAGACAAGTGAAAGTGGATACTCTAAAATACGCAAGATAAGCGTGAGTGCTATGGATGGCGTTCTCGTAGGGAGACGGGAGCGGATCCATAGTGGTGTATTGATATGGTGAATATGTGGACTCGTGTGCGCCACCTCAAAAGAGTCGCTTGCAGTCGTAGCTTAGGATAGCCACCGAGTCAAAGCTGGCTTGCTGCAGTTAAACCCCACCACCCCTTTGTTGATAATGATGCATATGTAGATAGCTCTGATGTAAGTCTTGTTGGGTACATTTGTACTCACGTTTGCCTATTTTATGTTTTGCAGAGAGACTTCAGTCTCACTAGTAATTCCGCGTGGACTTCGACGTTTAGCTTGTTACCTCAGCTACGATCTTGTGCCCTCGGCAGGATCTAGTAGATAGTCAGGCTTCTCAGCCTTTTTCATTTTTAGATGTCTGTACTCAGACATGATAGCTTCCGCTTGTGCTTTGATTTGTATGCTCTGATTGTTGGGTCATGAGACCCCTGTTTGTAATATCTCGCTCCTCGGAGCCTAATGAATAAACTACTTGAGTCGTAGAGTCATTTTGTGATACCATGTTGTATTGCACATATCGAGCATATTGTGTGTATGTTATTGAAATGCTTGGTATGTGTGGGATCTGACTACCTAGTTGTTTATTCTTAGTAGCCTCTCTTACCGGGAAATGTCTCCTAGTGTTTCCACTGAGCCATGGTAGCTTGCTACTGCTCCGGAACACTTAGGCTGGCCGGCATGTGTCCTTCTTCGTTCCTGTGTCTGTCCCTTCGGGGAAATGTCACGCGATGAATACTGGAGTCCTGATAGCCCGCTACAGCCCGGTTCTCCGGAGTCCTGCTAGCCCAGTGCTACAGCCTGGATTCACTCGCTGATGACCGACACGTTCGATGCTGGGTCACGGATGCCTGTCCCTGTAAGTTAGTGCCACTTTGGGTTTACGACTAGCCATGTCAGCCCGGGCTCCTTATCATATGGATGCTAGCGACACTATCATATACGTGTGCCAAAAGGCGCAAACGGTCCCGGGCAAAGGTAAGACGACACCCGTGGGAATACCGTGCGTGAGGCCGCAAAGTGATATGAGGTGTTACATGCTAGATCGATGTGGCACTGAGTCGGGGTCCTGACAGCGTTGGTATCAGAGCTTGACTGCCTGTAGGATTACCAAGCCAAACTGGTCGAAGTTGAGTCTAGAAATGCTTTAGTTATATGTAAGGGAATTGATTGTGGGATGGAACGTAAGGCTCTTTTTACTCCTTATACCTTATGCCTTTCTGATCTGAGTCATCTTATCTTTCCTACGGGGATTAAGAACTAGGCTATCTCTTCTTTCTATCAGGATCACGTGTTACTTATCCGTAGACTTATAAGATTGTTGGATTTAAGCTTGAGTTCAGTTTCTACTACTTCCGTACGTTAACTGTTGATCTCGAAACCTTGATATTGTGCTTCTGAGTGGTTATGCCACCATTTTTGTGAATGTCTCAAATCTTTTCTGAGCATTTACAGCCGTTATGCTGTCCGAGTCATCCCAGGTTTCCAAAGAGTCTGATGCATCTGCAAATCCCTTCCTCCTGTTTCCGATGTGCCTTTGGTCAGATTAATCACACAAATCAGTGAGTTGAGGTACTTTATTGCCTTGACGTATATGTTGGAGCTGGTATTATGACCCTAGGTGTCTTAGGGGATCATCTAGTAATTTAGCCATGATTTGTGTCCCAGTGTGATGATTCTGGCCATCATTCTTGTAAGCATCCCGTGATGCCACTTAGTTAGTATGCATTTCACTTCTGGGTTTTGAACCCGAGATTCACTCTACTTACTTCATGTAGATAGTGTTTGCTAGTTCCTTTAGGTTATTAGTAACCTTTGCGATAGTCCTTGAAGTCTGTGGTATCTTCTTCTTCCAAATACCATGAACTACTTATGGCAGAAGTTCCTCGTTGAACTGAAATATCACAACAGGAGTGCTCTCGATGGGTTCTCCATTCTATATTGTGGCTCTGCCAGTTCTACCTTTCTGCATGGGTTATCCGGAAGAAATATGTTGAACTTCGTTCGACATGCTAAACCATGCATCCACAACTCAGAAAATCGTATGTTCCTTTGAGTTGTCCCTCTTTAGTTGTCTTCTGACCCTCGTCTATCAATTGATAGTCAAGAGTATGCGTGCATTCGTTCGTCGATGCCTATTACCCTTGTGGTCCGCCAAGCCATTCTATTTCAGAATGAATAGGAGAAACAAACTCCAGTACCTCATCCATATCTAGGATTGGGTCAAAGTAGTTGTACTCTGCAGATCAAGTTGCTAACCCAACTTTTGTTCTGCTCTACCCTGAAGTATTACCTTCTTTATATCAGGAATATCATGGGAATTGTACACCATCTTATGAATTCTTGACGCAGTAATACTTCTGATCATCATTGATAATTTCTCGGTTTCCGTGTTATTGTAACCGGAATGCCGACAAATGAATCATGGCGTGTGAAATCAATACTCCCAGCAACCTCGTTGCTTGGTAGTTAAAGGATAATAATTTCATTCTTAGTATGTTGGTTTTTGAATCATCCTTCTAAGACTGATCGTGCTACCTAGTCCTTATTTCGGTGCACCCTTCGATTGATGAGTTAGGATCTTGTCAAGTCCTGACTCATTTGATCATATCGTCTTGCCCTCAAAAGCGAGATTGTTCTCGATCTTAGTAACATATCGGTGGTTCGTGATTTTCCGAATATCTTCTCGGAAGTATTACCAGGTTGTCACCTGACTGTTATGTTGAGCTCGTGATCAAGTTGGTTTCTTGTGAACCACCCTTTCTCCAAGAATCTGTGATGGATATCCCGGAGCTAGTTGGTTAAGCTAGACAACAACTTGGAGAGTTGGAAGATAAAAGCTTGCCTGACTTAGTTTGTTCCAAAGGGATATTCTTGTGTAGTGTGTGTTGAAGAAAGATGATATCTTCATCGATTGGTCCTTGTGATCAGTTGCTGGATCTATTGTCTTATCAATCCTCTGATTTGAGTGTGGGCTATCGTCAAATCAAATCAGTACCAACGATGCTCGTAATGTTGTCTTATTCGTGGTTGATCCCTCGAGCATACACCATTATATCTTTTGGTTCTGACCAATGCTATCACCGTGTTCACACGATGGTGGAAGTCCAGTGATATGGAAATTCCGATGAGTTGTTGTTGAGCCCATTGCCAACATTCTTATCTCCTCCATGATGTTGTTGAACATTAAGTTAGTGTTGGAAACTTTTGAAAGCATTTTCTTCATGCTAGCTCATGAAGTACTTGTTTGATGAAAGGAGTGACTTCCTTTGATTCATGTGCATTTTGATGTAAGTTGCCGTCGTGAATTCGAGAAAGTTTGTTTTTGCTCCTTTGGAATCATCCCAAGTCGGTCATGCACGTGCGAAGAATTCTGTGGTCTGTTAGACTGATCATCTTCATTCCATATGTATATCCTAGCACACCAAGCCACTGATTGATTTGTTCAAGGAGAAGAAGTTCCTTCTTAAGAGTATACCTTATGCAAGGATTTTGATATCCTCGTCGATGGTTCCCCACCTGAACTCGGTAGTGTTTTATTATAAGACTACCACGTGGTCATGCTTGTCTGGGACAACGTGTTCACATGTTAGTAGCAGAACCAGCTCATGTTTTGGAGCTTACTATCGTAGTTCATTCCCCGAGAATCTCGCAACGTCATCTCGTCGATTTGTGTTGCAAACTTTCGTTTTTCTTCCTAGACTCGATGAGTCTGGAATATCCTGACACCAACCAGATCTGAATCTCAGGCAGATATGATGGTTGGCACATTTCCCCAAGAATTATAATATTGGTCGCGCGAAAACCGGTAAAGTGGATGTCGTGGCCAACACACCCAGCCGGAAGACCTGTTATTATAATATCTTGATTGAGGAAGTTGGCCACCTCCCCATAGGGATTTCGTAGGATTTACTCCCTAGTTGCCCCTATGGATTTTGAGATTCCGAAGTCCGACCTTTTACTTGATGTTCTAGATATCAAACCATATCTATGAATGGGTTACGCTAGCACATCAAGGAGAACATTAGAAGCGGAGTGCTAAATGTCTCTCGGTCGATCATCCAAATTTTGTTTCCTTGGCCTCGCTAGGGTGAAATCTGAGTTGATGTTATCTTCCTTTGCATCTGCATCCTCCATCACCATTCATCTTGGTAGTAAGTTGTGCTGCCAGGATCCTTGACACGGATATTGGTAAAACCTTGATGAATATGGAAATGCTCAAGTTCTTGAGAGCACGCACAAGCGCTACGTGTTATCATCGGCACTAACTGGGATTGCTCTTAGTTTCCTCGGTTATGCTATAACCAATCCAACAGTGGATTCATCCTCTACCATTGAGCTTCTCCCCAGTTACTAAAATCATTCCTTGTGTTGTTTTCAACAAGGTAATCCACATCACCCATTCTAATCTGGGTATGTTATTCTACCGACCCCCTCCAAATGATCGCTTGAGAATTTTCTTAGGCTGGTTTAAAGAGTTTCAATGATCTCTGAATCAAAAGTAATTCTTTTTGCCACCTAAGGAAATAATCTACGAATCACCCTCCTCCAGGATGTTTCGTCGTGGTATCATGGCAACTCAACTCCTCGCTACGTTGACAATCGTTTACCACCTTCTTAGGTATGAAATTGTTGTCCACCTAGTGAACCTCCATCAACCGTTTCTTTCCACCCCTCTTGATGTGTATCTCGTGTCTCCACCCGAGAGATGGTCCTATGTCTCATTCCGTGAGTTGTTCGATACTCGAGAAGATCGACCCTTCTAGAGTCTCCCTCTTCCCTCCATGTCATGTTGACAGGATTTCTCAGAGCAAGACGACAAGACAATAATGGTGATCGAATCAACGTTCCTATGAAGTGCAACCTGGATCGTGAAGATTGTACTAGTTGCGTTCCCCCTTCACCTTACCCTACGCTTGAATCTCGAGACGAGATTCTTGTTTAGTGGGGGTGAGTTGTCACATCCCTAGCTTCTGGTAATGCTCTAGGTTAGCTTCATGTGTGCATCATGTTTAAATTCTGAAACTTGAACTGAGGAATTTTGGAAGCCTCAAAAAAACTTAAATAAAAGAGGGGCAAAAGCCCTAGAAATCTCATCCATTGCTCGAAAATGCTCTTCTTAAATGTTTGATAATTTTTGGTAAGGGTTCTGGTCCCAACCAAAATATTGAACATTTTTAAGGAATTATTTTTGGGACTTTGGATTTAATTCATTAGCTATTTGAATTTGAATTATATTCATATAATTAGAATATAATTTAAATACCCCTGAAATATTTTATAAGCTTTTGGAAAAGTCCATCTAGCAATATAAAATATTCAGAGGAGTTTTTGGCATTGTTTGAATTATTTTTAAAATTCAAAACAGTGGCAAATAAATTAATAAAACAAACAGAACAGAAAAAATTAAAATAAAAAGAACAGAAGCCTACCTGGGCCACTTACCTGTAGCCGGCCCAGCTGGCCAGCTCCTCCCGCTGGCCCAGCCCACCGCCGCCTCCCCGACCCCTCTCACTTCTCCCTCACTCTTCTTCGCTCCTTCCCCTCCTCTGTTTCTCCCTCCCGCGAACACCGAGCGAGTTCGTCGCCGCCGTTCACCATAGCCGCGGCCACCGCCTTCCCCTCTACCCCTCATCGTGCCTGCGAGCTCCGTCTCGACGTCCCCGACCTCCTCGATGACCCACGAGGCCCCGGACGCGCTGCAACGCCGCCACCGATGCTTTTCCCCTCCGCAACCACCGTGAGCTACCGCTCCTTCTCCCCCTCTCCGTTCTCTCTTTTGCACGCCGCAGCTGCCACTTTGCCGATGACCGAGAGCTCTTCGCCGCCGGCCATGCCGCCGCCGTAGCCACGGTTGCCTAGAACTGCAACCGAGCACGCAGCCGTGCTCAGTGCACCCCCAGGAGGCCATAGCACCCATCCGCACCCTCTGCTGTGCTCCCTAACGCCGACTCCGAGCTCACCCGAACTCCGGCGGCTACCTAGCTCGTCGCCGGCGCCGATTCCGGCCGCCCCGACCCCAACCGACTCCACAGGAAGACGCGGCGCTCTTCCAGCTATTCGTAGAGCCCCTCCTCCGTCCGTTTGGTCGCCGGAGCACGAAACCCGAAGGCCTCCGCCGCCTCGGCCTCGCCGGCGACTCACCGCCGGCGGGTTAGGCCCTGTTGACCAGGGGTTTGACCCCCCCCCCTGGGTCGATGACAGGTGGGGCCAGCCCCCTGTTAATTAGTTTAGTTTAATTTAATTTAATTACCCCCCCCCCCTGCTGACACTGACATGTGGGCCCTAGTGCCCTAATCCTTAATTAAACTAAACTAAACCCCCCCTGTTTAACCTGTGACGCTGACATATGGGTCCCACAGGTCAGTTTGACCTGGACGGCGCCCGTTGACCTGCTGACGTCACTATGAGGTCATGCTGACGCAATAATTCCTTTCTGGAATTAAAATAAATTAGGAAATAATTTATAAATTCCAGAAAATTGTATAAACTTCAAAAATTCATAGAAATTCAACCGTAGCTCCAAATTAAATAATTTATATATGAAAAATTATCAGAAAAATTCAAGGAATCCATCTGTACCATTCTCATGCATGTTAGAACAACTTATAGCTGCTGTTTAGCACAAATCAATTAAATGGCATTTGAATAATCACATATGGAGTTTAAATTTGAATCTTGTATTCAAACCAACTTCATTTTATCTGTTGCTAGTTGCATTAGCTCAAAACACATTCATATTGCCATGTCATGAGCATGCATCATATTGTGCATTGCATTGATTGTATTTCTTCTTTGTTGTCGGTATATGTTCCCTCCCGGTAGAGGATGTTCCGACGTTGTGATCATTGACACTGATGAAGACTCAATGTTATCGTCAGAAGTGCCAGGCAAGCAAACCCCCTTGTTCATTTCGATAAAACCCTACTCTCTCGCTCCTGCTCTCAGTTATTGCATTAGGACAACAACGATTCAACTGTTACTTGCTGCGGTAGCTGAACCCCTTTATCCTCTGCATGACCTGTCATTCCACAGTAAATAGATGAAACCCACTAGCATGAGTAGGAGTTGTTTGAGCCCTGATGTGCCTACTCATTCATGCTTGTCGTCATGCCTGCTACTGCTTAGAGTTGAGTCAGGTCTGATTCATCGGGGATGAATCAGAGGCGTGTGAACATGTCTTACTATGGGTGAACTAAGTGTGTGAACACGATTTGGTAAAGGTAGCGGTGAGAGGCCATGTAGGAGTACATGGTGGGTTGTCTCATTGCAGCCGTCCTCAGGAACTGAGTTCTGTGTTGGTGATCCATAACCAGCTACTACCACACATTGGAATGCTTAAGTGCCCCTCTCGACTTATTAATCAACTTGATCTCTGTCCATAAGTTGCAACTAGTTTCTGGTGTTTGTAGGCAGTGTTAGTAGTCTACCAAGTGGCACCCGGTACAGGTGGGCTTGGGACAGACTAGGCACAGTGGCACGGTGTACCAAGTGGCACCCGGTTGGTGGGCTTGGGAACCCTGCTCACATCGTTTGGGGCCGTGAGCGACACCCCGGCCGGATCTCCTTGCGGATGGAACCCGAATAGGCGATAAACCTGGACTAGAGACTTGTTCGGTTAGTCAGGTCGTGGCCGACTCCCTCGCCCGGCTTCCGCTTGAAGGTTGCCGAGGTACATGACGTGTACAGGGCGGTAAGTGGCGAGAGCGTGTGTGAAGAAGTACACCCCTGCAGGGTTAACATCATCTATTCGAATAGCCGGATTCCTCGGATATGGAAACGTGGACCCCTTGCATAGTTCATAGACAAGTGAAAGTGGATACTCTAAAATACGCAAGATAAGCGTGAGTGCTATGGATGGCGTTCTCGTAGGGAGACGGGAGCGGATCCATAGTGGTGTATTGATATGGTGAATATGTGGACTCGTGTGCGCCACCTCAAAAGAGTCGCTTGCAGTCGTAGCTTAGGATAGCCACCGAGTCAAAGCTGGCTTGCTGCAGTTAAACCCCACCACCCCTTTGTTGATAATGATGCATATGTAGATAGCTCTGATGTAAGTCTTGCTGGGTACATTTGTACTCACGTTTGCCTATTTTATGTTTTGTAGAGAGACTTCGGTCTCACTAGTAATTCCGCGTGGACTTCGACGTTTAGCTTGTTACTTCAGCTACGATCTTGTGCCCTCGGCAGGATCTGGTAGATAGTCAGGCTTCTCAGCCTTTTTCATTTTTAGATGTCTGTACTCAGACATGATAGCTTCCGCTTGTGCTTTGATTTGTATGCTCTGATTGTTGGGTCATGAGACCCCTATTTGTAATATCTCGCTCCTCGGAGCCTAATGAATAAACTACTTGAGTCGTAGAGTCATTTTGTGATACCATGTTGTATTGCACATATCGAGCATATTGTGTGTATGTTATTGAAATGCTTGGTATGTGTGGGATCTGACTACCTAGTTGTTTATTCTTAGTAGCCTCTCTTACCGGGAAATGTCTCCTAGTGTTTCCACTGAGCCATGGTAGCTTGCTACTGCTCCGGAACACTTAGGCTGGCCGGCATGTGTCCTTCTTCGTTCCTGTGTCTGTCCCTTCGGGGAAATGTCACGCGATGAATACCGGAGTCCTGATAGCCCGCTACAGCCCGGTTCTCCGGAGTCCTGCTAGCCCAGTGCTACAGCCTGGATTCACTCGCTGATGACCGACACGTTCGATGCTGGGTCACGGATGCCTGTCCCTGTAAGTTAGTGCCACTTTGGGTTTACGACTAGCCATGTCAGCCCGGGCTCCTTATCATATGGATGCTAGCGACACTATCATATATGTGTGCCAAAAGGCGCAAACGGTCCCGGGCAAAGGTAAGACGACACCCGTGGGAATACCGTGCGTGAGGACGCAAAGTGATATGAGGTGTTACATGCTAGATCGATGTGGCACTGAGTCGGGGTCCTGACACCGGCGCCGGCTCCCGTTGCGCCTCCAGCATCCATCGCCGCCCCCGCGCCGCTGTGGCTGCCGTGGCAGCCACCGCATCAGGCGGCCTTCGCCGTGCTCGCTAGGCCACTGCAGCAGCCGCTATAGCTGTCATCCATCGCCACCACCGCCCAGTCCGGGCTACAGTGGCAGCCGCCGCTCCTAGCGACCTCCGCCGCGCCCGGCGCTCGAGCGCAGCAGTCGCTGCCCGGTGCGCCACCGCAGTAGCCGCTGCGGCTGCAGCAGCCACCGCCGGTCAGCTCCAATCCCACATCGAACACACCGGCAGGAGTCCCGCTTCACCAAGTCCAGTCCATGTCGTCGCTTTCACCGTTTCCGTCTTGGATCGCTATCCGCCATGTGTCGGTGTCGGTGAGGCTGCAGGCTGCTGCGCGCGGCCTCCTAGCGCGTCGGCGTTCGCGGGAGATGTGTGGTCTGCAGTTGCCGCTCCTCCAAGTTGCCCTTCGCTACGCAAAGGACCTCGATCTCATCCGCTGCGTTGGGGATCTTGGGCATGCGGTTTCCCCCACGAGCGGCGGGCATACTGTTTTCCCCGCTGGCAGCGACCTCAAAGTCTGTGACATCAGCGGTAGGGGCGCACCCCTCCTCGTCATTCTCCATCGCAAGCCCTCCACTCTTCCATGTGCGGTGCAAACCAACAGCCGTCCGGCAGGGAGAAGGCATGGTGTCACCGACAGCAGCGCACCGCGTAGCACCACTGCATTCCGCCACCGGCCGTCGCGAGGGCGCCTCTGCTGGTCACTCTTGCGACCACTTCCAGGTGCTCATACACATGCACTCCTTTTGTCCAGGTGGTGTCCATGGGATCCAGGTGGCTGTACACGTGCACGTCTGACGTGCAGATGGTGTCCTCTTTTTGTTATGGGGTCCAAAATAAAGCGTCCCAGTCTATTTCAGGTTGAGAATGATAAAACAAGCCGAGATGTAAAAGGCTTGTTTTTAGGTGTTAGATTTGTGTTGCGTCGAGTCATGGTTATAAGTTGGTTAGGCTGCAGCTCGAGGACAAGCTGCATGTCCAGGTGGGGTGTAGTGTTAGAGTATGTAATGGGCCTAATGGGCCCATTAGTCTTAGGGTTAATTAGAGATAAGGGTCGCTTGCTTAGGAGTCTAGTAAGCCTTGCTTGCGAGTCAAGTAAACCTCTCTATATAAAGAGAGGAGATGTATCAATCTAATCAAGCAAGAATTAAGAAGGAAATTCCTTCCCTCTTGCCTGGTCGTGGGCAAAAAAGGCCCCGGCCAGCCCTCTCGCGCCCTCCTTCTAGCAGCACCATAACATTTTCATGGTAAGGATTGCATACAATGTTGGTCACATCAATGGTAATATGTTCTTAACTTCTTTTGCACTTGGATGAAATACCTTATTTTGTTGTTGTATACATTGAGTTGCAAGGAGAAAACCAGCCAACGGTTCAACATTACCTCATAAAGAAATAGTCATGTGAGAGAACAAACGAGAGATAGAGGAAAGTTACTATGGTGTCTGCATAAAATGGATTCCAATCAATATGGCACCACCAACAATAGTTTGGTGACTTTCGGTAAAAGTCTGGCAGAAGAATGACATCTCAAAGGCGTTCAAGCAGTTAAGATGCTTATTTGCCGGTTATGATTGCGAACATAGGCTTTGCCAATGTACACAATTTCTTTTGGCATGAATTTATCCATGATAGCGATTCTGAAAGGGTATATGTATTGGCCAGTTCAAATATGGTACGTATTGTCGTTTGGCTTGGGGGTGGGGGCGGGGAGCAAAACACCCCTACCCTGCACATAGCTCTACTATTGCATACATTTGTTGCTTCGGTGGTTCTATGGTGATTGTGGTTCAGCTCGGTCCAATAACGATAAGTTGTCCAATATAAATGTGGTATCTATTGAGCATACTAGAGTAAGGCCAACTCCACCGCGTGACCCATTTCTACCCCAAATCGTCTGTTTGTGTCCGTTTGGGGTAAAACGGACAAACCGTACGACCCAACGCATGGGAGCATATAGACGTTTCGTCCGCTCTGTGTCCGCTTTTGCTCCATTTCCAGACCAAAATTGCTCTTGGTTTGGGGCCAAAGCGGACAGAAAGCGGACATCTTCGCGTCCTTGGCGTACGTCTGTGTCCGCCCTCACCCCCACCTGTCATTCTCACCTCTTCTGTACCTGCCCACCTCGCAGTCGCAGACGCCCGCGTCCTCGCAGGCCAAGACGCTCTATCGTGTGTGCCGCCTCTTGGGCTTCCCGCCGGCGCTGGCCAGGGTGCCCGACCCCTACGCGCTGCCGCCCACGCCGTCGCTCACCGTCGCCTGCGTGGCCGACCAGGTCACGGCGCTCTCCGTGCTCGGCAACCGCTGGCCCGACCCGGTGTGGCGCACTACGTTGCCGTCCAACTTCTCTGCCGACGCGCTCACCTCCCGGCGCTGTCCCGCCTCGAGCTCGTGCTGTCTGGGAACTGGCTCAACGGCACCGTGCCATCCCTCTCCGGGCTCGCCTTCCTCCACGAGGTCGACCTGGGCCGGAACAAGCTCGACGGCGCGTTCCCGGGGATGGGGAAGGCGGTGGCGAGGCTCGTCCTCGCCGACAACAACTTCACTGGGAAGATCCCGGCGAGGGTGGCTTCTCTGGGCCAGCTCCAGTTCTTGGACGTGTCATGAAACGACCGGAGGGGTGGATCCCCTTCGCCATCTTCGCGCTCCCTGCGTTGCGGCACATCAACCTGTCGCACAACAAGCTCTCTGGACGGCTGCCGCCGAGCACGGCGTGCGCGGACACGCTGGAGTTCATCAACGTTTCCGCCAACCTGCTCATCGGGGCGCGCCCGGCGTGCATGCGGTCCAACTCGTCGGTGTGCATGGTCGTCTACTCCTCGAGCCCCTACGGAACAGCCAGCATTATCGCGGTGGGCAGTGGCACATACGAGCGAGGGGGATGGTGTTTCAGGAGGACGCCGGCAGGAGGCGGTTCGAGCTGGAGGAGCTGCTACGCGCGTCCGCGGAGATGCTCGGCAAGGGCGGCTGTGGCACGACGTACGGCAGCGTCGTGGCCGTGAAGCGGCTCCGCGACGCGGCCCCTGCGGCGGCGTCGACCAAGAAGCTGCGAGGGCGTGCATGAGCAGGAGCGGTCGCGGCGGCGTCAAGTTCGCTATGCCTGCTAAGTGTTTGAAGAAATGACGAGGACGGACAACTGGTGATATGGGGTAAAAATGGGGTAGCAGCGTTGGGTGCAGCGAGTTTGTCCGGCCTCTGTCCGGCGTTTGTTCTCCCTATTTCTACCTCATACGGACAAAATCCGGACAAAATGGGGTAAAATTTAAGCTCCTGCAGTGGAGTTGGCCTGGCGCTAGTGATTTATCTTATAATACTACTTGAATCAACTCAATCTCATATAAGAGGCATTGTTTGGAGAGTGAACGTCCTACACGCAGCGGCATATGAACGCAGTTAGGCCAACTCCACCGCGCGACCCTATCTTGTCCCGCCCCATCCATTTGGGGTAAAAGGGACAAATGAGACGGCCCAGCGCGCAACGGCCCGGACCCATCTAGTCCGTTTTGTGTCCGTGCCGACCCATTTCGAGCACAAACTTGCGTCGGGTTTGGGTCACGGTGGACAGCGAACGGATGATTCGAACGTCCGCGTCGGGGACGCGTGGCAGGCAGCCACCTACATCCTCCCGCCAACATAAATGCGCACGGGCGGGTGGCCCCACCTGTCATCCGCACAGCGACGGGTCGGCGTCCTTCTTAAATGGGACCCGTGGACCGGTCGTCGTCCTCATCCCCACGCTGGCCCCTCTCTGCCCCCTCGAAAGCCGACACGCCCAAACCCTAGCCACTCCCCGCCCTCGAGCTCGCCGGCCGGCCGCATCCATGTGTTTGTGGAACCGCAAGGGGAAGCAGGACCACGAGGCCGGCTCCTCCTCCCGCCGCCGCCGCGGATCCGTGAAAAAGGAGGAGCCCGCGTCACCGTCGCGCTCCTCCCGTCGAGCCCCCGCGTCACCGCCGCACTCCTCCCGTCGAGCCCCCGTGCCGCCCCCCTTCACCATTGACCCTAGGCCCTCCGGCGAGCGCGACCGGCAGTACATCTGCGCGGACGTGTGCCGGAGGTACTGGGAGGCAAGGACGCTGGTCCCGTGGAGTGACGCCCACCTTCCCAAAGGATGGCACCTCTCCGCGGACCGGGTCCCCATCCCGCCAGTGCCGGCGACCGGCCGTGCACGGCGCGATGAGATCAACCGCCACCGCCGCCTCCTCCCCGACGACCTGTACTACGACCACAGGTATGCCTCCGACTCCCCGCTGTGGGACACATGGCTCCAGGACGAGCACGACGTGCGGCACGCGTCCTACTTCGCTGGCACCGTGTCGGGACCGCGGAGGGCACGTGCAGAGCCGCGCAGGCGTACGCGGGTGCGCGGCCTGACGCCCACGCCGTCGCCTTCCCCGTCTCCGTCGCCACCTCCCCCTTTGTCGGTGTCAAAACCGGCGGATCTTGGGTAGGGGGTCCCGAACTGTGCGTTTAGGCGGATGGTAACAGGAGACAAGGGACACGATGTCTTACCCAGGTTTGGGCCCTCTTGATGGAGGTAAAACCCTACGTCCTGCTTGATTGATATTAATGATGTGGGTATTACAAGAGTAGATCTACCACGAGATCAAGGAGGCTAAACCCTAGAAGCTAGCCTATGGTATGATTGTTGTTCGTCCTATGGACTAAAACCATCCGGTTTATATAGACACCGGAGAGGGCTAGGGTTACACAGAGTCGGTTACAATGGTAGGAGATCTACATATCCGTATCGCCAAGCTTGCCTTCCATGCCAAGGAAAGTCCCATCCGGACACGGGACGAAGTCTTCAATCTTGTATCTTCATAGTCTTGGAGTCCGGCCGATGATGATAGTTCGGCTATCCGGACACCCCCTAGTCCAGGACTCCCTCAGTAGCCCCTGAACCAGGCTTCAATGACGACGAGTCCGGCGCGCATATTGTCTTCGGCATTGCAAGGCGGGTTCCTCCTCCGAATAATTTATAGAAGATTGTGAACACCAGGATAGTGTCCGGCTCTGCAAAATGAATTCCACATACCACCGTAGAGAGAATAATATTTACACAAGTTCAATCTGCTGACGTATTTTGTGGCGTGACGTCACACCACACCAAGCCTTTACTCGAATTGTTTTTATTGTACCACCTCAGCGCGTTTAGCGAAGCGGTTTCCTTGGCACGTCTTGTCGAAGCAGAGATCGTGTTCCCCTTATTCCGGGATTCCCATCAATACGGACGTGGGTAACCCAACCGCGCCATTGATTGCGGCGCTTGGGAGATAAGCGAGTTTTATCAGGCCGGTGGGGACGCATGGTTTCGTCCGCCCATATAAGGGGATAAAGATCCACCCTTTTACCTACGCCTTCTTCCTCCTTTGCTTATCCATCTCCGCGAACTCGAGCTCCAGCGCCCAAGTCCGCACATCTCACCTCAACCTTCTCCAACTATGTCCGGAGCGGGAGGCAAGTGGATGGCCTCCTCCGTTACGGAGGGGCACATCCAGAAGCTGCGCAGCGCCGGATATCTGTCCAGCGACATCGCGCACCGGCTCCCCGACGAGGGGGAGCTCATCCCCACCCCCAGGCCCCATGAGAGGGTAGTATTCCTTTCCCATTTCCTCCGCGGACTGGGCTTCCCACTCCATCCCTTTGTTCGGGGGCTCATGTTCTACTATGGCCTGGATTTCCATGATCTGGCCCCGAATTTCATCCTCAACATCTCGGCGTTTATCGTCGTGTGTGAGGCCTTCCTCTGCATCCAGCCCCACTTCGGCTTGTGGCTCAAGACCTTCAGTGTCAAGCCGAAGGTTGTGAAGGGCAGCCAAGCGGAGTGCGGAGGCGCCATGGTGGGCAAGATGCCCAACGTTACTTGGCTCGAGGGCACCTTCATGGAAACCATCAAGGGGTGGCAATCGGGGTGGTTCTACATCACCAAGCTGCGTGACCCTGAATGGGCAGCTGCCCCCGAATTCGGATCTGGCATCCCCATACGGCTCACCTCCTGGAAAGAGAGTGGCCGGACATGGGGTGATTCGGAGGAGCTGACCGGACTCCAAGCCTGCATCCAAAAGCTAGTGAACAAGAAGCTCAAGCTTGTCAACATAGTCCAGGTCATGCTCATCCGCCGGATTCTCCCGTGCCAACAACGGGACTTTATGTGGGAGTTCGATTCGGTGCAGCACCAGACTTTGAGCGGGCTCTTCGACACTACGTACAAAGAGGCCTGGAGGATGCTGTTTAAGGGCGCCGACGCTCCCGCATCCGCTACCGAAGATCGCGGATTCAGCTCGCAGCGTCCGGCTAGCGAGGTAAGCGATTTTACCCTTTACGGGACACTTGTTTTCCATAGTTTGACTCTATGCGGGATCTAAACTCCCTCTCCTTTGACAGGACTGGCTGAAGAAGGCCGAGCAGACTAACTGTCCGGCCCCTTTGCCAGAAGACCCAGCGGACGCCCGCTTAACGGGGCTGCTGGTTCCGGCACCCCACGTGGTGCCGGAGAAGAAGGCCAAGAAGAAGGCCACGGGCACTCGAAAGAGTTCCCATTTTCAGGTGTCATCGGACGATGACTCCGAGGCGGACTCCTCCCACGAAGGCGAGGAGGAGAAGAAAGAGGCCTCTCCCCCAGCGGGGGGAGGGAAGAAAAGGAAGGCCTCCCCAACGAGGGAGGCCGAAGGGTCCAAGAAGGGAAGGACTCTTCCCCCGGACTGCTCTGCCAACGCCGGCGACGACGACGAGGATTGGCCTCCAAGGGCCAAGCCCCTGGCGAGATCGTAAGTATCCGGACTCCCGAATAACTTCATGATTTTTCTTTTCGCCACATGGTGTCTTTCTAATGCCGCATACAACCCTGCAGTCCGCCCAAGGATGATCTTCCCGCTTCGTCGAGCGGGTCCTTGGGTGCGTCGGATATGGATTCCCTTCCGACCGCCTCCACCCCCCGTGATGCGGACGATGCCGAGGTGGGATCCCGGGAAGGGACCCGCCAGGAGGAGGAGGCCCCGGAGGTGCCGCAGGGCAACCTCCCGGACTTTGCACCGGACTCCGCACCGGAACCTGTAGTGGCTCCGGAGTCCGGCGGGCGGCCCCTTCGTAAGAAGGGCAAGACCGTGACGCCGGCGGCCTCCGTCCAACCGGAGGCGCCGGATAGCTTGCTGGAGGCGCTCAACGGCGCTTCCATCAAAGAGGAACACCGCACCGTCATGAGTGCGGTGATTCAGAAGGTTCAGCTCGCCAAGAGCGGGCTGACCGAAGCCTGCAGCAGCCTTCTAACAGGCTTTGAGGTAAGAATTTTGATATATGTAAAATAGTACCGCATAGACAGTAGCCCCTGATGCTCGGTTCGGTGTTCGGAAAGAAAAGCCGGACTGAGGATCTAAAAAGATATACGCAGGAGTCATAAAAAATATGTCAATATGGGATTGCAGGCTGTGCTGCTGACCTCTGCCGCACTGACTGCGGAGGTCAATACTTTGAAGCAAAGCCTCGAGCGGTCCGAGAACGAGCTCGGCCGTGCCAAGAAGCAGCTCGAGGACAAGGAAGGTGAGTAACACCTTATTAAAATTGTACCTTACAGAAAAGGATTTGGTTGCAAGAAGAATGACAAGGATAACGTGGGTATTGCAGGGGCCACGAACGAGGTGGCGACCCTGAAGGAGGCGGTGTCCGCGGCCGAACGTAATGCGGCCGCGGAGCGCACCGAGCGAGAGAAGCAGGAGGCGCGGGTGGCGGAGGTACAGCAAGAGCTCCAGGCTCTCGTGGAAAAACATGAGAGTTTGGAGCGCGACTCGAAGACTCGAGAGTCCGAGCTTGCATCGGCTCTTGAGAGTGCCAAAGCCGCTAAGGCCGAAGCCTACAAGGCCCTCCAGGAAATCGAGGCGTTGAAGAAAATAGCGGCGGGTAAGGCATTTTTCATGCAAAGTAAGCATGTGAGTGTGAATTACCTATCACTTACCCGAATTCGGAGCTCTCCAGGAGCGTTCGCAGATCTGCCCCGCAGCGTGTCCGATGCTGCCGCTTTCTATAGGGCCGAGGAGGGGAGCTCGACGGAGAAGGTCTTCTGGTCTCAGTATGCTGAGGCCGGACATCCGGTGCCCCTGAGCGACCAGCTGAAGCAGCTGGTCGAGCTCCACAAGGTGGCCGAACAGGCCATGAAGGGCCTCATAGTTCGGCTGTGGCCCAAGGAGGCCATGCCTGGGAGCTACTTCGGCCTGGTGCGGCGGCTGGTGGATGCGTGTCCATGGGTTGAAGTCATCAAGCACTCCGCCTGTATTGAAGGTGCCCGTCGGGCCCTTGCCCGCGCAAAGGTGCAATGGGGCAAGATGGATGCTGAGAAGCTTGTGACGGACGCGCCACCGCCGGGCAAGGAGTATCGCACGCCCGAGATGTATTATAAGAGTGTCCTGAAGGGTGCCCGCATTATTGCGGGTGAGTGCTCCAAAGATGTAATATTTGAGTAGACTCGCATTTTGTTATCCTGTGCGCTGAAAACTTTGTTCATATGCGCTAAGCAACGCTTGTTAATTTAAAATATTACCTTCTGTGCGGCCGTTTATCAAATCTGAGAGATGGCAAGTCGTCGGCTTCAGCCCCCATGCCACGAGTGCTGGGGTGTTCGGGATAAATTTGAGCACTCTTGTTCCCATTTTTGGGTCCATCTAGGGAGGCGCTCAACACAACGAACAAGGCAACCGGACTTATAATGCTTGAACACTCTCACTTAGCCATAGAATTCTATAATTTTAAATTTCGGCGAAGCCCCTAGTGTTCGGAAGGCCGAATTTGGGGCGCTATCCACGCCTGGGCCGGACAAAGCCGGTTCCTCGCTCTAAGCGGCATAAGTCTTTAGGGACTCGAAAAAACCTCTCGAACAGCGACCGGCTCTCGCCTCATCATGACGGTCAGTTTTAGCTTTCTCCACTGAGGCGCTCGCCCAGCTCAACTGGGGCGCAATCGCAGTGGTTCTCCCAGTGCTACCTTAGCCGATACAACGGAACGTAAGGTACCAAAACATGGGAGCCGGGCAAACCCAACTATTGACCCAAGACATGATTCGGAGCCGATGCATATAATGCTATAAGTTCGGGGTGCCGCACTTGTGAAAGTGTTCGGACTTATCACACCATGATGCGGGAAACATAAGCCCCTGGTGTATTTAGCCGTACCAAAGTGTACGGATGCAACATGTCATAAATGAACATATGTATAAGAAAGAAATGCAATTATAAGCAAAAAGGTGCTGCATTGTTTATTCAAGAAATACTGCTGTGAATGCAGAACGATACAAATAGTGCGATAAGCAAGGGATGGGACTATTAAACATGTCCCCCTCCAGGGGTAGGCTGCGGAATGGTGTATAAAACAGATTTAATGCTCGTAATGGAGACCACCTGGATATTCGTCGTAGCCTTTCTCCTTCCCTGGCTGTTGCATCGTGAGTTCGGCAGGTCTACTGCCGGACAGGGCCTCTGATGAACGGAGTCCTGTGGGTAAAAAAAGAAAAAGAGAAAAAAAGAACGACACACTTGAGAGCCCCTGGTGTGGTTAAGCCGCATTCTGGGCCTATCGTGGTCGTGCCCCTCCCCCTATGCCCATGGTATCTCCAGAGCGTAATGATGTACGCGAAGGACCAGTCTTGCAATTTTGCAGGGGCTGGGGTTGGGGCCGCATTGCTACGCGTGCTCGGAACGTGCCAGGTGGTCTTGTTGTAGGTTACTCCGGGCGCGTTTAGCCGTGTCCGGTCGCTTAACGGCCGGACTCGAGAATTGCCTTAAGAGGCTGCACTGTACTTCTGCCGCGAGAGCCGCTGTATGTTCCTCCGTTCGGAGAGAGCGTTCAGTGTTTCCGTTGACCGTGATGACTCCTCGAGGGCCTGGCATCTTGAGCTTGAGGTATGCGTAGTGCGGCACCGCGTTGAACTTTGCAAACGCGGTACGTCCGAGCAGAGCATGATAGCCGCTGCGGAACGGAACTATGTCGAAGATTAACTCCTCGCTTCGGAAGTTATCCGGGGATCCGAAGACCACTTCCAGTGTAACTGAGCCTGTACAATTGGCCTCTACACCTGGTATGACGCCTTTAAAGGTCGTCTTTGTGGGTTTAATCCTTGAGGGGTCTATGCCCATTTTGCGCACTGTATCCTGATAAAGCAGGTTCAGGCTGCTGCCGCCGTCCATCAGGACTCTGGTGAGGTGAAATCCATCGACGATTGGGTCTAAAACCAATGCGGCGAATCCGCCGTGGCGGATGCTGGTGGGGTGGTCCCTTCGATCAAAAGTGATCGGGCAGGAGGACCATGGGTTGAACTTCGGGGCGACTGGCTCCATCGCGTATACATCCCTGAGTGCACGCTTCCGCTCCCTTTTGGGTATGTGGGTTGCGTATATCATGTTCACCGTCCGCACTTGTGGGGGGAAACCCTTCTGTCCTCTATTGTTCGGCGGTCGGGTCTCTTCCTCGTCATCGCTATGCAGCCCCTTGTCGTTGTTTTCGGCAATTAGCTTGCCTGCCTGCTTGAATACCCAACAGTCCCTGTTGGTGTGGTTAGCTGGCTTTTCGGGGGTGCCGTGTATCTGGCACGAGCGATCGAGTATTCGGTCCAAATTGGACGGACCCGGAGTAGTTCTTTTGAATGGCTTTTTCCGCTGACCGGGTTTAGAGCCTCTGAATCCGGCATTGACTGCCGTATCCTCACTATTGTCGCCGTTAATGCGGCGTTTGTTCTTGTTGCGACGCGACCTGCCATTGCGGTCCTTGATATCCGGACTGCCAGAATTTTTGCTGAGGTTGTTGCTGCGGGCTAGCCAGCTGTCCTCTCCCGCGCAGAAGCGGGTCATGAGTGATGTGAGGGCTGCCATGGATTTCGGCTTTTCCTGTCCCAGGTGCCGGGCAAGCCACTCGTCGCGGATGTTATGTTTGAAGGCCGCGAGGGCCTCCGCATCCGGACAGTCGACGATTTGATTTTTCTTAGTTAAGAACCGTGTCCAGAATTGTCTGGCCGATTCGTCTGGCTGCTGAATTATATGGCTTAGGTCGTCAGCGTCTGGTGGTCGCACATACGTGCCCTGGAAGTTATCAAGGAATGCGGCTTCCAGGTCCTCCCAACTCCCAATTGATTCTGCTGGCAAGCTGTTAAGCCAATGCCGAGCTGGTCCTTTAAGCTTGAGTGGGAGGTATTTGATGGCGTGAAGATCATCACCGCGGGCCATGTGGATATGAAGGAGATAGTCTTCGATCCAAACCGCGGGGTCTGTTGTGCCATCATAAGATTCAATATTCACGGGTTTAAACCCTTCGGGGATTTGATGATCCATTACTTCATCTGTGAAGCATAGTGGGTGTGCGGCGCCTCTGTATTGGGCTATATCACGACGAAGCTCAAAAGAGCTTTGTCTACTGTGTTCGGCCCGGCCGGACTTGCTGTGTCCGGCGCGACGGTTGTCGTCACGTATCATGGGGCGCCCACGCGATCCGTAGATCGATCTTGATTGTCTTGCCTTATCCTCCAATATATCTCGCAAGTCCAGAGCGTTCCCCTGTGGCCTTGTGCTTTTCGAGCGATGCCGGGGTACGGTTCTAGTGGAGGGCCTAGAGGCCTTTCTGTCGCGGCCACGGGGTGGTCGGTCAGCCGTATCGTGCGCTGGTGATGCAGGTTCATATGCCTCCTCCTCTAATCGGGGGAGCAGCTTGCGTTTAGGGTAGCTTTTGGAGGGGCGTTCGAGCTCATGCTCTTCGGCCGCAAGGACTTCAGTCCATCTGTCGGCTAGCAGATCTTGATCAGCTCTAAGCTGTTGCTGCTTTTTCTTGAGGCTGTTTGCCGTGGCCATAAGCCTGCGTTTAAAACGCTCTTGTTCGACGGGATCCTCAGGCACGACGAATTCGTCGTCGTCGAGGCTTGCCTCGTCTCCGGAGGGAGGCATGTAATCCTCTACCTCTTCGTCTGCCGCTCTCTCATGAGGGCTGGCGTCTCCGTCCTCCTGTGCTGAATCTTGCTGGAGGGGGTTGTCTTCGGCACTGTCTGGGGTGTTATTATCTCCGGTGCCGGAATCTCCATTCTTGCTGTGGCGGGATTTAGAGCGGCGCCGCTGACGCCGGCGCTTGGGCTGTTTCTTGGAGGGGTCATCCTCCGCTGTTCCTTCGCCATTCCCATCCTTTGGGATATCCACCATGTATATGTCATATGATGAGGTGGCTTTCCAGTGCCCAGTAGGCGCTGGTTCTTGGTCGTCTCCGGCATCGTCGTCCATACCGTCGATGTCTTCGGAGTCGAAGTCTAGCATGTCGGTTAGATCGTCGACAGTGGCTACTAAGTGGGTGGTGGGTGGGCTTTGAATTTCTTCGTCGTCCGCATCCCAACCGTCCTGACCGCAGTCCGGCCAGGGCTCTCCTGATAACGAGAGATACTTTAGCGAACTCAAGATGTCGCCGAAAGGTGAGTGTTGAAAGATGTCCGCAGCGGTGAACTCCATGATCGGCGCCCAATCGGATTCGATTGGAGGGGGCGCGGGAGGTTCGGAGTCCGGCGAGGAGTCCGGCACCTCGGAGTCACGAGCTTCACGAGGGACAAGGTCAGTATTCGGCTCCATCGCCGTAGAGGTTGCAGCCCCCGAGGCGGTGTCTAGCCACCCGTCCTCGATCTGCGCAGCCGGCTCCGAATTGAGGGTCGGAGCGGACTCGTGTGCGGCCTCCAGGGCACTGTCCGGCTGCAGAGCTAAATCATGCCCATCGTGACAGTGCGGCGCGCTCGGCTGTGGCTCGAATCCATCGAAGATCAAGTCTCCGCGGATGTCAGCCGTGAAGTTCAAACTTCCAAATCTGACCTGACGGCCAGGGGCGTAGCTTTCGATCTGCTCCAGATGGCCAAGCGAATTGGCCCGCAGTGCAAAGCCGCCGAATACGAAGATCTGTCCGGGGAGAAAAGTCTCACCCTGGACTGCGTCGTTGTTGATGATCGAAGAAGCCATCGAGCCTATCGGTGACGACACAGAGGAACTCTCAATGAAAGCACCAATGTCGGTGTCAAAACCGGCGGATCTCGGGTAGGGGGTCCCGAACTGTGCGTCTAGGCGGATGGTAACAGGAGACAAGGGACACGATGTTTTACCCAGGTTCGGGCCCTCTTGATGGAGGTAAAACCCTACGTCCTGCTTGATTGATATTGATGATGTGGGTATTACAAGAGTAGATCTACCACGAGATCAAGGTGGCTAAACCCTAGAAGCTAGCCTATGGTATGATTGTTGTTCGTCCTATGGACAAAAACCATCCGGTTTATATAGACACCGGAGAGGGCTAGGGTTACACAGAGTCGGTTACAATGGTAGGAGATCTACATATCCGTATCGCCAAGCTTGCCTTCCACGCCAAGGAAAGTCCCATCCGGACACGGGACGAAGTCTTCAATCTTGTATCTTCATAGTCTTGGAGTCCGGCCGATGATGATAGTTTGTCTATCCAGACACCCCCTAGTCCAGGACTCCCTCACCCTCCTCGCATGACAGCGGAGGAGGAGGCCCGTCTCCTGCAGCGTGTCATGGATGACTCCATGAACACGCACGACAAGCGGCAGTGGGACGGCCTGGAGGAGGCCATCGCCCTCTCTGCCGCCGGGGACGTCGCGTTCCCGGAGCTGCAGTCGGCGGCCGTCACGGGGGAGCCGATGGAGGAGGACCCGCCCGTGTTTGAGCAGCTGGTGGGCCAGGGGCGGTGTTGGTCCTGCACTGCGCCGGAGATGGCCGCCGGCCTGGTCGTGAACTGGTGCCCCACTCCGCCGCGGTCACCGGAGCGGGAGGCGTCGCCGCGGGAGGAGGTGGTGCAGGCACCTCCGGTCGTCCAGCCCACCCCGTCTACCACGCACCGCCGCCCCACCTCTGGACCCCGCCGGAGTACATCGACCTCGTCAGCGACGACGACGACACCGGCGACCAGTGAAGACGGCGACGGGCGCGGCAGGAGCGCGCAGGGGGAGTTTTTTTTATTTTGTTATTATGTTAATTATGAAACTGGGCCTTTTAGGTGGCCGTTGAAACTGGGCCGTTTTGTGGCCGGTCCCTATATATGTTTTATGTTTTTTTAAAATGTGTTTATTTGCTTTTTTAGTTATTTCATTCAGTTTTTTATTCCCGTCCACCCCGGACACGATTTGGGGTGCGGCTACGCGGTGGACGCACGCACGACCCAACGGACACAGCCGGATACGGGCGAACCCATCGGCGCCCCAAACGGACAAAATCCGGCCAATCCGGACGTCCGTTTAGGGTCGTGCGGTGGAGTTGGCCTTATCCGGCCGCGTGTTTGTTTTTTTACGGGGATGCGTGCATCAACTTTTGCTGAAACAGCTCGTGCAGCAATAGGGGTTAATACAGCTAATGAAGGTACCTTTCTCTCCTGCCCCTGCATGCCAGGTTGTTCAGCAGGAAAGTGAAGACTTTCGGACGCGCATGTGTTTTACTGCATGCACCGCTTTTCGGTTTCAACTTGGCCACGTCTTTTTTTGGTCAGCCTTGATCTCGTACCCCACACAGAGTTAGACAGAAATTTGCTGCCGAGAATAATATGCCCATAATGGGTCTTGTTCCGGCGAGCGCCATATAAAAGCTCTTTGGTTAAAAAAAGAAATAAGGCTCCAACAAAAATATTGGGTCGCGCTAACTGCCACACGTGTGGCAGGAAGGGAGACGCACCACACGTCTCTAATGTAAACAGATTGCCACGTCATCGCATGCATGCATGCAGGAATCTTTTTGGATTTTCAGTTTTTAAAATGTTTTATCTCTTAAACAAAAAATCCGATTGAAAATCCGTTTTCACCATTAAATCCCTCGCGATGAGATCTTCGAAACTAGATCCCATGTTGATATGTTTTGATGAAAAAAAATTGGATTAAAAGTTGCCATGTCTATTGCATATGACTTGCCATGATGTTTACACTGAAGTTGCCATGATATGTTTCAGCTATTTTCTTCTACATTTAAAAGTAAATTTTGACATTTATAAAACGGGGAATGAAGAAACTAGATTTGCCATGAACCATAAACTAAAATTGCCATGATACATGCACGTAAAATTGCCATGGTTCATACAAAAAATAATTTTCATGGTCAAAGTACTGGAGTTGCCATCATCAAAATACTAAAATTGCCATGATCTACAAACTAAAATTGCCACATGGCAACTTTAGTTTAAGCCCTATGGCAACTGTAGTGTAAACATCGTGGCAACTTCTGGCAAAAAAAAATTCGTCGAAACATATCAACATGGGTTCTAATTTTGAAGATCTCGTCGAGACGGATTTAATGGTGAAAACGGATTTTTAGTTCGCTTTTATTTAGGAGATACAACATTTTTAAGCCGAAAACCAAAAAAAATTCTGCTGATGTCATCTATTCATACGTGGCAAAATGAGTTGTGATGAAGGCGTGTGGATGATGTGCAAACGCCCACACGTGTGGGCGTTAACATTTCCGAAAATACTTAAGCCATATTAATTACCCTGTCATGAGATAAAAAAACTGGCATTCTCACAATCTTTCCCGGCATGCATGTCAATCTAAGCCTCTTAATGTCACGTCACTATGGATTAGTACTTGTGATTGTGAGTGATTGACTGACTGTTACTCTGAGACATTATTTTTGTAAGTTATTTCAGATAATTTAAAATGGGCTGTTTTATACATTATCTGAAATGTCTTTAATTTTTCAAGGTCTTATAAAAGCGATCAGAGGGAGTATCTTATTTCATGCCACGTTGAGCCGGCCGGCACGGATGTGTGTGTATGATTGGATGACATGGGGTCTCTTGAATATAGCCGGTAAAAAATAAAAGTTGCAAAACACAGTACCGGTTCCCGTGTGAAACGGTCGATCGTGTTCTACCAGAAACTCTTCGTCACGTCTATTCGGTGCAGGTTGGGCCCATGCAGCTATACACTCAATTAACTCAGAGTAAAGTCCAGAAAATATCTATACTCTAACATGTGTGTGTACAAACCAAAGGGCTCTAAAGGAATTTTTCATACAAAAATCCTATCCTATAGAATCCCTATAAAAATCCTACAAACCAAAGGAGGCCTAAAAGTTTAAAATCGTTCACTGCTGGTCCTAAAAGTTTGAAATCTACTCTTGTATTCCTGTAGTACTAAGAAACAGGACGGGGAGGGGAATTAGATGCCACCCCCCGCTTCGCTTTATAGGAGAAAACTCCGAGAGTGGGACGTCGAAGCCTGGTCGGAGACATCAACCATAGTGTTGTCTACCATTGAGCCAAGGCTTACATCCCATCCCTGTAGTATTAAGGAGTAGTATTTCAGGCGGTAGTATTTCAGCAGTATTAAGGAGTAGTAGTATTTTGCGGGCGTAATCGACCCAAATCAGGCGAAAAGGAAAACTGAAAACGGTGATTTAAGCCAGGCTTAAAGGGTATTCGGCTAGAAAACGGCCATCCAGCCAGGCCTAAAACTAGAAGGCTGAAAAATCGTTACGAGTCAAAGATTGTGTTTCTGAATCCTAAAAAAGATCAATCAATTATACTCCCTCCGCCCATATTAGTTGCCGCTCAAAAAACAATATAATCCCATAATTTCAACCAACCGCAGTGACATGAAATCCAGGATATCGAACTGCCCGTCATAGCACTTCTATTTTCAGCAAAGATCGTGAGCCGTTCTCTGTAAAGATTAACCAAGATCCGGTGATATAAAGGGAGAAACAGGGCTAGTAGCACAGAAGCAAAGTAGCATGACAAAACTGCTTCCGCCAGTCAGAATATTGTTTATGGATTTCAACTCGGACACAGAACTAATTTAGAGGCCAAAACTTCATCATCTAACAGACGTGTCTCAAATACCTTTGACCTAAGCTTCTGCTGAGTAGTTGATCATCCAATTTTTCTTTTCTTGATAGAAAGGAAGACGAGGCTTAATCCTCCTGCCGCCTCTTCTTTAAGGACCCGACACCGGTGGCGCACTTCGCTCTACTCCTCGGCTTCGACCAGAATCTTCTTGCAGGCCTCGTAGCACATGAACGAGATCCCCGCCGCGGGCATGAGCTTGATGCAGCTGGGCCCAAGCCCCTTGTACAGACCGCCGATCCCTTCCTTCTCCATTATGCAGTAGAGCGCATGGAACACGTTCTTGTAGACCTGCCTTCCGCCCACCGCCCCTGCCTGCATCTGCTTGCGAGCTACTTCGAGAGGGAAGGTGGCGGTGCTCGAGATGGCGCCCGCGGCCGAACCGATCAGGAGGGTTGCAATGTTGCTGATCTCCTCCTGCTTGAATGTCTTCCTGTAGAGCTTCCTCAGGGTGTCGTAGGCGTAGTAGTTGGTCGCGGCATATGGCACCACTCCTATCAGACTCGGTGTCAGACCACGGTAAAGCTCCGAGGGGCCTTCCTCTCGTACAATCTTGACGAGGCAATGGAGAAAGTTGTCATATACGTCTTTCTGCAGAAACAAGTACACGTGAGGCGAGGTACTCAAATAAATATCACTCTTACACATTGTTAACAAAGAGTTGTATCCACCTCTATAGTCAGACGGGTCTTGATCAGTTCCAGAGGATATGTGCAGAGTGTTGAGCTGACACCTGCAAGTGCCCCCGCGACAAGTGATGGAGGGAAGGGGGTCTTAGAGGACTCATCAGCCTTTGGAGTCAGGAATTTTTTGGCTGTATCAAAAGCAAATAGCTGCATTTGGATGCAAAGAGATCAATCAAATTAAAATATTGTTAGTTTGTCTTAAGAGGTAAACAACAAAGTGTTTGATCACTAATAACAAATCTTAGGTCCCATACTGAGATTAACAAGCAGAAGAGGAACTGGGCGTAGAGACTTGCAACCAATTTGAGTGTAACATGCACCCCAAAAAATCAGTGTAACAGAATTATGCAGTCTGACAATCATAACCACCCAACGTACTTCTATAGCAATAGTCAAACCAAGTTTCTACAGTGAAATTGCATTAATGTTTTGTCATCTAGAGTATAATATCAGAAGACAAGATATAAGAAAGCAAGCAGTGGCAGTTCAGCCAATCATTCAAACCAGGGAGTAGAAGACTAGAAGTAGTGCAGAACTAAACAACTAAGAGTTTAAATACACACTAAAAAGTGTCCATAGTCTGACTTTGTTAAGAGTGTCAGGACCACGATATACTAATACTAGAGGACAGAACCTTTGATCATATGAAAGACAAAACTCAATTGTGTAATCAAATGTAGGAAAACATCAACTCACTGCTAGGCAAACCCAAACTCCTTTGCAGAAACTGTGTTTACAAATTGCATATACTGTTACACCTACTAAACTAATAGCAGCCTGGGTGCTATATAACATTGACTAAAAAGTAATGGTGCCCCATTATTGTTATGGCCCTCCTCCCACATCAAGTTTGCTGCATCTATCAGCAAACTGAAGGTTGTTGTAAGTGCACTACACAATTAACATCAAATTGAAGTGTTGAAAACTACACCACACCACATGATCACAAATGAAAGTGAAGTAGACACCCTATAGTAAATCGATTATAAGCAGAGAACCTCTATAGCATCAGCAATACACCAGGCATTGGCTAAATCACATGGTACATTTTAGCAACAAGGTCTAGTGGGAATTGCCAAGTAGCATAAATGGAAAGTTACCTCAATCGCCTTGCTTGGAGCAACACGGATAACATTTACAAAGTTCCCACGGAACAGCCCTGTCCAGCCCTCCGACTTCATAATTGTCTGAAACACCTCTGTCATTGAATCCCCATTGCTCCCAACCATCAGGTGTGTCCTAATTGTCTCCAACGGCGCCACACAAGTCCTCGAGACCGCCCCCGCAATAGCTCCACTAACCAGCCGCCTCAAGTGCGGGTTACCAATCTTAATTTTCAGTTTCAGCCCACGCTTCTTGGCCTTCTTCCTAATAATCTTACCATCCACTACCACCTCCTCCTCCACAGACTCAGCTACGGCCCCAACAACTGGAAACCCGACTGCCGACGAGACATACTTTATGCAGTGATCAGCAAAAGGGATCTTGAACTCCTGCTCCGCCGGACTGGTCGACACTGCTGGAGCAGGTGTCGACACTTTGAGACCGACGCTAGCAAACAGCCCACCATGAGGGGAGGCAGAGTCATGCAAGCTTAATGAGAAGGCCTTATGGCCCTTATCTTCTTGCAAATCCCAGGGGAACCGTAGCTCCGGAAGCGGCGGGATAGCCCACCCATGTTTCTTCTCCGAGGCCAGCGTGCAGTTCTTGCTCTTGGCCGTCACGGCCATCATCGTTCCCGCCATGGGTGGGTAACCGCCTTGGCCGGCCTCAGACTGCAGACGCACAATCAGTGGTGGACGGCCGCCCTGCACTGACGGTCGCAACAAAGAGCATATTCTTAGCCACTCACTCCAAAAAGTTCGACACCACCAACGCAGACTACCTAATAAACAATATCGAATCATGTAAACGACTTGAAGATGAACTGGGAAAATCATGCGGCAAGTACTCATCAAGAATGATCACCAATTCATCATTACATCCTCACAGTATCAAATCTACAGCAAGTACTCATCCAATACAATACAAAAAAATCAGTAAAAAAACTGAACAAACAGAGGATGCAGGAGGAAGGAGGGAAGGGGGATGAGGGAAGAGGTGGGAAGGAAGGGGAAGGAAGGAGAGGGGAGGAAGGAGGACGGAGGAGTGGCGGCTACCTGCCTATGGACTGGTCGCCGGAGTAGCTCCGGGCGGCGGCGGAGGCGGCGGCTGGCCCAGGAAGGAGGGAGGCGGTGCTGGTGGGGGTCCTGTGCCGGCAGCTGGGCGGCGGAGGCCTCGGCCCGGAAGTAGTGGCGGCGGGCCGGCGGTGGCTAGGAACCCTAGCTGTCGCGCTCGGGGAGGACTCTGGTCGGGAGCGCCCGTGCTCGCAAGGATAGGGTGCTCCGGCCGGCTGCACCATGCACGGCCCAGCCGTTAGATGCGTAATATAGGGACAGGATGCAACGCCCTTCGAAACTTGCAAAAACCACCCCATGGAAGCGCAGAATTATACTACCTGTAACGTTTCTCCAAATATGTGCTGCTCCCCTGTTCGGGAAAAAACGAGCACGGGCAGAGCGGGTATGGAGGGCTTCGGGGCTCCGGCGGCGGGCCTCGCCGGCCGTGTGCTCCGGCGGCGAACTCGGGGGATCAGTGTCGCCACGGTGCTCCGACGTGCGGCGTTCCGACGTCCAGCGGACAGCCCACTCCATCCCCGCCCCTCCCCACACCCGGCGCCAGATCCGGCATCCGCCGACGCCGGAGAAGAGGGCTCCAGCCTTCAGGTATCCATCCTTTTGAATGTTACAACCTTGTGTTTTTATTCTGTATGTATTTTGGTTCTAATCCATCGTCCACTTTACATTGATTGTGTGAGATGTCCTATCTGATCCGAGTAAAATGTGGTGATCTCTCAGCTGGCGTGCGAAAAATAATAACTGAACTGTTGTATTTGGCTCAGACTACATGCATATTCAACCAATTAGGTGTAGAAAAATATAGACAATCTATGGCCTGAGCAAAGTAATTGTACCTACCTGTTCAAGTGCCTGAACATGAAGTGCTTGTTGGTCTAAGCACATGACCGAGATCCATTAACACTTGCAATACGTGCCACACTGATTTGTGAGAATGCCCTGCCTGCTCTGTTTCTTCAGCATTTCCATCAAAACTAATACGGTGGCGGTTTTGGTTTAGTGAACTAAAATTATTAGCTCTATGTTCATTATCAAACACATTTTACATTCAGGATTTGGCAATCCTTAACATCTAGGTTGCCTAGCTTTGAAAGCATACGACACTGATCGCCTGTATGTGCTAAGCTACAACATGCCATAATTTTGCTCACCACTTGACTAGTCTACCTACTTTTGAAGCACAGTTGTGAGCCACATAGTTAATGTTCTTTGGTATGTGATGAATTTGTATATGCACGTTCGCTCTTGCAGCAAATAAATTTGCTAGCTGGTTTCTCATCACCCAATGCCCAGGGGAAAGAAAAATATTTCTTGATGCTGCTGCCTTGGCTGGAGTCAGATTATCCACCATAAAAATGACCTGCTTGCATCTGAATTTGGAAATTATTTCTGCAGCAACCTGAAGGGCCATATCTCCTGCTTGTAACGGGGAAGTGGCATGTTTTCCAGCTGCTGAAACAAAGATGTTTGTTTTTACTTCATTTTCTTCAACTCCTATATGTGGCACTATATATGGGGTCAGATCCTGCCTTAGTCTTCCTTATTCAGGTGCAAAAAGTGGCACTACAGTCCTACAGATTTAACATTTTGGTGCTACGTGTCATCACATAATTCCATGCTGCTGTACTCAGGAATATTTTTTATTAGCAGTATTATCATAACTCTCTTTTTTCTTAGTACATCTGAATGCCAATGCATTAGACATTTTCTTTGTTTGGTACTTTAGCGTGGCATTGTTGATTTTTTTGGAGTTCATTGTGCTACAGCTCTCATGACAAGCTAACTCTTAGGTGCTCCTGCATGTAATATCTTACACTTCTTTCTGCACTTACCAGGGAAGGATGGAGTCAATGGCAAGTATTGCTCCAAGTGCCAGGTCAACTACAGCGATGGGACTTGAAGATGATGGCATGATGCCAACAACTTTTCCTTACCGTCGACGGCGACCGAGCGCAAGGGAGGAGACGCGCTGAGCTCTCCTCCTCCCTACTGGCACTCCTGCCACCCGCCGCTGTCTCTGCCCGGCTTCCCTGTCACGGTGGCTACACTGTTTGCTTCCTTCCCCAGAGGCCACAGCCTCGTCCACACAGAACTGCCTCCTCTATGGATGATGCTTTGGTATGCCCTGCTCTTGCTCTGCTCTGAGATCATTGCTTTGATGCTAATGGAATCGATTTCTTCATGGCTATGTCAAGATTATTAGGATGAGAAGTAGGATGAGCTTGCTATTGTCAAGATGATTGGGGCTTTGCCAGGCACAAGTGCCAGATCTTGTTGGAATTTGTCCATCTGGTACGAGCTTAGTGATAAACTGGTGAATCATTGTATGCATTGCCTGGTGTTTAACAGAACATTGCACAACTGACTCTTAAAAGAGGATGTTATGTTAACCAAGCAATTGTCACATGTGAATCGAATTTTCTGATGTGTGGTTCGTGATTTCTTGATATGTAGATATGGGGTGCTCGAAGAGGATGGCTGCTCCTTACATATGTTGCTCAACTTTTAAAATGATATATATGTGGCATGCTCAAGTGTTGGATAATACGATTCTGGACTTGATGTATATGTAAACCAATCCTGAACTTGATGTCTATAAAAAAGGGCAACCTGGTGCATGTAGCTCCCGCTTGCGCAGGGTCCAGGGAAGGGTCCGACCACTTTGGGTCTATAGTACGCAGCCTTTCCCTACATTTCTGTCCTGAACTTGATGTCTATGCAAAACAATTTTGGTTTCACACTGGTTGATTATGGAATCGGACCCTTGTGTGGAGCCTGTACGCGCTATGTGTTTTTGTAGCTTGTTCAGCAAGTTCCCAAACAGCATTATACTACAAACTTATTTTCAGCCTTGCCTAACTTCAGTCTTGTGTGTGTTTCTTTGTTAATTTACAGTTGTACTGAAATGTAGCAAAGCAGGCTATCATTTGTGTGAGTTGTACTGAACTGTGGGTCTGTGGCAAAGATGAACCCTTTGTCTTTTCTTGTTGTTGCTTCATAACACCATCTTAACCTTAAAGTTAAACTCACTAGTGCATGCTTTTTTCTCTATTTTTAAAGCATTTCTGTTTTGCCTTTTCTCAAGCAATTATGTTTAGTTAGTTGCATAATTGTGAAACAACTATATCTACATTGGAAAACTCCTAAGCTTTGTCACTTTTTGTATCCAAAATCCCGTGAACTTTAACTCTGTTTTTCTACTTATAAATTGTATATTATGCACCCACTATGATTCTGACTCTGGATGTTATGAACCACTTTCTCTCTTGACTTTACTTCCTTTTTATGCAGTAAGAGAATCGCCTTCGTCACCGGATCCAACCAACTAAGGCCAGAATCTAGATTTTCATTTTGAAGAACCAGTCCAAGAATATCTGAGCAATGTCTTCAACAAGGTAACGGTGTAAAAACATTGCCATTGACAGGTATAACTAACACAGGTCAGACCTAGGCTTTCATCCTGGAGCTCGAGACCGGGTGCTTGAGTAGCACCACAACTGAAGCCACTAGGGTGTGTTTGGTTGTGTTCTCGTCTCAGCATAGTTGTTCCCTCTTCATGCATGCTCAACTCAACACCCCTCTTCATGCATGCTTCTAGTGTATTTGTGCTAAGCTAGTGTGGACTCATGCACCCTTCATACACTCTACCAAACACCCAAAAGTGGGTCGAGAAGGGAACTCTTGGGCTCATGCATCCTTCATACACCCTACCAGACACACCCTTATGTGTTGTCGCCACCACCTTTTCACAATCCCAGCTGCTACATGCAATGTGCGACCGCCACTGCTACACAACCATCCCTCGGCGTCAAGCGTCGTTCGGATCTAGAGAGAGGAACTCTCACAAAGACCTTTTGGTGGCCACCTCAATCAGCAGCGAGTCCGCCGCCGCAGGCCGGAGTGGTCACCACAAGAACCAACACCATTGGCGGAGCACACCATCGTCGATTACTACCTCGCCAGAGAGAACCCTGCCCAGGCCCGTTCGCCTCTGGGCCGACATGGCTAGACCTGGAGCACGAAAGACATATCACCATCGCCAACGCGCACCCACGCTCTGCTAGATCAGAAGTGCATAGCCGCCAAATCGTTGCCGCGCCTCCTGACCGAAGCGCTATGCCCACCGCCCGCCATCGCTCCTCAACCACGCAGTCGCGCAGCAGCCTTGCATTTGCGCCACCGCTGAAAGCCTGCGGTCACGCCACGTCGAGGCCCACGCCCACACGAAGCCGGGATGTCCCGCGCTGCCAGCCAACCTCACAAGAGGGACAAGTAGCCTCGTCAGCGCCAGCACCGCACTCTCGCGGCACCCTCCGACGACGGCGAGGGAGAGGAGGGGATGGGAGGCAGCCAAGTCTTGGTGGCGCTAGGGGTCCCCGTGTCGCTCGCGAAAGTGGCACGGGACGATCCATTTTTTGCGGCTGCTTGCCGAACATTCCTAAGGATCGTTAAGTAGAATTAGAGCCACAAGTTACCAAGACTAAGAAAATCTTACCACACAAGTAGCCTCGTCAGCGCCAGCACCGCACTCTCGCGGCACCCTCCGACGACGGCGAGGGAGAGGAGGGGATGGGAGGCAGCCAAGTCTTGGTGGCGCTCGCGAAAGTGGCACGGGACGATCCATTTTTTGCGGCTGCTTGCCGAACATTCCTAAGGTTCGTTAAGTAGAATTAGAGCCACAAGTTACCAAGACTAAGAAAATCTTACCACACCTTAAGAGTGTATGTCATGTAGGGCCCTAATGTGGCAAAGCGCATCTTGCCTAAGGTGTGGCTTGAAACAAACAACCACCTAATCTGGTCAAACTTGCCAAACTTTAGGTGTGGCAAACTTAGACAAATCTAGCCTCAAACTAAAAATCGCCTCATTAATCGCTTTCGAATTGAGATAACATTTCATAGCAGTAAGCTTCTGAATTTAGACAACTCGAGAGCACAAATATAGAAAATCTACCTGGCACCGAACCAATTTAGTTGCTTTATTTCGGAATCCTGTGAATCAGACAGGAACTTAAAAGCAGAAAATCATGGATATATGGTAAAATGAGTAAATGATAATTATATTGCTTAGTAACTTACATAAGTTTACCCACAAATAGTCAAATCACTTGGTGAGTGCAAATCATGCTAGAAGGTAGTATATAGCCAAGAGAAACATATCCATGGCAATGACCCAGTTCAGTTTACAATAAGGATACAGAGATAATGGCCCAGTTTTATTGAAAGCAGAGCACCTGAGATATTCTCCCAGCATACTTTACTGTCTAGCTTACCTCTGCCGCGCACTTACTTGGGAGGCTTGAAGTAGGCATAGACAGCGAAGAAGGTCTGCAGCACGGCCATGGAGAGCAGGAGTAGGGCTGCGAACACTGACATGGTCACCCAGGGGTTGCTAAAGTAGTTGCGGGCAAGCGCCGCGCGCCACTTGTGACGCCTGCGCTCCCTGTACCTGTTCACCTCGTCCATCAAGCCGACTAGGTAGTTGTCGTCGGCCGACCAGTGCACCTGCCCGCCGATGTCGCTGAAGAAATGCCATGCAACCCTCCTGCTGCTGAGGTGGCTGACGAGGATGCCGTGCAGGTCAAGTATCCTCATGTCCTCTGCCGAGGTGATGAGGCAGTCCATGAAGACGGCGTAGGTGGAAACGTCGCGCGGGGTGTCCGGGTAGGTCTGCTCGAATGCGATCAGGTTCCGGAACAACGACTCGCTCGAGTCGTTGAGCTCCAGCTGTGGGATCTCCAGCACGCCCTGGGTGAAGCTCACGTCCAGGAAGCTCGTGGCATTCTCTCTCTTGCGGAATTGGACCCCAGCCTCCTCCAACTCCTTGGCGCACGGGATCCACTGAGGGAGCTCCGATAGCACCACTTCGGTTCGACGGCGGCGGGAATGCTGCCTGTGGTGGCTCGGTGGGAAGCCGACTGAAAGGTAGAAGAGGTGCAGCAGGTGGTGCACGCCGCGGCATGCGATGGGCGACTGGTGCAGCATCTGGGGACGAAGGGAGCGGAAAAGCCTGAGGCTTCCGGTCACCAGGAGCTCTTCGGACTCGTCCTCGTTCCCCAGATGCTGAAAGAGCTCCCGTATCACGCAGAACGGGATCTGGTTCTGCAGCAGCAGGAGGTCGCGCGTCACCAGCTGCCACACAAAGCACCTGCCGTAAACCTGAGTCCAGTCCTCGTCGTCGTCGACAAACTGATGGCCGCCGAGGCCAGCTTGTTCCATTTTCGCGCGGCGCGCGTACTTGAGCAAGCGGTGTAGGATGAAGCAGCCATCTAGTAGCATCGTCTGGGCCACCTCGTCGTCGGGGTGGGTTCCCGCAGTCATTAAGGAGCGCTGTGAGTAGGAAGCCTGAATTTTAGGCACGAGGCGCTTCATGCTCGTGAAGCATCCGTGCAGTAGCATAAGTGTCTTGGCAGGCTCCAAGAGGCAGCTGTGCCGGCCGATGAGCTGCCGCACGCAGCACCATTTGTATTTGTTCAACTGCACCAAGCTTTCCCTGTGTCCCAAAGGAAGAGTGTCAATCTTGGAGTACGTTCTTCCTATGCAAACAGCAACCGGCTCATATTCTTCCACGGGGTTATAGTTATTAATTTTAAGTTCCTGGGGGACCATGTAGATGGTGGGTTGCTGCGTGGAGTCAGCGTCTCCTGCAGGAGCCGCACCACACAGCTGTTCCACCATTGCCTTGAAATGGAGCTCGTCTACTTGAACGTCGTCATCACTTCCTGCAGGAGCCTCACCGCGTAACTGCTGCAACATTTTCTTGTAACGGACCTCTTCTTCGTGGACATGGTCATTTCCTGACAAAATTAGGACCAACACACAATTGTAAGTTACACTCCATTCCGAATTTCTTTCTGAAACAGAGGCAAAAATGGTTGTGTGCATCACTATGATGCAGAGGCCGGGGCTCTCGAAAAATACAGATGCAAAAGATATCCCCTCTCACTAATTAACATGGGAGTTTATAACAATGTAAGAAAGCCAAAGTTCGAAGGCCAAACTCGTGTTTCTCTTCGACCTCCTCCTCCTCTCTTGCGATCACCATATCGCCTCTATTTGCTAGGGTTTCCCTCCGATGGAGTCCTTCATGGCATCAGAATTCTTCCATGGATCTCGTGTGGCTGCTCTGGTGAGTCGCCATTTCAATTCCTCGGTCCGTTGGATCTCTCTCCCATCCTTAGACCGTGCTAATTCATTTCTATTCGGCGAGTTTTCGATCAATGGCCTCAACCTTCTCTACTTGTTTGGGTGGAGATGCTTATTCCAAGATTTACTCAATGGAGGATGCATGTTAGGCTTAGAAGCTAAGAATGGGCTAGGAGCCAATGTCGAAGGTGCCGACCGCTCTCTCCCAGGGCCCCTCCGATGTTGGAGCAACTTCGGTGTGTTTTAGCGACGGTTGTTTTTGGCAGAGCGGGGACATGGGATTGGTAGATTTTTGTGGTCCAGTACGGAGGAGGGGTTGGAGGATGAGGATGACGAGACCCGTATGGAGGTCCTGGAGAAGGGGAGTGGGGCATGGGCACGAGTCTTGCCGACGCTTGTGTTGCTTCCAGTCGTCCCCTCTAATATGTAGGGACGTCTGGTTTAGTAGAAGGGGTATTGTTCGGAAATTACAAATGGTGCACTGCTACTAGCCTGTCGGCTTCGTCGACCTCGCGCGACGCGACCATATCTACCGCTTGTTAAAGTCCTTATACGGGCTGACACAAGTTCCCCGCCCGTGGTCTCAGTGGTTCAGTGGCGGTGGTTCGCCGGCTTCGCCACCACCATTGGTTTCATTACGTCTCGCTCCGACACCTCCCTCTTTATTCTCCTGCAGGACAGCGGCGTCGCCTACCTGTTGCTATATGTCGACAATATTGTCCTGACCAGCCTCCTCCTCTTCGGCTTTCCTCGGTAACATCGTCTCTCAACTGCAGCAAGAGTTTGCCATGAAGGATATGGATCTGCTCAGTCAGGCACCGCACAATATGCTGAAGAACTGTTGCAGCGCGCCAACATGACTCAGTGCAAAACGGCGTCAACTCCAGTGGACACCCAGCCCAAGGTTGCCGCTGATTCTGGCAGCCCTGTCTCCGATCCCGCTGAATACAGGAGTATTTAACCATGACACGCCTTGACTTGGCTTACGCTGTTCAGCTAGCTTGCTTACATATGCACGATCCCAGAGACTGCCAGCTCGTCATCATCAATATTCAATAGGATCCTGCGCTATGTCCGCGGCACTGCCACTTCCGGTCTTCTACCTGTGCCCTCATGGACCGATATTGTGGCTTATTCCGATGCGAACTGGGCCGGCTGCCCAGATACGCCGCTCGACCTCGGGCCACTATGTGTATCTCGGCGGCACTCTGGAAAGCTGGTCCTCCAAACGGCAGGCCATCGTCTCCCATTTGAGCGCGGAAACAGAGTACATGGCGGTTGCCAATGCAGTTACAGATTGCGTTTGGCTCAGACATCTTCTCGACGAGCTCGGATGTTCCCTTCCAAAGGCTATCGTTGTCTTCTGTGACGACATCACAACTATGTACATGTCCACAAATCCAGTCCATCATCGGCGGACCAAACACATCGAGTTGGATATTCTCTTTGTACGTGAAAAAGTGGCCCTTGTGAGCTTTGAGTTGTTCATGTCCCAACTACTCAACAACTAGCTGACATCATGACTAAAGGTTTGCCGACAAGCTCGTTTCAAGCGTTCATGTCCAGTCTCTGCATCTCTTCAGGCGCCGACTCCTCGATTGCGGCGGGGTGTTAGCGGACGTGTGTTCATGCATGTATAGGTAGTGCTCCTAGTGGTGTACATTCTAACATTATCTAGGACCTAGTCTTTCGAAGTTCAAAAAAAAGACTAGTCTCCAGGCTAGTCATGTGTGAGTTAGTTGAGATCCTGTAATTACACATACGTGTAATCTCTCTGATAAAAAATAGTGTGAGTTGCACAAACCATTCTCTCCTGTCGTCATTCTGGTTCTGACAATGACGTCACTAGTAGAAAACAGGGCTTTCGTTCGGGCCAGATAAGCCCATTAGCCCGGGTTCAGTCACGAACCAGGACCCATGGGGGCATTGGTCCCGGTTCGTGCGGCTAAAGACATTAGTCCCGGTTCAAATGAGCCCTTTAGTTCCGGTTTGAGACACGAACCGGGACAAAGGGTGCAATGCCCTTTAGTCCCGGTTCGTATCTCAAACCGGGACTAAAGATGGGACCTTTAGTCCCGGTTAACTCTACCCCCCCCCCCCACCCCGTGCAGCGCCTTTTTAGTTTCGTAAAAAGCAAAAGAAAATGATAAAGCTTCAAAAATTAAAATCCTTCGAGATGTAGTTATGTCACTACATCTATTAGTTAGGAAAATTAAAAAACTTAAATTTGGACATGTTTTGCAAAAAAGTGTTATGAAAAAGTAAAACGGCCATATCTTCTGCATACGGTGTCAAAACAAATGCATAATATATCAAAAAAATTAGCACGAAAATTCGCATCGATTTTGACGGCCGTAGGCCTATTTGCAAATTTTTAGAATCCTCAAATTCTGAAAGGAAAAAAAGATATGCTCAAATTTTAGTGTTTTTTTTAATTTTGGTTTAATTTGGTCAAACTATGGTCAAACTACTTATTCAAGAAGTATTAGTGGTACTAAATAATTATTTAAGAATACTAGTGTTACTAAATAATTATTTTAGTATTTTGAATTTTGGTCAAATCTGGTCAAACTACTTATTCAGGAAATATTAGTGTTACTAAATAATTATTGTTTTTTAGAATAATAGTTTCAAACTCAAACAGTGAAACGTGTGACTTCATGCTCAAGCTAAACTCCTGAGGGTTAATAGGATTAACATCTTACTATTGTCAGAAAAACAACAAGTGCAGACTTGGAAACGAGGGAGAATAGAACCCGAAAGTTAAGCGTGCTCAGGCTGGAGTAGTGAGAGGATGGGTGACCAGCCGAGAAGTTAGATGATTTGGAATGATGAGGGGTGATTACAGATTAGAGGTTAAATTGAGCAGTGATGAGTGGTGATTAGAGATTAAATTAGAAAATAATTCAGAAAATTGAAAATCAGAAAAAAAAATTAAAAAAAAAATTTCATAAAAATAAAAAATTTCCTAGGTGGAGCTCCAGACAGTGGCCACATGGACAGCTTACTAGATTAGTTAGATTTTCTACTCCAATGATTAGTTAGATTTTCTACTTCAATTATACTTCTCCCTCCCAAAATAAGTGACTCAACTTCATACTAGAGGGAGTATCTATCTGTTAATTTAAATTAATAAAGTGGTTTTGTTTGAAAAACAGTGTCAAAGACTAATTCAAGAGGGACTGATGAATTTGGTGAGGTTCTATTACCAGCTCCGCGGAAGATGGCACCATTAAGATCATAGTGTTCTCGGGCTGGAGCGAAGTCGCTTCTCCTTTCATCATCCCAGCCATGTCCACAGATACAAGTAAGTAGTGTGCTGAATTAACATCAAAAGAACGCGGTGTTAAGATCAAAATTAGGATGGATTTATTAGAACAGAAGGATGGCCTACCGCACAGTGCATCAGTTTTTCTTTTTCTAGAACAGAAGGATACCAAATCAGGGATCGAACCTGACTGGCCTGGAACAGGAAGCAATGCCCCTCCCACTGAGCTAACCGCTCAATTCTTACAATTCATCATGATCGTACATGAATCTTTTTCTTTTTTTTTAGAAACGTACACAATTTTTTGGCGGAGAGATCGGACACGCATCAACACAAGTGAGTTTCAAAGGCAGTACGCACGCAAGCATAACAAAAGAAAAACATTGCACAAAAAAAATTGTTCTCTATTTACTGATTTGGCTATCAACGTAGTGCTTTTAACATAGTACAACATAGATGCCCATATAGACACAGATACACTCATTTCTATGAACGCATGTGCGCACACTATCCATATAAGCACTTTTGAGATAATGAGCCGGCACAACATCTTGAGGTTGACGAAGTCATCACATGCTTCTTCGTTGATGTTAGAAACGTCTTCTCCCACTGAATGAACATCACTAAAAAGTCTAAAATAAATTTAGAAAAATGCAAGCACCAGCATCAAGTCTACAACTTGAATCATTGTGGGTTGCGACATAACCATCTGACCTATGCTCAGTTCGTGACATAGAGTTGTTTGGATACCCTGATTTTAGTAAATCAACTTGGCCTAAACACACTTACGGTTCTAACTAAATAAAGCTTTATTCATTTAGCGTAATAAGTCTTGGGTAAGTAAACATTAGTTTTCGTAAAACTGAAAGAACGAGCTTTTGGAAAAGAAGCGTGATAACTCGTGAATGTTAGGAATTTAGGAAGAGTGCAAAACGCTTCTACTCCCTCCGTTCCTAAATATTTGTTTTTTTAGTCATTTCAAATGAACTACAACATACGGATGTATGTAGACATATTTTAAAGTGTAGATTCACTCATTTTGCTCCGTATGTAGTCACTTGTTGAAATATCTAGAAAGACAAATGTTTAGGAACGAAGGGAGTACTAAACAACTATGCATGCATAAAACAAAATAAACGATGTCATCAGATTTGCTTGCTAATCTACTAGACAACTATACATGCATAAAATAAAATAGATGATGTCATCAGATTTGCTTGCTAATCTTTTGTTATGAGCTTTCATGTGTATTTGTGCTGACCTTTCCCATACAAGTATGCATATAGGACAGAGTTGCTAATGTCTGCAAAGATTCTCGTTAATTTTTAAATTAAAAATGTTTTGTAGCTCAAACCTGTGTCCGATTTAAAATGCATTTTTATCAATAAATTCATCGCGTCGAGATCTTTGAAACTAGATCTCATATTGGTATATTCCGATGACTTTTTGTGATCCAAATTACCATGACTGGTCTATGACAGTTTTCGCGCTTGCTATACGGAAGTTATCATGTTTACACTAAAGTTACCGGGCATAAAAAAAATTCCCACCCTTTTCAGCACATGCATGTTCATGCACGCACTAGAGGACAAAAAATTGGCCCGATTCAAAAATCTGTTTTCACTATAAATTCATCATGATGAGACCTTCAAAAGTAGATCTCACGTCGATATGTCTCAGTGACTTTTTTTTGGGTCCAAACTTACAGGCATGGGGTACGTAAGTTATCAGCCCCGCAGTGGACGTCTTGTACACATAATTTACGGGGGTATGTCTAAACTACTTTTTCTTCCTGGGTCAAAATCACGGTGTTTGTACGTAAGCGATTAGGTATGTGATGTATAATTATCATGCTATTTGCACATAAATTATCGGGGTATATTTTCAACAACATTTTCCCCTAAGACAAAGTTACTACGGTGTTTGTACATAAATTATCATGTCTACAATATGTATATTACATGCTATTTAGGCAGAAGTTACCGGGGCTATTTAGGCAGCAGCACCTCCCTCGCCGGTGGACACACCCACCCGCAGCCCCTCTCTCTCCCCGTGCACAGTTGCCACCGACGAACTCTCTTTCCTCTCCCTCCCCATTCACAGTCGTCGCAGACGATGGGCGAAAGGTTCCCCGGCGATGGGGCGGCGGCCAATGGCTTCGGCCGCCGCTCTATACACGAGTGGGAAGCCCATCTCCTGCATGAAGCCAACTACCCGGCGCCTCCGACATGCGCGCACCGGGGCGGTGGAGACTCAGTGCCGGCGGCGTCCTCGTCCCCCCGCTGCCCGATCACGCACCCCGACTACTTCCACACCGAGATCGAGCGTGCGCGGCGTCTCTGTCGGAGGAGCAGCGGGCCCTCCCGGAGTACGACGCCGGTAAAAACGAGGCGTGGGCGGCGTACTTCAAACGTCGGCAGGCGGAGCGGTTGGCGTCAACCAACAACGCTCCGGTGGTGCGGGGGAGCAAAAACGGCAACGGCCGCCGCCGGTGGTGGGGCTCTCCCGGGCGCACGCTCCATGCCGTCCTCGAGTACCTCGAGGGCGGCAACGATCCGCCGCTGACGTACCCGGCCGCCCTGGTCCCCCGCCGGAGTGGCGGCCAATGGATGCCGAGGAGGACCGGCTCCTCCTCCTCCTCCTCCTCCTCCCAATCCTCCTCGCACTCCTCCGGGTCGTCGGCGCTCTTCAGCGTCAAGGCCGAGCCCGCGGAAACGCCGCTCGGCCGGCGCACCTGCAGCGTCGGCATTGTCATCAACGAGGGTGGGCATGCCTCCTCGTCCGCTCCTCCTCGTCTCGTTAAGACGAAGATGGAGCCGGGGCTCACCCTCGTGAAGACAGAGCCGGGGTCGCCGACGTGAAGACAGAGCCGGGGCTCGCCGACGAAGCGGCCATGAAGTGGGCGCGGGAATATTGGGCGCGGCTGGAGATGGATCGCTAGTGTCGCGCCCTGGCGGAGATCGCCGCGTGCCGCCGTGGGCGTGACGAAGGGGGCGTCATCGTGCTTGAAGATAGCGACGACGACGCGCCGCCACAGGCCAATCCTGTCTGCCTGGGCGACCCCGGGAAGGGCTCCGGCAGCGTGAAGAAGGAGAAGGACGACGACGGCGGCGGTGACGGCGACGACGACGACGGCGACGATGACGGTGACATCGCCGCATTCAACGAGTTCTTCGGCCTGCAGTAGTCGCGGATGTTTATTTTTTAGTCAATTTCATGTTTTCTATGTAAAAAAATGTAGAACGCCGAAGTTTATGTCCTGTTTGCCGAATTTTAGCTGATTTTCTTTTCAAAAAAGGTTTAAGAAAGGGCGTCTGTGGACGACGGCTGGAAAACCGATCGCCCCCAAACCGATTTTTAGCGTCGAGTCGTCCCAGGCGGTGATTTTTTGAGCCCTTTGGGGGGTCAACAGCTGGAGATGCTCTAAGCTAACGTGTGTGCGCGCCATTACCTCAAAGATCTATCAATCCAGCTCCATGCTTGCCTGCGTATCTCCAGGAAGAATCAATCAACCAGCTTGGTTGCTTGGAAGCCAGCTTGTGCCTACACACATACTTCCTTCGTCTGAAAAAGCTTGTCTTTAAATGGATGTATCTAGCACCAAGTTAGTGCTAGATATATCCATTTAAGGGACAAGCTTGAGACAAGTTTTTTCAGACGGATAGAGTATCTCTCGGCCAAACATATCGGCTGACGAATGTTGCATAAGTATATCGAAAACTACTCAACGTACGGGCCATGTGCTAACGATTGGTATTAGAGCTTAGATGTCTGGAATAAATTTTGATGGACTCACGGGTGGTCGGTCATGGTTGCTGGGTTGAAAACGCTGGTGTTAGCGAGTCCATGAGTGACCGGTGTATGAGGGGAGATTGTTGGGTTTATTCCCACATCAATTTTTGAGGGAGGCAGAACACGAGGTGTCCTCTCCTATCAGGCTAGTCTTTTAAGGGGATAGGGCACAAGACCTCTCATAAGTCGGTTTTGCTCTTCAGTTGGGCCTGGTTAACACATATGACCATGATAATTGTTGTATGTGTGGCACGAATACATGGCAACTTTAAACTTTTTATCACAAGTTTAGTGACGCGAGGACTGCAACTTTAGTTGTTAAGCATGGCAACTTTCTTTTCGAATGGCAAGTTGTCTTTTTGTTTTTTTTTCTTTTAGCATGGCAATTTTAGTTGTAAAAAACGTCAGAACCAAATTGGTCCGTGCCAATATTTATCATTTGGTAACACATATGTGTTGAAAATTTTGGTGTTAACAAACCCGGGATCGCATAACATTGTGTTGGCTCTCATTCATTGTCGTCCAAGCCGAAGCTAAAATGTTTCTATGTCTTCGGTCTGAAGCAAACAATGGACCTGAACCCCAGGCAGGGAGTATGACAAGGTGTGGCCTATCTGCGAGGGCGTAGCCAATGGCGTGGCCGTCTCTTACGCAGATGCGACGCCATGGCTGCGGCTCTGCTCTCCGCCGTGTTAGCCGTGGGCGACCGTGCAGTCTCTTGCGCTTAAATATATTTTATCATCAAACAAGATTTTAGAAACCGGGCCTAACTAGATCTATTTCTTCAATCAAGGCAGACGACAAGTTAAAAATTATGGAAGAGAAAAAACACCGGAGAATGGTTTTGTTATGTATTTGCATGCATATGCTATATCAGCTAAGAGCATCTACAGCCGGACGTCTTAAACTAGTCTCAAACGGGACGGGTAAAAAAAACCAACCCAGTCGGGTGCCTCAAACTAATTCAAGAGTCCCGACTAACCGGCACCTCTCATATCTAGCTCAAATCATTCGCCATGTTGGATCGACGGTGGGATCCCACACTAAATCAGTCGGAAACCAATCGGTACGACAACCGTCTCTTTCGATTTTGAGGAGGGCAGTGAGGACGCATTGAGGGCGTCGTTCGATGACCGAAGACCAGCTATTTAAGCCAGACGGAGACCTCAACCACAGTTGCACCCCATTTCCTCTCTGTCTTCCTCCCCTTCGCGCCGCCACTCACCCATCCACTCGCGTCCACTGCTACCCGCTAGCCATGGCCCGCCGGAAGGTCACCACCTATGCCATGCTCACGCTGAAGGGGCGCCTAGAATTGATTGAGGAGATCCTGGCTAAGAGCAAAGCCCGGATCGCAGCCGGCCTGCCTCCGGACTCGCCGAACCCAGAGGAGGAGGAGGACGCAGAGGCGGAGCTGGAGCAGGACGCGGACATGGAGGATGTGCAACCGTAAGAGGAGGACAATGATGTGCGTGAGGCGAATCCGGTGCCTCCTGCTACGGGCTTCGGCATGCCTAAGGCACTGCCAGAGTTCGAGGTGGCCCAGGCGGAGCGGCATGCCATCCTCGACTCCATCCAGTCAAAGTCAGAGGTGAAGGCCAATAGCCGTTTCCTCTCCCAGTGGGGCATGGAGATCGACATGTGTTCACCATTTTGGCGGAGGGAGAGTCGGAGGAGCCGGAGCTCAACACAGGCGGCCATCTACTCGGAGCCCGGCACGGAGATCATTACATCTCCAACGACAGTGATTAATGTATGCTAGCTTAGGTGATCTACGCAGTATGTAGATTTTATTTTTGCACGTTTGTGTGGATTTGAGGTAGCAAATATGAGATCGTTGGATGCAAAGAAGGAAAAATGAGTGTTGCCGTCACTGCCAGTGGACGAGCCCGATCACGTCCGCAGGCGTTTGAGGGCCTTGATTTGATATTTATGCTGTAATAGGGCTGAGATTTGCCCTAGTATTGTTTCTAAAAAAATATGGCCACTTCCGACCAATGTGTGAAAATTACATAAACAAGCATTTGAAACTACAACTCACATAGTGTTGGAATTTGCTAGTAGGTATTTGGCCCAAACCCCAATTAAAATTCTAAATTTCTCTTGGCCCATTCATGCATATCTAGTGAGTGGTGTGAGTGAGACTAAAATTTAGTCGCACTCCAAAAGTTGAGTGAGGCTTGCACCTCTTTATAAGGTGAGCTCTTCTACCGCATATGAGCATGAGAAGAGGAGACCTACACGCACGCTCCTCCTCCTCGCTCGCCTCGCCATGACGCGGGTTGCGTAAATGAGCCGAGGCGGGGACAGAGCTATGCATGTTGTCTATATCTTTGCTGCTCGAAAAAATTAATAAGTCATTAATTAATAATTAAGCCGCTGCCGCATCGTATGGTTTCGCACCACCGTTCCAGATCATATCATTGCGCCGTCACGAAGTCTTCTCCATCTCTCCTTTCGTGAACCTGTATGGGAGAAGGGCGATTAGGTTCTCGCGCTACTGCTGGCAGCGACGACTTCACTGACGATAACTTCTTCCCCAACCTCGGCAACCTCTTCCTCAACGACATGGGCGACAACATCAACGGTGCCGCTCCCGTTGCACCGTATGTGATTCTGTCCTTCTTGTTTGAGATCGTGCTAGAATTCATGTTTCTAGTCTGTGCCCTAGATTCGATCTGTTCATCAACTATGCTAGTCTGCATGATTAGTTTAGTCTTTGTTATTGCTGTCATGATTTATTTAGTGCTTATTCGGATTAAATCTCGTAGTAATTTGCTCATATTTTCAACACATAGATGGTCTAAATGCACTTTCACCGTGTCTAGCTAGACCCAATTTTTTTCCCTTACCGCAAACAATATACTTCCAGGTTAAAAATGAAAGACCGCTGGAGCGTGGAGAGTGAGTTCGTTACGTGTATGCATAGATTTAGCCTTGAAATTTTCATAAAAAAATATGACCAATGTGTGACAAATTACAAAACACCTCTTTGCAACAAAAGCTACGGGCAAGCTACCATACGCGGAAGATGACAAACCACCCCTGACCTGAAGACGCTTGGGTTGGAGGGCAGCAGTGGCGTCGCCCGATGTCGGGCGCGTAGTGGGTGGCAGGGATGATGATAGCTCGGCGGACAAAGGAAAATATCACGTGCTCTCAGTCCTGGTGTCGGCTACTAACCTCATGCAGCAGTCAAGATGAAGCTGGCCGTCGACTAAGCCCTCAGGTTGGGGCTCGCTGGTGCCGCCGTCGGAGCTGGAGTCGCCCATGATGCTCCGAGCTCGGGGAGGAAGACGAACAGCCAAGGCGCGTAATTAATTGAGTGGGGACTAGGCTAGGTATTTCCGAAGAAAGGAAAGGCGGGTAGCTGATCCAGATCAACTATGATGCCCTCCAACGTTTGGGGTGTGGGACGTCTCACCGTCTCGGGTCTTTCTTTTGAAGGATGATGAAGACTGTCGTCCTCTTTGGGGTATGGGCACGTCTCACCGTCTCGGGTCTTTCTTTGGGGTATGGGCACTCCCTACGCCCGCTGCTGCCGCTGCCCGGCTTCCCCGTCACGGTGGCCGCGCCGTTCGCTTCCTTCCCCACAGGCCACGGCCTCCTCCTCACGAAACTGCCTCCTCTATGGACAATGATTTGGTATTCCCTGTTCTTGCTCTGCTTGGACGCCAGTGGAATCGATTTCTTCTCTAGTTATTATCAGGATGACAAGTAAGATGAGCTTGCGGTTGTCAAATTGGGACTTTGCTGTAATTGGTAGGAACAAGTGCCAGATCTTGCTATTGCTAGAGTTTGTCGATCTGTTACGACCTTCGTGATAAATTGGGAATCATTGTGTGCATTGCCTGGTGTTTGGTAGAACTTTCTTAAAAACCAGAGGATTTTAACCAAGCACTGTGTGTGTTTCTCCTGTTAATTTACACTTGTACTCAACTGTAGCAAAGCAGGGAATCATTTGTGGGTTGTGCTGAACCGTGGCAAAGATGAACTCTTTGTCTTTTCTTGTTGTAGCTTCATACATACACCATCTTAACCATAAAGTTAAACTCACTAGTGCATGCTTTTGCCAAAGCATTTCTCTTTTGCCTTTTCTCAAGGTTTCTCAAGCAATTATGTTTTGTTCGTTCCTTAGTTGCGAAGAAACTATATTTTTAGCCAAAGTCCACGGCAGTTAAACTCTGTTTTTCCACTTATAAACTGTATTATTATACACCCACTATTATTCTGACTCTAGATGCTATGAACAAGTCTCACTATTGACTTCACTTCCATTTTGTGCAGTTGGACTGAAGCATTGATGAACCTCGAATCATAATTATGGTTCTCCTTGTTCTTCTAACCACCCTGGCAATGCAACATCTTGCTCAAAGCTTTTCTTTCAAATTTCCTTTTGTTTTCACATACTCCTTGTGCCAAAGGTGCTGATGTGAATGCCGTCAAACAAGCCCAAATTGAAGTGGTATTGATTTGTTTGATCTTAAGCTAGTTAACTTGATGTTGTAGCTCTTGAAATAGTTCACCAAATATTGATATACATGTCAAATATTCTGGGCTTGATGGATATGTCCAGCAAGTTCTTTGTGTTTATATTTTGTATGTACACTGAGGCTGACACTGGACTGTGTCATCCTTTGTGTTTTTGTAGCTCAAATAGAGCAAGTTCCCAAACAACAATATACAAGAGAATATGGATTTCCTTCCAGTGGTACACTGGGTTGTTCCACTGGTGGCTAGTAAAATATCAGTACAAACTTGTTACAGGCAGATGTTTTTCCAGGGTTGCCAAGCTGGGCCCCTAGGGTATTCATCTTAACAGACGATGAAATTCAATTTTGTAGGAATCAATTCAGTGGACGATTGGTGTAGATGGCTGCTCTGATTGGGCACTTGAAGTTGGCAAACATGGGTAAATTTCAATTTGGCTTTCAAACTGGGGTATGATATAGGTCAGGATTGCCCATGTCATCATGATGCCAGTTAATTTTCAGTGCAATACTTTGATTCGGTCAAACAGGTTCAGTGTGAGGAAATTAGTACAAAGTTTCTCTTCAGTTAGAGGTTTATGCTGTTTCATTACAATTCATGGTGTCTTATCCTATCAAAGTGGAGTACTAGCTGCAGGATTTTGTAAGTTTAACATCCAATAACTGTAGTATGTGCACAATAAACGAATACCTTTTCCTGCGATCTTGAAAACTTCCGCCTTGATATTGATATGCATTGCTGCTATCATGTGGACAGTGTGGAAAACTTGTGGTGGGACTTGTTTTGACAATAGGATGCCTTCTGATCCCACAAGTGCCATATACTCTATTTGCCAGTGTATTGAATGCTGAAATGATTTGCAGGAAAAAAGGTGCTCCAGGTGCAGGATGGTCCCTGACAAGGCGAAAAACAGAGCAGTTCCAGGATCTTGAAGATGGTGGCCTTGGAAGTTTTCAGAAGAGCTACATGATGGAAAACAGTTAGGATAAAAGTAGCTTTGGTGCCTGCACCGGGAGTACATGGTGCTAGCTTTTTTCTGTCTTAGCTGCTGGATTTTGCTGATTTTGCAAGCTTGATGTGGCTATGCAAACAGTTAGGACCTGCATGTCCTAAGTCTGTGTCTGGATGCTGAGTCTAAACTCCAGCATCTTTTCTTGTTTTTTTTTTGGTGGCTTTCGTTGTGTTTTTATTTCAGCATTGTACTCTGTCATGTTTTGTTAAGTCAGCTGAGTGCAAGGCCTCTGTATAATAATAATAAAAAAGATAAGCTATCTTTTTGTATAAAAAAGATTTTATGCTTTCAACTATTATATTATTGATTCTTGCTTCTTCTCATGCTTTACCCTCAGTAGATTACTTGACGCTTAAGAGAGCATTTGAGAGCTTTTCATCAACTGTCAAGTTTACTGTGGTGTTTTCTTTCCTAGGAATCACAGTAGCAACAGAATATTATTCGAGCAGTTAGCTGGTAGAACTTGTGCAGTGATTATTGTTGTGCCTGGTGGACGAGAAAATATTGTTACATTTTAATCAGAAGGGCTTGTTACATAAGTAGAGGCTTCATATAACATGTTGGTTGTTTCATTTCCTGAACTTCTGCTTATGTCTCAGACTTGGTGATGGTTGATTCAGTTGATCGATATCTCGTAGTTTTCAAATATCAATGCATGAATGTATTAATTAGGTTCTCAATATACATTCCCTACAGGTGGTATCGCTGTAGTCTACACTTCTTCAGATGTATACATACTTTTTTTAGGTTATGTTTGTGCTTAACCACACTGATTATTTTGCTTCAAAAAAGCTGCCTGCTGCCGTATTAACACTTAGGGGTAACTTGAATAAGGACAATTCTATGACTTCACAAATTGTAAAGAGGTGAGCCTTGAACTTATGTTTTTTGAAACAGGTGATATTATACATATTCAGTTTCTTTTATTACTTCGGCACATCAAAGCGATGTTTCTTAATGCTCCTAATTCTTCTACCCTATTGCAGTTACTGAAGGGAACCCGCACGCTTCCATCCCATGACCCCTAAAACTGTCGGTGAGCCATCACTTTCTGAGTGTTGATCGACTTCTTTTCTCTAAAATCTTCAGCCAGTAATGGATTTACCCTGTTTGATGTTCAGATTATTGCTAATGGTTCTGGAGCTTCATATTTAGTTTTCCCTTTCTTTGGAATGTAATTAATGTAAGAAGCTGAAATAATTTCTCGGCAAGCTATTCCTGAGTTTTTTTGTTAGAACATCATCATGTCTGCATCTGCCTTATGGGTCCTCTAGCAACTAGTTAAACACTTTGATGGATGCAGACAAGCATTTCCCAAGTTTGGAACCAGAAGATTCTTTTCAAGCAGACATCAGAGTCAAACACATATGCCTATCAGAAACTGGAAAAGGCTCCTGAGTTTTAGGTTAGGTGATTAAGCCGTCTGTTTGCGCAAGTGAAGTAGGTTGCATATGTATATGATTGTGCCACCTGAGGCCTTGACTCCCTACCAAAAGGTTTTGTCATGGAGCAAACTGGGCGCTTTTTATCTCATCTAGAAAGTGACCTAAATCTCATAGAGTTATGATATAAACTTCCTATACCAACTCTGCTCATGCCGATTTGCTGAGTCAGCAAGCTACGGTCGAACAGTGGCACAACAATCTGCCAAAATAAATCCAGGTCATTATACTAGGTTGACATGATATCGATATTATTATTTTGCATGCATAGAAAGAAAAGCCTTCAGTTTAAGAAAAAAAAACTCTGTTAAAATTCTTTTCAAATTTGTGGAGGACATTTTAGTTTTCTTTTACAGGGATATCTTAGGTTTACTTGGTGCTATTTTTCTGTAGCACTTGTTGGTGCTCAGTACAATCCCTTTGTCACAGAATCTTTCTGCTTAGTCGCCACAATTATTGCCATAATGTTGCTAAAATATATAGGAGGGCTAGTTTTTTTAAAAAAAACTTATAGGAGGGCTAGGTTCTTTGCAAATAGGGAAACCATTATTATGTAGGAGCGGCTTTGGTTCCTTGTCAGTTTGGATACTTTAATTTGGCAAAAGAATGACCTATAGCAGTATAGCCTTGTTTGTACATTCACTTTTTTTTGTTGACTCCAGATCCACAATATCCTTCGTTTATTCTGCAGCAGCAAGTTGGCAACATCTTTGACCAGCTAATTTTAGGTTCTGTAGCGACCATTTTCATTATGTAGCCATATGGCACAGTTAATTAACAAATATCAAGCAGCATCACGCCTTGTCTTAGATTCTTCTACCGAATCCGACTGCATATATTATTGGCTGCTTAATCTACAATATATTCTTTGTCATCACAAGGCACGCGCTAGCTGGTCCATGATTAAGGCCCATTTACAAACTGTGTATCTTTCAATCAGTTGCCGGTCCCAGCGCGGAAAGGTAAAGTAAACATATCGATGGATCCCATTATAAGGTTTCAGATGGTTTACAAATGCACTGATTTTGTCTTCTCTACTTGTTCCTGCTGTAAGAGATTGTTTTGACGTCCTTGGTCTCCATCTTACATGCAACTGATAATAAACTTTTCTGTTCCATTTCAATATGTACAATAATTTTGTGTTCCACTTCAAAACAAGCTTTCATACTTATGCCGAATTTGGGTTGTTCATGTGCATTCAATCCAGTAAAGTATCCATGAAGCTATTTTTTTTTTCTTTTTTCGAACCCGGTCTCTGCATCCATGAAGCTTTTTTTTTCTTTTTTCGAAATGGAGGTTAAACTCCCGGTCTCTGCATCCATGAAGCTTTTTTTTTTCTTTTTTCGAAATGGAGGTTAAACTCCCGGTCTCTGCATCCATGAAGCTATTTTTTTTTCCTTTTTTCGAAATGGAGGTTAAACTCCCGGCCTCTGCATCCATGAAGCTATTAGACGAAAAGAAACAATTTTTTTGGGCATACTAAGGTATTAACAGTTTAACACTAATATCATAGTCCATACATTTTTTGGAATCTCATCAAGTTTAATCATCAGTTCTTTCTTGGGGTACAGCTTGTATATATGATGGTTAGACTTGGAGAACAGCTCAAATGACATGCGTGGCCCGACATAACTTCCAGTGTGAGACATGACAAAAGCGGCAACCAAACAAGCTCTTTCTAAAACCAAGGGAAAGGCTCCACACGGTACTGCCAAATGAAACACCTTTTTACAGCGCTGCATTTGACTAATGACCCACTTTGCCAATCATCATCTTTTTTTCTTCTCTCTTGGCTGAAAGGGGTCTGCATGCATGCCTTAATTTATGGAGTGAAAGCGCTCTTGTGGGAGAATCTGCAGGGCGTGGATCCGTTTACGTGGGAAAAAGACGCCCTAAAGTATGTTTTACAAATAGCCGTTTCGACGTACGTTGCCTTGTCGCCCGCTGTCAGTAGTCGGTCAAACCTCGCTTTTGCCTGGTTTCCGTAGTGATTTCCCGTTAGAAAGCTAGGGTTGGTGTAGGAGCGAGTAGTATGTGTCAAATATCATGTGAGGATTCTGAAATATTTTAGTGAAAAATGAAGTTCCATGGAGAGAGCACATGTCTTTCGACTGCCTTACATGAAGATCTAGCTCAAAATACTGTTGGATTTTCTGACATTCTAATGGCTACCCTAACACCACTGCACCTTGGTCCACACTATGGCTGATATAATTCTCCAAGTGTGCCCTTGTAACGAGTGCCTACCTCTGGCTGTTGTGAGCTAGACTACCCAGAGCCTTTGGATTTACGCCGACCCGTAAATAATTCCGCACACTGACACTGTAACTTGCTTGCAAGTTGGAATGCACACTTAGTATACTACATTTTGGTATACCTCACTCACTATGAAGTTGTTAGTACTCCAGTGCTTAGGGAGAGCACTTAAATTCCCCTTTCTTAGGCTTCACTTTACCACTGGAGACCATTGCTTGAAGTATGCGTGCCGTCCAGTCAATGGATCGTCTTTGTTGTCTCTGTGTCCACTGAAAGCGCTCGAGCAGCAGCAGTACTAGATTAAGAGGGATACGCTAGGATTTGTGAGGCTAAGAGGGGGACAGGGCATAGGAAAGCAGGAAAGGAACCTCCACAACCATCAGCCATGCAATGCACGCGGCGATCGACCGACGTGGTTCCAGTTCATGGATAGATGTGAGGAAGACTGTTTGGTCCAATGGGGGCAAAGGGGAAACAAAAGATCGAGGATCGAGCGACTGTTCTCACACGCCGTAGTTCGATTCTCACCGCCGCTGCCTCATTTTTTGACTGGTCAACTGCTCAGGAGGTAATTAGGCCCTGCCTTAGCCGCCCCCAGCAAGATTATCAAAAGGAGCGAGTTAAGTAGTAGTTTTAGGCCCTCATGGGCTAGAGATAGTCTACAAATGTGTGCATTGTCCCCTGTAAGAATCTTGAGGGGGTAGCCTGATTGTCCTTGATCCCATGTGAAGCTCCTCGCTTTATTCCATATGCACCACTGATTACTGTGCCTTCACAGAGGAGACGAGATCGCGGGCCTTGATCTCCTGCAGTGGCGGTGCGTACGGTTTTTGCGCGCGTTGTGCGTTATCGACAGAAAGGAAAAGCGCACGTGAAACCTGGTGTCTCTTTTAGTAGTAGTACGTTTTCCACCAAATTCTGGAGGTTCTTCTGTAGTAGTTGTGGCTGGACTATTAATTTGGTACTCCATCACATCGGTGTGGGTTTTGGCAGTACGAACTCGTACTGCCACAGTGTCACCAGCTGGTGCAATTGCAACCAGTGGTAATGTGAATATAGTATTGGCAATTTGGCATAATATACACCTGAGTCGGATAAGACTTAGGACAATGTCCTTTGATGCTGCAGAAGATTGGTTGTTATCATGTGCGTAGGATAAGATCAGATGTCTCTGCTGGTGCAGAAGATAGTTATCCTCTCTCTCTCTTTTTTTATCGAAAGAGAGGCCTCCCCCCTCCGATTTCTAACTATCAGATACCTCCATTTGGTCCTTTAAAGAGAGATAGTTATCCTCTTGGTATGGCAATATGCTTATTTTCCTTAATTTCTGTTAAATGTGTATAATCCCTTTTCGGAATTATCCCCATTGTATAAGGGGTTTCCTGCACTTTACCGAAAAAGGATTTCCCTCCGCTTTGTATATAAAGCAACCAACCGAACCATGCAGGGATAGGTGCTGGGGCGGAAGCAGCACAGTCATGCCCAAAAAAAACGACAGAGAAAGAGCAAAAGAAACAAATGCCGACAACAGCGGATCAACAAAAACAAAGAAGCCTCACGATCGCTGCGCCCACCGGGCTTTTCCACTAGGCTCCAAGACTCCGAAGCGCCTGCACCAATCAACACCTCCAAGAAGGATCACGACGATGACGACGCTGCTGCCAAGGGTTTTCCCCGGTACACAACGAGGCGAGAGGAAGGGTAGCCCCCAACGCCCTCTCGGAAGGTCAGGTGGCACCCACAGGCGCCACCGCGCCGGAGTCGGCCACGCCGCAGGGGTTTCCCCCGATCCCAACCCGCACCTCGGGCGCTCTGGATCCAGCCACCAAACCAACCACCACCCTGCGCCAACGCGGTCATGAGGCCCCCACGTCGTCTTACCACGGCACCGCGAAGTAAGGACAGCGGGGCGAAGAATCAGAGCCGGGACTAGGGCATCAGCACCGTCGGCACGCGAGAGGGCCCTGCCTCCACCGTCAGCGACAGTAGCCATCCGGACGCAATAGCAGGAGCACACCAGGGCCGTAGGCCCACAGGCCCGGCCGAGCCCTCGTGGGCCCGTAAAGCTCCCGCCTTCGCGCTGCTGCCGGCACGCCGTCGGTGCCAACACCCCATATCTGAGCCGCTCCTCCACCTCCCCGCACCGTAGACAACGAGACCACACCGGGGGCCGGACCGCTAGGGCCCAGATCTGGGCCGGGGGCGCGTCGTCGGCCACCCAGCACCACCACGCCGCCCCGCCGCCAAGGAGCGGGGCCGTCACCACGCCTGCAGCCGGCCGTCGCCGCAGGGCCGCCGGACCGCAGCCAAGCCGGGCTACACCGCCGCCGCCTCCCTGCCCCGGGAAGGGAGCACGCGCGCGCGGGGACAAGAAGGCCTGCCGCCGGCGGCACCACCCGGGCCAGCGCCGAGGGCGCCCACCGGCGGCGGTGGGGGGAGACGGGGGAGGAGGGGACCCGTGAGAGGAGAGCTCGAGCTCCGCGCCCGGCTACCTCCCTGGGAGGCGGCGCGAGGCGGATCTGGATGGAGGAAGGGGGAGGGCGGAAGGGGGGCGGAGGCGGGGCGCGAGGCCGACGGTCGGCGGCGGCGGGAGGTCCGGCGGCGGCGGGAGGGGAGGAAGGGAAACCCTAGCGCCTAGTCGCGGGAGCCTCCCGATTTCCTTTCGACGGGTTGCTGTGGGATCGCTCGCTCCCCTCGGTGAATGTTAGTTGTTGTTTATCTAACATGGTATCAGATGCTAGGTTAGCCTCTCTCCCGCACGATGCAACTCCGTGCGTTCTCCATCCTGGTCACTGCCGCCGCTGCTAGGCTCCGTCCACAGTCTCCGGCCGCCCGCTGCTCGCCTCCTCTTGCAGAGGTGCTCCATTTGGTCTTTTACATAGAGATAGTTATCCTCTTGGTATGGCAATATGCTTATTTTCCTTAATTCCAACTATGCAGCACATTGTGAGAATCACTACCGTCGACTGAGTGACCAACATGTTTCTCATCATTGTTGTTTTTTGGTTAAAAAATGCATGTTTTCTTGATCTTCTGTTAAGTCTGTTTATTTATAAATCCAACTTCCATGTTATTTTAGAGGCAACCCCAATGTTTCCGTGCAGGGTACTAACTCTTAATGGGACTTTCCAAATTCCAATGCTCGTGTGTTCGTCGTTCCCAAGTTTTCACCACCTTGAGGACCTGTTTGGTTTCAAATAAGTCACTAACTTATAAGTCGAAAAGTGAAAAAAGTGACTTATTTTGTCAAACAGACCCAACTTATAAGTCACCCCAACTTATAAGTCATAAGTTGCTCCACTCAACTTAAAACTTATAAGTCATCCTCTTTTACTTGGGTCCCACCACCTGCATGATGTGAATTTGTGTGAAAAGGTGTGGTCAGGTGACTTATAAGTTAGGTGACAACCAAACAAGCGTGACTTATAAGTCACTGGTTTTAAGTCACCTGACTTATAAGTGATGACTTATTTGGAACCAAATAGGCCGTGAGTATGTATGTACTCTACCGCACATTTCCGAAAATTCTTCCTCTCATTCACCTGATGCATACTTGTTCAATAGGTTTCCGTGAAGTTATTAGACATACAGTACTTCTCAAACACCCATACTGTAACTAGCCAAAGAACTAGAAGAAGCAGAAGATATACACAGTACTTTTCAAATGATCATACTGTAGCTGACACACCAGAGAACTAGAAGAATAACCTGGATTAGAAATTCCGGATGATACACGAGTGTTCTCCGCTACAGCCTACAGGACCTTGTCAGGAAGCAAAAAAGAATAGTAGCAACAGAAGAATGCATCGCATTCATCATACAGCATCGTTCCCATGCATGCATGCAGCAGCAGCCAAAATTTTGATCAGTTCCATGTTAGTCCCTCTCCCTCCTCCTCCTAGGCCTACCACCCAATTTCAGCTACAGCTAGCTACTCTACTAGCTAGGCAGTCAGAGATCGATAACCTGCTACTCCATGCCAAACAGATAGTTGTAGTACTGCGGCGCCGTCGTGCCGGCGGCCGGGTTGCTCGTCGTCACCCAGGTGCCATTGTTGCCGGTGGAGCCCTCGTACCCCCCGCCGGCTGACGCCGCTGATCCGGACAGCATGGAGGTATAAGGAATGTTGCTGGCGTAGCTGTTGCTCTGCCTGCTGCCGTCACCGCCGTGTCCTGTTGCGCCGGTGGCGCCCCACACGGTGGCGCCGCCGCCGCTGGGGTTGTTGGTGCCGCTCATGCCCATCGTGAAGTCCACGTTCACGCCGGAGCCATAGGCGTCAAATGCCGAGCCGGGGAACTGCTGCTGCTGCAGGTGCTGTTGCTGCTGCTGCTGGTAGTGCATGGCGAGGAGGGACCAGTAGTCCTTCTCCGCCGGCGGCAGCATGTCTGGGGATGCGACATTCGGTGCGGGCAGCGATAGGACGTCTGGCTGGAACTTGGAGGCGCGGGCGGCCGCCCCGGCACCGATGGGCAGGTCGCTGTTGAGGATGCTCTCGACGTCGTAGCGGCTCATGTCGAAGTTGGTCACGGCGTTGAGCCCGCGGAATTTGATCGCCGCGATGTCGTACGCCTCCGCCGCCTCCTCCTGCGTGCCTGTGGTGCGGAGAGACGGTCAGATAGTTGTTTGTACCACATTGTTTGTTTAGCCCAAACAAATCAAATTAATCATCGGTGCCTTTGGGTTCTGATGCAAACTTAATTAGTTCAGCAGTAGTGCATCGGGCCCTGTCAGTGGTGTCTCATCGAAGGACAAATGGCAAATTATGCCAATGCATGTGGGATCAAGAGGACTACTCACTGAAAGTTCCCAGGTACAGGTCCTTGTTTCCGGCCACCCTGCCGATCCTTGCCTGCCACCGGCCGTGCTGATGATGCCTGCCATCAAATATATAAAATCAAATCTCGATTGATACAAAAGATTTGACTAAAAGATGAAGACATTTGCGTGTTCTTTAATTTCTTCATATATTCAAAGTTCAGACTAGTACCACATTTTGTTTTGGCAAGCTCATTCAGGTGAAACCATTGTTAATTACCTTGTTACTCCTCTGTAGATGGACGCCCCTCGAGAGAAGCCGCTGCTCTTCCTGTGTGAGGAACACGCATTGAGGTCAACATGCATGTGTGAGAACTCGGCCCGAGTAAAGCAGATCACATGCAAAAGCTGTGCGGACTGGCCGTGCGTGCGTGCACGCGTACGGCAAGGTGTGTACGTGGAGAAAATGAACAGGGCGCGTAAGTCAGCAAGCCCTGTGAATCTGGGTGGTCGCCGGCCAAGTGCTCACCTGCGAAGGGAGGCGATGAACTCCTGCCGTGTCATCGACTTCATCTCCTCCAGCTCCTTCTCGTAGTTGGCCACCTTTAGATAGCAAAGAACTCAGCGATGATCAGCGTTCTGATGTATATGGAGTTGCCAAATCAATGTCGATATCTTGCCGGAGTCGGTCACTTACCGGGAAGTTTGTCGTGGTGGTCGGGCCCCAGTACTTCAGGGCGGCCATGTCGTAGGCCCTCGCCGCCTTCTCCTCCTTGTCATAGCCTCCTGCATTTCCCCCAAAATTCCTAATGTAAGACTCAAATGCTTGTTCTCCAAATCCTGAACCGATGGCATTGATGAAGATGCGTAAAATGATCGGATGTGGCTTTGCGATTGACATACCTAAATAGACTGATGATGATCATTTATCACCAATGCGCCAACAAGTTGGGAAATTTGTGGGGGAAAAGCAAAGATAAAACGTGTTAGTGATCAGAAATTTATTTATGTGTGTGTGTTTTGCAGGATTGTTGGACAAAGCATGCATGATGGTGTGTACCTTGGCGGCCTTTGCGGCTTTGGCCCTCCCGGCGGCAGCTGTTGTCCCACAGGTGCGCCTCGTACCTCCCCGTCCACCGGTGCCTGCATAGTCCAGATCATGCATTACATCCACAAACACCACGAGATGCATTGACAAGAAGAAACTTAATTGAATCAGAAAAGTACTAGTAGTTCACTCCTGTGCATGCAATAGATGTTCAGCTAGTAGTACTAAGAAGTAAGAATCATCTTACCGAACTAGCTAGTGTGTTCTTCTTTCCTCTCGATGGGAAGAAGATTATGCATGCATGTGATTAGCAAGTATATATCCCCTACCTGGTGACGCCGCGGTAGATGGAGGTCCGCTGGCCGAACGTCTCGGCGGGCCTCCTCGCCTGATCGGACTCGGCAACCTCCATCGTGGCCGCCGCGACGGTCACCGCGCCAGAGTTCTGATCTAGCGTCCCGTCATGTGCCGGATACCGGTGCAAGAACCCGGCGGCGATGCTACCCAGCTCACCGTGGTCCACCACAGCTGTCGATGCCGTGCCGACACCTCCGAGGAAGTCTTCCATCTTAGGCGCCTCGTCCACCGGCGCCTCCTCTCCTACAAAAGCACAAGAAAACATGGACTTGCCGTTAGCCACAAGCTAGGAGGTGTAGCTACCTCGCTCGCTATTACATGATCGACAAGGGTACGTTTTGGCCTCCTTACCGGCGATCTGGTGGCCGGAGGAGGAGCTGGAGAGGGCCTCGAGGAGGCCGTGGTGGTAGTTGTTGGAGAGGGAGAAGGAGAGCCAGTGGTGAGCAGGGTGGGTAGCGGAGCTCATGTCCATATCCATGGCGGCCGCGTGCCTTGATAGAAGTCTAAGCTAGAAGAAGGGTGCCGGTGCAAGGAGGGGAATGGGGCTCTCTGCAGGGAATAGTCAAAGTCCGGTATAAATAGAGTAACCAACCAGTGCAAGCTTGCGCTTGCTTGTTTGAACTGTTCACTGTTCACACACTCCCTCTCTCTAGAGAGGATGTGAATGCGTCCAAGGAAACCACCCGTCCAAGTAGAGAGCGCGCACACGGGCCAAGGAGAGCGAGATTAATTAGAGAGTGATTTGTGGAGTAGTTTAATGCATGGTAGCCTCTTGCTTTGCGAGAATCCAAAGGGGCGTGAGGGGAGTGGTAATGGTGGTCGACAACGTGGAGGCGTTCCACGGGGTGGTATGGGCGGTCTCCTTGACCGGAATGGCGGCCGCTGTTCCCCCGCATGCAGCCCCCCGCCATAGCCGCGCGCGCTAGCCATGCATGCAACTTTTCTTTTTTCTCTTTCCCTTTTTGTTTGCTCTCTACGCCAAACCCGTGGAGGGTAGCTGGAGGAGGGTGTGGGTGGTGGTGCCCTTGCTTTTCTCCACTCTGATGAGTAGTATTTCACTCGCTCTCCATGGCGCTTCTCACGCGTGGATTAATTTACTGTCATGTTACATACGGTCCGTCTCATTGCTTAGTTACTGCTAGTGCGCAAGACTGATGGAGTGCGATGTCTCCTACTTGAAAAGAACGTAGGGTTCTGTCGTCCACCTCGTCCTTCGTCCAACATTCCCACTTCACTCTCGCCTTTTATTGACCTACCAAATAACATCCTACAATTCATTTAGGTTGATAAAATCGCGGGCATAATTTTGAACAATTATTTAGACAATCACACTAATATAGAAGGTAATCATGGGCTAACATACTATAGCACATGAGTTTACACCCGTTTCAACGCATAGGCAATTATCCGGTCTGTTAAAAGGCCCCAACTGCCAAGATATATACAGCGGATTTGTTTGGTCCTCGGTATATCCAGCGATGGTTCTTTTTAGTGTGATGTGGCTTAACATATATGATGCATTAGGAGTCGATTTTAGAATAGAGAAGAAGTTACAGGATTTTACCTTAAAGCAATTATTGTCACTTTCACTTGGTAGATTACGTATATCTAAATCCTTTCTTTGCTTTATTCTTGCCTGAAAATTGGCACAAGCAGGTTGGACTCGCAAATTGCCAGGTTTGCAAAGTTGATATGTTTTATGGGTGGTTGATTGGGGGACTCTCGTCCGCGGCCGTGTTAAACAAGACAAATACTGCCAAAATCATGAGAATGTAGGTCAATTTTGTCAATGCTAAACCAGCAGCCCAACTCTTGGAAATTGTAATCCATCAACTAAATTTCTTTTAGGAACACGACAAGGGGACTCTCAAGCAATGCATGGTGCAACAATCTGAACCCGAAATTATGTATTATACTGTTTTCAAATTTTAATTATGTATTTTTTTAGCCTTCAACAAAACAACCTTCAAAAATCCATGCATGAGTATATGGAATGCTATTAAGTGATAACCCGCAAAAATTCATCAAATATATGACTACATATGCCATGTGCACGAGTGATAGAGGAAATTCATTTACCTTTGGTCTTTTTTATTTGGGTAATTTATAGCATATTCTCCACAATCACGAATCCTTTCAAAATTACAGAGAACCTCAGAACATGAAACTTCCCTCCTTAAGCCGGTTATCCAGGCCCATCTCACATCTTTGAAGTCTTAGATAAGTTTAGAAAACATCTTTTCAATTCCATCATTTCAACTGCAGTCAACGTCTATTCTTTTCCTTTGCATGTTTCCACTAAAGTGTGTGTTTCCGTTGTAATGTGTTTCTATTGCATTACATGCATCTTAGAGAAAACCACTCTAAGGTTTATTAAACATTCACTCCTTCTCCATGGCGCTTCTCACGCGTAGATTAATTACTGTGATCTTGTTTGCGGCCTAGTAATTGCTTAGTTACTACTACTTCCTGAATAGTTTGGATTGCTTACCACATGTATCACGTGCTTTAGTTACTGCTACTTGGAATGATATGTACTATGTAGTATATCACTAGTGTAAAGCCCACGCTTTGTTGCCGGTATTATTAGATGTTTTTAGTGAGTTTAGCTTTAAGGTACTATATAGTACAAAAATTGCATTTCTTTTAGTAAGTATAAGCTACTAGTAAAGTTCAAATATTATTAAAGTGCATAAACAAACTGGAATGCTCAATTTTGGCATGTTTGGCCTTTTGTACACGGTTAAAGCAATTTCAGTAGTCGCATCATTTGGGAAGTCACGAGCTGGGTCTTATAACGTGTTAATCTAAAATTTACTGTGCCCTTTTCAAATGTTTTAAAATATGTCTTTCCACGAAGATACATCTTTTCACCAAGGGGCACGTCCTTCCATAAAGAGACATCCTTTCATCAAGGGCGTGTCTTTTAAACAGAGGACATGACTGTTAATAAGCCCCAACTCCAAGATCTAATGTTCATGGATGCCGCATTAGGAGTCAATTTTAGAATAAAGAAGAATTTGTGTGATTTTGCATTAAAGCAATTATTACCAGTTTCACTCGGTATATTACGTATATCTAAATCATTTCTTTGTGTTTGCTTTCACCTGAACATTGAAACGAGCAGGTTGGACTCACGAATTGACAAGTTTTCCAACTTGATATGTTTTATGGGTGGCCGACTAGTGGACTCTCGAACGCGACAGTGTTAAACAAGACAAATAGGAGCAGAATCATGAGGATGGAGGTCAATAATGTTGTCAAAGCTAACCAGCAACCCAACTCTTGGAAATTGTAATTCGTCAACTAAATTTCTTCTAGGAACACGACAAGGGAACTCTCAAGCCATGCATGGTGCAATAATTTGAACCTTGAATTATGTGCTATTAAGTGATAACCCGTAAAAATTCATCAAATATATGACTATATATGCCAAGTGCAAAAGTTATAAAGGAAATTCATTTACCTTTTGTTTTTTAATGGAAAATAGATCATCATATTGCTTGATGGATTTTTTTATCTTGGCTCTTTTTATCATTCTTCACACTCACGAGTTCGGTATTTAATAGGGACAACTTCATGGTCCAAAGTTATAATTTTTCGATAAAGGGTCAAGGATCAGGCCCTCTTTGGATTTAAGGAATTTCGTAGCAAATTTTGAATGATTCGTCCAGAGGAATATTTCTATGAAAACCTTGTGTATCATAGGAATGGGTTCAGTAAATTCCTATGGAACCCATCTCTATACCCTTCATTCCATAGGAATCTATATAAACATGAGCTCAAACCTCATTTTATTTTTCCGTTGTGAAGTCCAATGCACCTTTACTCTCTCTCTCTCTCTCTCTCTCTCTCTCTCTCTCTCTCTCCCCTCTCTTCTCATTCCTCTAAAATCTCCGTGTCCATTTCATGTGCACCATCCAAGACACACCTTACAAGATCTTGAAACCCTGTAGGAACTCATGGTACATGGCATCTGATTCCTGCCATCCAAAGAAGCCCTTGGTTGGACCTAACATCGTAGTTCATTGTTTAAAATAATGTGTTCTCCGGATGAAACACGCTTACTTACGGCCAGAGCATAGCTGGTGAACTGTGATGCACCGGACGTACGTCCCTGTGTGATAACCCGTGACATAATCTCTTCTATCTAATTAAAAGACCATGTGACAATATTTCTCCGATCGATTTTCCTCCTGTTTCCGGACATGAGGCGCTGTCGCCGTTCACGTAGCAGCGATGCATTGGCGCATGTGTCGCGCCGCCGATGATGAGCCGATCGAGCAGCCGGTGGAGCACGTCGCGCCACGTCCGGCGATCTCCTGCTTAATCAAATCATCAGCGCCAGGGTTTCTCCCTTATCCACGGATAAACTATGTTATCTAATCTACCTCCATCCTGAAGAAGATATACACAGACGCCATAATGTTGTCTCGATCGCATGCATGTTCTCGACCTTTCGTTATGTGTCACCAGTTTTTAAAAGCGAAATGTGTAGACAAAATGGATAGCTAGCCTCGCCATGGCCAGGCAGCTGTGGTTAAGCCCGTGCGTGCGTGCATGTGCATCCATGCATGCATGCATGCATGCTGCCCAGGGGCCTGCTCTGCCTGGTTTCGGACCTGGTCGACATGAGAGGATGAGGCATGCATATACGTGCAGCGTACACGTGCGAGGTTTTAAGGACATGTACACGTCTGGACGCGACGTATACGCATGCATATGCATGTGTCTCCCTGGCCCCTGGCTTGGACATAGTGCTATTTTGTCATACCCATATTACTACTGCACCAGTTCCACTTTGGATAGAATATTCGAGTCCGTTATATGTTTATTATGAGTGTGTGGTGTGCGTGTGCCTGATTATCTTCTTTGGAATAACAGTGGTTTTGGAGAGCTGGCCTGGGTGCATAGATTTGTCATGTACCGATGGTGCGGTGGTCTCTGCGTTGCGCGCATGCATGCATGCACGCATGATTGGCTGCATGTGAATATTGATTAATTCAGGCCCATGCAGGCGTGCCGGCCGTTGACTGGCCGGGTGGGTACGTACGTTGGAGATAATACGTCCTGTCGATCTGACTGACAGGTTAGCAACTACTACTAGTAAGTAGATTTGGGGAGGAAAACGGTGGGCGGGCGATGATCGCATAAGCTGAATCTGCACTGTGCACTATTCGTCACCTGGGTTATTCCTCACCCCAGTCCAATTCCACGACCATGGCTTGAGAACGCAAGGAAAAAATAGACTTGAGGTAATATTACACTATTAGCGAAGAAACTTTGTCTTCCACCGTACAAAAAATGTAAGGTAATTTTACAACATGCATGATATAAAGTTACGTTCTGCATTTAAGAAAAAAAAATGTGGTGCGGCAATATGACACTAAAAGATGTTGTCGTAATTTTATTGTAAAAATGAGGTAATTTTACAACACGAAGCGAGAATTACAACATGCATGCTAGAAATTTTTGTTCTGTTTGTGAGAAATACATGGCTGGGTGAAAGCCTAAGGTGAGGAATAAGTTATTCTTCACCCTGGGTGCCTAACAAAGTGTCTAGGGAAAAGAATTCTACTACAGGGTGTAGTTACACCCATGTCTCATATCATGTGGTAGTATATACACTATTTTATTATTTTTAATATGTTTATATATTATATTTAAGATACTCCAAAGTAAGTTGTTTGAAAAAATTGCATGTGAGCCCATAGTTTTGTTGGATTTATGAGATACGTACATATTTATACGTAAAATGGTGTATGCATAAAATATGATACATAATACCAAAAATGTAGTATATATACTTAATATTTACATACTACACATACATACACTCTAATATGATAGATACTACCTACAACATAGGAAACAAAAGTGAAAGTAACTACATCCGGTAGTAGTACCTTCACATTTCCTTTACCATCGGCCAAGGCCCATGTAGAATTTTTTTTAAAACTTCGGTCAACATCCTTTTTGGCAACACAACACCAGCTAGTTAGCAAGGCCCAAGAAGGCAGGATCTCAAGCCAATCACCACCGTCGGATCTGCCTCGAACGAACACAGTCGTAGACTCGATCAACTTTGTACGCATCGTTCATGCTCGTGCCACGACAAGAGGTAAGAGTGAACGCCTCTGCAGTGCAGTTAGTTCATCGACTGGTCGTTGGATACCATTGTTGTTGCGTTGCCATCAACCATGAATGAATAGTTAATTTAAAATTATGGAGGCTTGACCCGCTTCCCTAACTATGGAGAGGGGCATTAGTCCCCCTTCCCCACCTGTGCATGACACTGATATGTCTCCAACGTATCTATAATTTTTGATTGTTCCATGCTATTATATTACCCGTTTTGGATGTTTATGAGCTTTACTATACACTTTTATATCATTTTTGGGACTAACCTATTAACCGGAAGCCCAGCCCAAATTGATGTTTTTTTGCCTATTTCAGTGTTTCGCAGAAAAGGAATATCAAACGGAGTCCAAACGGAATGAAACCTTCGGGAGAGATATTTTTGGAACAAACGCAATCCAGAAGACTTGGAGTGGACGTCAAGAAGTAGCCGAGGCGGCCACAAGGCAGGAGGGCGCTCCCTAGGGGGGTGGGCGCGCCCCCCACCCTCGTTGGCCCCTCGTGGCTCCCCTGACCGACCTCCTTCGCCTATATATAACTACGTACCCCGAAAACATCCAGGAGCACCACGAAACCCTATTTCCACCGCCGCAACCTTCTGTACCCGTGAGATCCCATCTTGGAGCCTTTTCCGGCGCTCCGCCGGAGGGGGAATCGATCATGGATGGCTTCTACATCAACACCATAGCCTCTCCGATGAGTTGTGAGTAGTTTACCACAGACCTTCGGGTCCATATTTATTAGCTAGATGGCTTCTTCTCTCTCTTTGAATCTCAATACAATGTTCTCCTCGATCTTCTGGGAGATCTATTCGGTGTAACTCTTTTTGCGGTGTGTTTGTCGATATCCGATGAATTGTGGGTTTATGATCAAGTTTATCTATGAGAAATATTTGAATCTCCTCTGAATTATTTATATATGATTGGTTATCTTTGCAAGTCTCTTCGAATTATCAATTTGGTTTGGCCTACTAGATTGATCTTGCTTGCAACGGGAGAAGTGCTTAGCTTTGGGTTCAATCTTGTGTTGTCCTTTGCCAGTGACAGCAGGGGCAGCAAGGCACGTATTGTATTGTTGCCATCGAGTATAAAAAGATGGGGTTTATATCATATTGCTTGAGTTTATCCCTTTACATCATGTCATCTTGCCTAATGCGTTACTCTGTTCTTATGAACTTAATACTCTAGATGCATGCTGGATAGCGGTCGATGTGTGGAGTAATAGTAGTAGATTGTCGGTGTACAAAAGTAGGGGCTCTCCTTCTGACCCCTTTACTTGTGCACAGGTAGTCAGAGCCATGCGTCGTGGCCACACATAGCAGGGCAAAGGAGGGAAGCCAGAGAGAAGCCGAAGGCTCGAAGTAAACAAGGCAACATCAAGGACCAAGGCCACAAAGTGCAGATGGACGAAGCAGGTTTCCCCGGCAAGACCCTTGCCGGGGACAACCTCGGCGGCCCCGGCAAGGCCCTTGCCGGGGCAGCTCGCCCGCACCGGCAGAGCGAGCCACCTTTGAACACACGGCCTCCAATGTCAACAACCACGCTGGACCAGGGCTCGGGAGGCACCTCCATGGTGGCATGCAGATCTTTGTGAAGACATAGAAAGCTCAAGATCAGATGGGGGTTGAGAGGCAATGATAACCCACAAGTATAGGGGATCGCAACAGTTTTCGAGGGTAGAGTATTCAACCCAAATTTGTTGATTCGACATAAGGGGAGCCAAAGAATATTCTCAAGTATTAGCAGCTGAGTTGTCAATTCAACCACACCTGGAAACTTAGTATCTGCAGCAAAGTGTGTAGTAGCAAAGTAATATGATAGTGGTGGTAACGGTAATAGAAGTAAAGACAGCAAAATTAATGCTTTTGGTATTTTGTAGTGATGATAACAGTAGCAACGGAAAAGTAAATAAGCGTAAACCAGTATATGGAAAACTCGTAGGCACCGGATCAATGATGGATAATTATGCCGGATGTGGTTCATCATGTAACAGTCATAACATAGGGTGACACGGAACTAGCTCCAGTTCATCAATATAATGTAGGCATGTATTCCGTAAATAGTCATACGTGCTTATGGAAAAGAACTTGCATGACATCTTTTGTCCTACCCTCCCATGGCAGCGGGGTCCTATTGGAAACTAAGGGATATTAAGGCCTCCTTTTAATAGAGAACCGGAACAAAGCATTATCACATAGTGAATACATGAACTCCTCAAACTATGGTCATCACCGGGAGTGGTCCCGATTATTGTCACTTCGGGGTTGCCGGATCATAACACATAGTAGGTGACTATAGACTTGCAAGATAGGATCAAGAACTCACATATATTCATGAAAACATAATAGGTTCAGATCTGAAATCATGGCACTCGGGCCGAGTGACAAGCATTAAGCATAGCAAAGTCATAGCAACATCAATCTCAGAACATAGTGGATACTAGGGATCAAACCCTAACAAAACTAACTCGATTACATGATAAATCTCATCCAACCCATCACCGTCCAGCAAGCCTACGATGGAATTAGTCACGCATGGCGGTGAGCATCATGAAATTGGTGATGGAGGATGGTTGATGATGACGACGGCGACGAATCCCCCTATCCGGAGCCCTGAACGGACTCCAGATCAGCCCTCCCGAGAGAGATTAGGGCTTGGCGGCGGCTCCGTATCGTAAAACGCGATGAAACTTTCTCTCAGATTTTTTTCTCCCCGAAGGCCAATATATGGTGTTGGAGTTGGCGTCGGAGGGCATCCAGGGGGCCCACGAGGTAGGGGGCGCGCCCAGGGGGGAGGGGCGCGCCCCCACCCTCGTGGACAGGGTGTGGGCCCCCTGGTCTTCATCTTTGGCGAGGATTTTTTATTATTTATTATAAGATATTCTGTGGAGTTTCAGGTCATTCCGAGAACTTTTGTTTTGTGCACATAAAACAACATCATGGCAATTCTGCTGAAAACAGCGTCAGTCCGGATTAGTTCCATTCAGATCATACAAGTTAGAGTCCAAAACAAGGGCAAAAGTGTTTGGAAAAGTAGATATGACGGAGACGTATCAACTCCCCCAAGCTTAAACCCTTGCTTGTCCTCAAGCAATTCAGTTGACAAACTAAAAGAGAAAAAGAAAAACTTTTACAAACTCTGTTTGCTCTTGTTGTTGTAAACATGAAAAGCCAGCATTCAAGTTTCAGCAATTATTATGAACTAACCATACTCACAATAACACGTAGGTCTCACAATTACTCATATCAATAGCATAATCAGCTAGCGAGCCATAATAACAAAACTCGGATGACAACACTTTCTCAAAATAATCATATCATGATATAACAAAATGGTATCTCGCTAGCCCTTTCTGAGACCGTAAAACATAAATGCAGAGCACCTTTAAAGATCAAGGACTGGCTAAACATTGTAATTCATCGTAAAAGAGATCCAGTTAAGTCATACCCAAAACAAACCAATTATAATGAATGCAAATGACAGCGTGCTCTCCAGCGGGTGCTTTTTAATAAGAAGGGTGATGACTCAATATAAAAGTAAATAGATAGGCCCTTCGCAGAGGGAAGCAGGGATTTATAGAGGTGCCAGAGCTCGATTTTGAAAGAGAGATAAATTATATTTTGAGCGGCATACTTTCACTGTCAACGCAACAACTATGAGATGGCTGTATCTTCCATACTACATGCATTATAGGCAGTTCCCAAACAGAATGGTAAAGGTTTATACTCCCCCTCCTGCACAAGCATCAATCCATGGCTTGCTCGAAACAACGAGTGCCTCCAACATTCAACGGGTCCCAGGGGGAGCTTTGTTTAATTATTTTGATTTGCTTTGATCTTTTTGGATCATGGGACTGGGCATCCCAGTTACCGGCCCTTTCTCGTGAATGAGGAGCGGAGTCCACTCCTCTTGAGAATAACCCACCTAGCATGGAAGATATAGGCAGCCCTAGTTGCACATGAGCTGCTCGAGCATACAAAACAGAATTTCATTTGAAGCTTTGGAGTTTGGCACATACAAATTTACTTGGAACGGCAGGTAGATACCGCATATAGGAAGGTATAGTGGACTCATATGGAACAACTTGGGGTTTAAGGAGTTTGGATGCACAAGCAGTATTCCCGCTTAGTGCAGGTGAAGGCTAACAAAAGACTGGGAAGCGACCAACTGAGAGAGCAACAACAGTCGTAAACATACATTAAAATTAATTTACACCGAATACAAGCATGAGTAGGATATAATCCACCATGAACATAAATATCATGAAGGCTATGTTGATTTGATTCAACTACATGCGTGAACATGTGCCAAGTCGAGTCACTCAATTCATTCAAAGGAGGATACCATCCCATCATACCATATCATAATCATTCTAATAACATGTTGGCATGCAAGGTAAACCATTATAACTCATAGCTAATCAAGCATGGCACAAGCAACCATAATCTCTAAATGTCATTGCAAATATGTTTACTTCATAATAGCTGAATCAGGAATGATGAATCATCATATTTACAAAAACAAGAGAGGTCGAGTTCATACCAGCTTTTCTCATCCCAATAAGTCCATCATATATCATCATTATTGCCTTTCACTTGCACGACCGAACGGTGTGTATAATAATAAGAGTGCACGTGCATTGGACTAAGCTGGAATCTGCAAGCATTCAACTCAAGAGAGAAGACAAGTAATATGGGCTCTAAGTTAGATAAACAATGATGCATATAAGAGCCACTAAGCATTTTCAATATAGTCTTCTCGACCCCCAAAGAAAGGAAAAGAAAAACTATTTACACGGGAAAGCTCCCAACAAGCAAAAGAAGAACGGGAAATATTTTTGGGTTTTCCTTTTTAATTCTACTACAAGCAAGGAAAGTAGACTAACTAATTTTTTTGTTTTTTCTTAAGGTTTATCAAACACACAAGAAGAAAGCAGGAAAAAGAAAATAAACTAGCATGAATATTACAGTGAAAGAGTATGAGCACCGACATCTAGCAATGAGTGTGTGTGAACATGAATGTAATGTCGGTGGGAAATACGTACTCCCCCAAGCTTAGGCTTTTGGCCTAAGTTGGTCTATTGCCAGGGATGGCCTGGTGAATATCCGTATGTGTAGCTGGGGTCATACTGTGATGCAGCGGCTATCGCCTCCTGAGCTGCAGCGTGGCGTCGAGCAACCTCCGCTCTCCTCTCGTACTCATCTGCCTCCTCTCTGGTAATAATATATCTCCCTTTTGTCTGGAAATCAAAGAAGGCAGAAGTAGGAAGAGCAATATGGACTACATGCCGTTTGTTAAATATTAGTCGATACTGAAAAGGTGGTCCAGTCCTCTCAATGAACTGGTGAGAAAACATAGAATCAAGATCTAAATAAGAAGGGGGTAACTCCATATCACCCTCACGAATGTCTACATCAAGAAAATTAGCTAAGCGGGTTGCATAAATTCCTCCAAAGAAATCTCCGTTACGTCTATTAAGATGCAACCTACGAGCTACAATGGCTCCCATATGATAAGCTTGGTCCCCTAACACAGCGCTTCTGAGAATGCTGAGACCAGGGGCACACATGTGACATGCTTCATCCTTAGCATTTATGCATCTACCAATGAAGAGAGCAAAATAATGTATAGCAGGAAAGTGAATGCTCCCTATAGTGGCTTGTGTTATATCTCTAGATTCCCCCACAGTTATTCTAGCAAGAAAGTCTCTATATTCGGATTTAGGGGGATCCCTGACATTACCCCAAGATGGAAGGTTGCATGCAAGAGTGAAATCTTCTAAGTCCATGGTATAAGATTTGTCATAAAGGTCAAACATGACTGAAGGAGAATTACGCGAAGATGAAAAATCAAACCTCCCCACAAATGAACTTGTGAGGTAACGATACTGGGGGCATTTATCAGCTTCAAAGTCATCAAGACCGGCATTACGCAAATACGCGTAGAATTCTTCTTTAATTCCCACTTGATTCATAAAATTTTCTGAAGACCATTCACAGGGCCTCACGGGAGCGTCTCTTGGTGGTTCCTCGTCACCATCACGCATTGCAAGCCTGGGACCTTGCTTCCTTGAAGAACCACCTTGGAACATCCTCCTAAACATATTGTTTTCTCTGAAAAATAATTCTGAAATTTTTAGTAACTTCAAATAAAAGTGAACCAACTTCAATAAACGATAGTAACAACTCCCACAAGTGCCTAGAGCCTATATAAAGCATTAGAACTACTTGGAACCAAATAAATTTGACATGCAAGCTCAAGAACATGGTCACCTATGCAGCACAAATTTGCAATGAATAAAGCACTAGGACAAAAACTAATTGGACCAATGGAGGAGTCACATACCAAGGAAAAATCTCCCCAAGCAGTTTTGCGAGAGGTGCTTTGAGCAAGGAGATCGAAAATCACAGCAACGGGGCTGGAACTCGTACTTGAGTTGGTTTTTCGGGTTTGTGTGAGACAGAGGAAGAAGATGGGTGCAGGGATAAGTGGAGGAGGGCCACCGTGGGCCCACGAGGTAGGGGGGCGCGCCCAGGGGGTAGGGCGCGCCCTCCACCCTCATGGCCAGGTGGCAGCTCCCCCCACGGTGATTTTTGCACAGTAAATTCTCAAATAATTACAAAAAAATCATATTAAATTGGCATGGCATTCTGAGGACTTATTTTTGGGATATTTTTATATTGCATAGATAAGTTAGGAAACAGACATAAAAATACTATTTTACTTTATTTCTACCAAATAACAGAAAATATAAAGAGGGTACAGAAGGTTGTGCTTCTAGTTTCATCCATCCCATGATCATCAAAAAGAATCCACTAACAAGGTTGATCAAGTCTTGTTAACAAACTCATTCCGATAATCATGGAACCGAAGAAATTTCGAATAACACTATGTTACCTCAACGAGAATATGGACATCCCCAATAATAAGTATATCATATTTCTTCTTGACAGTAGGGAGAGGAAATTCAAAACCTCCAAATATAATCGATGGAATATTTCCAATAGAGTTGATACTATAAACTTGAGGTTGTTTCCTCGGAAAGTGTACCGTATGCTCATTACCATTAACATGAAAAGTGACATTGTCTTTGTTGCAATCAATAACAGCCCCTGCAGTATTAAGGAAAGGTCTTCCAAGAATAATAGACATACTATCATCCTCTGGGATATCAAGAATAACAAAGTCCGTTAGAATAGTAACGTTTGCAACCATAACAGGCACATCCTCACAAATACCGACAGGTATAACAGTTGATTTATTAGCCATTTGCAAAGATATTTCAGTAGGTGTCAACTTATTCAAGTCAAGTCTACGATATAAAGAGAGAGGCATAACACTAACACCAGCTCCAAGATCACATAAAGCAGTTTTAACGTAATTTCCTTTAATTGAGCATGGTATAGTAGGTATTCCGGTATCTCCAAGTTTCTTTGGTACTCCACCCTTAAAAGTGTAATTAGCAAGCATGGTGGAAATTTCAGCTTCAGGTATCTTTCTTTTATTAGTAACAATATCCTTCATATACTTAGAATAAGGATTTGTTTTGAGCACATCAGTTAATCGCATACGCAAAAAGATAGGTCTAATCATTTCAGCAAAGCGCTCAAAATCCTCATCATCCTTTTCCTTGGATGGTTTGGGAGGAAAAGGCATGGGTTTCTGAACCCATGGTTCTCTTTCTTTACCATGTTTCCTAGCAACGAAGTCTCTTTTATCATAACGTTGATTCTTTGATTGTGGGCTATCAAGATTAACAGCAGGTTCAACTTCTACATCATTATCATTACGAGGTTGAGCATCATCATGAACATTATCATTAACTTTTTTACTAGGTTCATGATCATTACCAGATTGTGTTTCAGCATCAGACATAGAGATATCATTTGGATTATCAGGTGGTTCAGCAATAGGTTCACTAGAAGTTTGCAAAGTCCTATCATTTTTCTTTTTCTTATTTTTAGAAGAACTAGGTACATCAATATCATTTCTCTGAGAATCTTGCTCGATTCTCTTAGGGTGGCCTTCAGGATACAAAGGTTCCTGAGTCATTCTACCGGTTCTAGTAGCCACTCTAACAGCATAATCATTTTTCTTACTATTCATTTCATCAAGCGCCTCTTTTTGAGCTTTAAGTACTTGTTCTACTTGAGTGGTAACCATAGAAGCATGTTTGCTAACAAGTTTAAGTTCACCTCTACTATCAGCCATATAATCACCCAAGCGTTTAATCATATATGCATCTTGTTTTAATTGTCTACCAAAATAAGCATTAAAGTCATCTTGCTTAAACATAAAGTTATCAAACTCATCCAAGCACTGACTAGCAATTTTAGTAGGAGGGACTTCAGCTTTATCATATCTATAGAGAGAATTTACCTTTACTACCTGTGTCGGGATATCGGGAGGTTCTTCAGTAAATAAGTAATTGAGATCATATACTTCTTCAATAGGCGGAAAATTAAGACCGTGTATTTCTTCAATAGGAGGTAAATTCTTAACATCTTCGGCTTTAATACCTTTTTCTTTCATAGATTTCTTTGCCTCTTGCATATCTTCTGGACTGAGAAATAGGACACCTCTCTTCTTCGGAGTTGGTTTAGGAATAGGCTCAGTAATTGGCTCAGGAGCTGGCTTGGGAGTTGGCTCAGGAGGTGCCCAATTATTTTCATTTGTCAACATATTATTCAATAGAATTTCAGCTTCATCCGGTGTTCTTTCCCTGAAAAGAGAACCAGCACAACTATCCAGGTAATCTCTGGAAGCATCAGTTAGTCCATTATAAAAGATATCAAGTATTTCAGGTTTCTTAAGAGGATGATCAGGCAAAGCATTAAGTAACTTGAGAAGCCTCCCCCAAGCTTGTGCGAGACTCTCCTCTTCAATTTGCACAAAATTATATATATCCCTCAAAGCAGATTGTTTCTTATGAACAGGGAAATATTTAGCAGAGAAGTAATAAACCATATCCTGGGGACTTTGCACACAACCAGGATCAAGAGAATTAAACCATATCTTAGCATCACCCTTTAATGAGAACGGAAATATTTTGAGTAAATAAAGGTAGCGCGATCTCTCATTATTAGTAAACAGGGCAGCTATATCATCTAACTTACGAAGATGTGCCACAACAGTTTCAGATTCATAGCCATAAAAAGGATCAGATTCAACCAAAGTAATTATATCTGGATCAACAGAAAAATCATAATAATCCTGATCAGGAACACAGATAGGTGAAGTAGCAAAAGCAGGATCGGGTCTCATCCTACCTCTAAAAGATTCTTTACTCCATTTAACTAGCAACCTATTACGTTCAAGACTATCCTGGCAAGCCAGAATAGCTTCAGTAGATTCAGCATTAAAAAGGTAACCCTCAGGAATAGCAGGCCTATTTTCATCATCACTAACATCATCGTGTTCAGTTTCAATAATTTCTCTTTCTCTAGACTTAGAAATTTGTTCATCTAGAAATTCACCAAGAGGCACAGTAGTATCAAGCATAGAAGTAGTTTCATCATAAGTATCATGCATAGCAGAAGTGGCATCATTAATAACATGCGACATATTGGAACGAATAGCAGAAGCAGGTTTAGGTGTCACTAGCTTGTTTATAACAGAAGGTGAATCAAGTGTAGAGCTAGATGGAAGTTCCTTACCTCCCCTCGTAGTTGAGGGATAAATAGTTGTCTTAGCATCTTTCAAGTTCTTCATAGAGTCCAGCAGATATAAATCCCAAGTGGCTCAAAGAATAGAGATATGCTCCCCGGCAACGGCGCCAGAAAAAGGTCTTGATAACCCACAAGTATAGGGGATCGCAACAGTTTTTGAGGGTAGAGCATTCAACCCAAATTTGTTGATTCGACACAAGGGGAGCCAAAGAATATTCTCAAGTATTAGCAGCTGAGTTGTCAATTCAACCACACCTGGAAACTTAGTATCTGCAGCAAAGTGTTTAGTAGCAAAGTAATATGATAGTGGTGGTAACGGTAACAGAAGTAAAGACAGCAAAATTAATGTTTTTGGTATTTTGTAGTGATGATAACAGTAGCAACGGAAAAGTAAATAAGCGTAAACCAGTATATGGAAAACTCATAGGCACCGGATCAATGATGGATAATTATGCCGGATGTGGTTCATCATGTAACCGTCATAACATAGGGTGACATGGAACTAGCTCCAGTTCATCAATGTAATGTAGGCATGTGTTGGGGAACGTAGCAGAAATTCAAAATTTTCCTACGTGTCACCAAGATCTATCTATGGAGAAACCAGCAACGAGCGGAAGGAGAGTGCATCTACATACCCTTGTAGATCGCTAAGCAGAAGCGTTCAAGAGAACGGGGTTGAAGGAGTCGTACTCATCGTGATCCAAATCACCGGAGATCCTAGTGCCGAACGGACGGCACCTCCGCGTTCAACACACGTGCAGCCCGGTGACATCTCCCACGCCTTGATCCAGCAAGGAGAGAGGGAGAGGTTGAGGAAGACTCCGTCCAGCAGCAACACAACGGCGTGGTGGTGGTGGAGGAGCGTGGCAATCCTGCAGGGCTTCGCCAAGCACCGCGGGAGAGGAGATGGGAGAGAGGTAGGGCTGCGCCAAGAGGGAGAAAACTCATGTATTGGGCAGCCCCTACACCTCAACTATTTATAGGGGGAGGGGAGGGGGCTGCGCCCTCTCTAGGGTTCCCTCCCCAAGGGTGGCGGCAGCCCCAGATGCCATCTGGGTGGCGGCCAGAGGGGGAGAGAGGGGAGGCGCGCCTAGGGTGGGCCTTAGGGCCCATCTGCCCTAGGGTTTGCCCCCTCCCACTCTTCCCTGCGCCTTGGGCCCCATGTGGAGGGCGCACCAGCCCACATGGGGCTGGTCCCCTCCCACACTTGGCCCATGCAGCCATCCGGGGTTGGTGGCCCCACTTGGTGGACCCCCGGGACCCTCCCGGTGGTCCCGGTACGTTACCGGAAAAACCTGAAACTTTTCCGGTGACCAAAACAGGACTTCCCATATATAAATCTTTACCTCCGGACCATTCCGGAACTCCTCGTGACGTCCGGGATCTCATCCGGGACTCCGAACAACATTCGGTAACCACATACAAACTTCCTTTATAACCCTAGCGTCATCGAACCTTAAGTGTGTAGACCCTACGGGTTCGGGAGACATGTAGACATGACCGAGACGTTCTCCGGTCAATAACCAACAGCGGGATCTGGATACCCATGTTGGCTCCCACATGTTCCACGATGATCTCATCGGATGAACCACGATGTCAAGGACTCAATCAATCCCGTATACAATTCCCTTTGTCTAGCGGTATTGTACTTGCCCGAGATTCGATCGTCGGTATGCCGATACCTTGTTCAATCTCGTTACCGGCAAGTCTCTTTACTCGTTCCGTAACACATCATCCCGTGATCAACCCCTTGGTCACATTGTGCACATTATGATGATGTCCTACCGAGTGGGCCCAGAGATACCTCTCCGTCACACGGAGTGACAAATCCCAGTCTCGATTCTTGACAACCCAACAGACACTTTCGGAGATACCTGTAGTGCACCTTTATAGTCACCCAGTTACGTTGTGACGTTTGGTACACCCAAAGCATTCCTATGGTATCCGGGAGTTGCACAATCTCATGGTCTAAGGAAATGATACTTGACATTAGAAAAGCTTTAGCATACGAACTACACGATCTTTGTGCTAAGCTTAGGATTGGGTCTTGTCCATCACATCATTCTCCTAATGATGTGATCCCGTTATCAGTGACATCCAATGTCCATGGTCAGGAAACCGTAACCATCTATTGATCAACGAGCTAGTCAACTAGAGGCTTACTAGGGACATGATGTTGTCTATGTACCCACACATGTATCTGAGTTTCCTATCAATACAATTATAGGATGGATAATACACGATTATCATGAACAAGGAAATATAATAATAATAACCAATTTATCATTGCCTCTAGGGCATATTTCCAACAGTCTCCCACTTGCACTAGAGTCAATAATCTAGTTCACATCGCCATGTGATTAACACTGATAGGTCACATCGCCATGTGACCAACATCCAAAGAGTTTACTAGTGTCTAAACTAGTTCACATCACCATGTGATTAAGTCTCAATGTGTTTTGGGGTTTGATCATGTTTTGCTTGTGAGAGAGGTTTTAGTCAACTATTCTGCAACATTCAGATCCGTATGTACTTCACAATTCTCTATGTCATATTGTAAATGCTGCTTCCACGCTCCACTTGAAGCTATTCCAAATGGTTGCTTCACTATACGTATCCGGTTTGCTACTCAGAGTCATTCGGATAGGTGTTAAAGCTTGCATCAACGTAAACCTTTACGCCGAACTCTTTATCACGTCCATAATCGAGAAACATTTCCTTATTCCTCTAAGGATAATTTTGACCGCTATCCAATGATCCGTTCCTGGATCATTCTTGCACCCCTTGACTGACTCATGTCAAGGCACACTTCCGGTGCGGTACACAGCATAGCATACTATAGAGCCTACGTCTGAAGCGTAGGGGACGTCCTTCGTCCTTTGTCTCTCTTCTACCGTGGTCGAGCTTTAACTCTTAACTTCATGCCTTACAACTCAGGCAAGAACTCCTTCTTTGACTGGTCCATCTTGAACACCTTCAAGATCATGTCAAGGTATGTGCTCATTTGAAAGTATTATTAAGCATTTTGATCTATCCTCATAGATCTTGATGCTCAATGTTCAAGTAGCTTAATCCAGGTTCTCCATTGAAAAACACTTTTCAAATAACCCCATATGCTTTCCAGAAATTCTACATCATTTCTGATCAACAATATGTCAACAACATATACTCATCAGAAATTCTATAGCGCTCCCACTCACTTCTTTGGAAATACAAGTTTCTCATAAACTTTTGTATAAACCCAAAATCTTTGATCATCTTATCAAAGTGCATATTCCAACTCCGAGATGCTTACTCCAGTCCATGGAAGGATCGCTGGAGCTAGCATACCTTTTAGCATCCTTAGGATCGACAAAACCTTTATGATTGTATCACATACATCCTTTCCTTACGAAATCTGGTAAGGAAACTCGTTTTGACATCCATCTGCCAGATTTCATAAATGCAGCTAATGCTAACAGGATTCCGACGGACTTAAGCATGCCACGGATGAGAAAATATCATCGTAGTCAACTGCTTGAACTTGTGAAAAACTCTTCGCCACAAGTCGAGCTTCATAGACGGTGACATTACCGTCCACGTCCATCTTCTTCTTAAAGATCCATTTATCTCAATGGCTTGCCGATCATCGGGCAAGTCCACCAAAGTCCATGCTTTGTTCTGATACATGGATCCTATCTCGGATTTCATGGCTTCTAACCATTTATCGGAATTCGGGCCCACCATCGCTTCTCCGTAGCTCGTAGGTTCATTGTTGTCTAGCAACACGACCTCTAAGACAGGATTGCATACCACTCTGAAGTAGTACGCATCCTTGTCACCCTAGGAGGTACGGTAGTGACTTGATCCGAAACTTCATGATCACTATCATAAGCTTCTACTTCAATTGGTGTAGGCGCCACAGGAACAACTTCCTGTGCCCTGCTACATACTAGTTGAAGTGACGGTTCAATAACCTCATCAAGTCTCCACCATCCTCCCACTCAATTCTTTCGAGAGAAACTTTTCCTCGAGAAAGGACCCGTTTCTAGAAACAATTACTTTTGCTTCCGGATCTGAGATAGGAGGTATACCCAACCATTTTGGGTATCCTATGAAGATGTATTTATCCTTTTTGGGTTCGAGCTTATCACGATGAAACTTTTTCACATAAGCGTCGCAGCCCCAAACTTTTAAGAAACGACAACTTAGGTTTCTCCAAACCATAGTTCAAACGGTGTCGTCTCAATGGAATTACGTGGTGCCCTATTAAAGTGAGTGTGGTTGTCTCTAATGCCTAACCCATGAACGATAGTGGTAATTCGATAAGAGACATCATGGTACGCACCATATCCAATAGGGTGCAACTATGATGTTCGGACACACCATCACACTATGGTGTTCCAGGCGGTATTAATTGTGAAACATTTCCACAATGTCTTAATTGCGTGCCAAAGCTCGTAACTCAGATACTCATCTCTATGATCATATCATAGATATTTTATCCTCTTGTCACAATGATCTTCAACTTCACTCTGAAATTACTTGAACCATTCAATAATTCAGACTTGTGTTTCATCAAGTAAATATACTCAGTATCTACTTAAATCATCCGTGAAGTATGAACATAACGATATTCACTGCATGCCTCAGCACTCATTGGACTGCACACATCAAAATGTGTTACTTCCAACAAGTTGCTATCTTGTTCCATCTTACTGAAAACGAGGCTTTTCAGTCATCTTGCCTATGTGGTATGATTTGCATATCTCAAGTGATTCAAAATCAAGTGAGTCCAAACGATCCATCTGCATGGAGTTTCTTCATGTGTATACACCAATAGACATGGTTTGCATGTCTCAAACTTTTCAAAAAGGAGTGAGTCCAAAGATCCATCAACATGAAGCTTCTTCATGCATTTTACACCAATATGACTTACATGGCAGTGCCACAAGTAAGTGGTACTATCATTACTATCTTATATCTTTTGGCATGAAAATGTGTATCACTACGATCGAGATTCAATAAACCATTCCTTATAGGTGTAAGACCATTGAAGGTATTATTCAAATAAATAGAGTAACCATTATTCTCCTTAAATGAATAACCATATTGCGACAAACATAATCCAATCATGCCTATGCTCAACGCAAACACCAAATAACAATTATTTAGGTTTAACACCTATCTCGATGGTAGAGGGAGCGTGCGATGCTTGATCTCATCAACCTTGGAAACACTTCCAACACATATCGTCAGCTCACCTTTAGCTAGTCTCCGTTTATTCCGTAGCCTTTTATTTCGAGTTACTAACACTTAGCAACCGAACAGGTATCTAATACCCTGGTGCTACTAGGAGTACTAGTAAAGTACACATTAACATAATGTATATCCAATATACTTCTATCGACCTTGCCAGCCTTCTCATCTACCAAGTATCTAGGGTAATTATGCTTCAGTGTCCGTTCCTCTCATTACAGAAGCACTTAGTCTCGGGTTTGGGTTCAACCTTGGGTTTCTTCACTAGAGCAGCAACTGTTTTTCCGTTTCATGAAGTATCCCTTGTTGCCATTGCCCTTCATGAAACTAGTGGTTTTACCAACCATCAACAATTGATGCTCCTACTTGACTTCTACTTTCGCGGTGTCAAACATCGCGAACACTTGAAGGATCATCATATCTATCCCTGATATGTTATAGTTCATCACGAAGCTCCAGCATCTTGGTGGCAATGACTTTGGAGAAACATCACTATCTCATCTGGAAGATCAACTCCCACTGGATTCAAGTGATTGTTGCACTCAGACAATCTGAGCACAAGCTCAACGATTGAGCTTTTCTCCCTTAGTTTGCAGGTTAAGAAAATCGTCGGAGGTCTTATACCTCTTGACTTGGGCACGAGCCTGAAATCCCAATTTCAGCCCTCGAAACATCTCATATGTTCTGCGATGTTTCGAAAACATCTTTGGTGCCTCAACTCTAAACCGTTTAACTGAACTATCACGTAGTTATCAAAACGTGTATGTCCGATGTTCGCAACATCCACAGACGACGTTTGGGGTTCAGCACACTGAGCGGTGCATTAAGGACATAAGCTTTCTACTGTCTGCATAATCGCTACTGTCAACTTTCAACTATATTTTCTCTAGGAACATATCTAAACAGTGGAGCTAAAGCGCGAGCTTACGACATAATTTGCAAAGATCTTTTGACTATGTTCAGGATAATTAAGTTTATCTCATGAACTCCCACTCAGATAGACATCCCTCTAGTCATCTAAGTGATTACATGATCCGAGTCAACTAGGACGTGTCCGATCATCACGTGAGACGGACTAGTCATCATCGGTGAACATCTTCATGTTGATCGTATCCTCCATACGACTCATGCTCGACCTTTCGGTCTCTTGTGTTCCGAGGCCATGTCTGTACATGCTAGGATCGTTAAGTTAACCTAAGTGTTTCGCGTGTGTAAATCTGGCTTACACCCATTGTATGTGAACGTAAGAATCTATCACACCCGATCATCACGTGGTGCTTCGAAACGACGAACTTTCGCAACGGTGAACAGTTAGGGGGAACACTTTCTTGAAATTTTAATGAGGGATCATCTTATCTACTACCGTCGTTCTAAGCAAATAAGATGCATAAACATGATAAACATCACATGCAATCAAATAGTGACATGATATGGCCAATATCATATTGCTCCTTTTGATCTCCATCTTCAGGGCTCCATGATCATCATCGTCACCGGCATGACACCATGATCTCCATCATCATGATCTCCATCATCATGTCTCCATGAAGTTGTCTCGCCAACTTATTACTTCTACTACTATGGCTACCGGTTAGCAATAAAGTAAAGTAATTACATGGCGTTGTTCAATGACACGCAGGTCATACAATAAATAAAGACAACTCCCATGGCTCCTGCCAGTTGTCATACTCATCGACATGCAAGTCGTGAATCCTATTACAAGAACATGATCCATCTCATACATCACATATCATTCATCACATTATTCTTGGCCATATCACATCACATAGCATACCCTGCAAAAACAAGTTAGACGTCCTCTAATTGTTGTTTGCATGTTTTACGTGGCTGCTATGGGTTTCTAGCAAGAACGTTTCTTACCTACGCAAAACCACAACGTGATATGCCAATTGCTATTTACCCTTCATATGGACCCTTTTCATCGAATCCGTTCCGACTAAAGTGGGAGAGACTGGCACCCGCTAGCCACCTTATGCACCAAGTGCATGTCAGTCGGTGGAACCTGTCTCACGTAAGTGTACGTGTAAGGTCGGTCCGGGCCGCTTCATCCCACAATACTGCCGAAACAAGATTGGACTAGTAATGGTAAGCATATTGAACAACATCAATGCCCACAACTACTTTGTGTTCTACTCGTGCAAAGAATCTACGCAATAGACCTAGCTCATGATGCCACTGTTGGGGAACGTAGCAGAAATTCAAAATTTTCCTACGTGTCACCAAGATCTATCTATGGAGAAACCAGCAACGAGGGGAAGGAGAGTGCATCTACATACCCTTGTAGATTGCTAAGCGGAAGCGTTCAAGAGAACGGGGTTGAAGGAGTCGTACTCGTCGTGATCCAAATCACCGGAGATCCTAGTGCCAAACGGACGGCACCTCCGCGTTCAACACACGTGCAGCCCGGTGACGTCTCCCACGCCTTGATCCAGCAAGGAGAGAGGGAGAGGTTGAGGAAGACTCGTCCAGCAGCAGCACAATGGCGTGGTGGTGGTGGAGGAGCGTGGCAATCCTGCAGGGCTTCGCCAAGCACCGCGGGAGAGGAGAAGGGAGAGAGGTAGGGCTGCGCCAAGAGGGAGAAAACTCATGTATTGGGCAGCCCCTACACCTCAACTATTTATAGGGGGAGGGGAGGGGGCTGCGCCCCCTCTAGGGTTCCCTCCCCAAGGGTGGCGGCAACCCCAGATGCCATCTGGGTGGCGGCCAGAGGGGGAGAGAGGGGAGGCGCGCCTGGGGTGGGCCTTAGGGCCCATCTGCCCTAGGGTTTGCTCCCTCCCACTCTTCCCTGCGCCTTGGGCCCCTTGTGGGGGCGCACCAGCCCACATGGGGCTGGTCCCCTCCCACACTTGGCCCATGCAGCCCTCCGGGGTTGGTGGCCCCACTTGGTGGACCCCCGGGACCCTCCCGGTGGTCCCGGTACGTTACCGGAAAAACCTGAAACTTTTCCGGTGACCAAAACAGGACTTCCCATATATAAATCTTTACCTCCGGACCATTCCGGAACTCCTCGTGACGTCCCGGATCTCATCCGGGACTCCGAACAACATTCGGTAACCACATACAAACTTCCTTTTATAACCCTAGCGTCATCGAACCTTAAGTGTGTAGACCCTACGGGTTCGGGAGACATGTAGACATGACCGAGATGTTCTCCGGTCAATAACCAACAGCGGGATCTGGATACCCATGTTGGCTCCCACATGTTCCACGATGATCTCATCGGATGAACCACAATGTCAAGGACTTAATCAATCCCGTATACAATTTCCTTTGTCTGGTGGTATTGTACTTGCCCGAGATTCGATCGTCGGTATGCCGATACCTTGTTCAATCTCGTTACCGGCAATTCTCTTTACTCGTTCCGTAACACATCATCCCATGATCAACCCCTTGGTCACATTGTGCACATTATGATGATGTCCTACCGAGTGGGCCCAGAGATACATCTCCGTCACACGGAGTGACAAATCCCAGTCTCGATTCGTGCCAAGCCAACAGACACTTTCAGAGATACCTGTAGTGCACCTTTATAGTCATCCAGTTACGTTGTGACGTTTGGTACACCCAAAGCATTCCTATGGTATCCGGGAGTTGCACAATCTCATGGTCTAAGGAAATGATACTTGACATTAGAATAGCTTTAGCATACGAACTACACGATCTTTGTGCTAAGCTTAGGATTGGGTCTTGTCCATCACATCATTCTCCTAATGATGTGTTCCCGTTATCAGTGACATCCAATGTCCATGGTCAGGAAACCGTAACCATCTATTGATCAACGAGCTAGTCAACTAGAGGCTTACTAGGGACATGGTGTTGTCTATGTACCCACACATGTATCTGAGTTTCCTATCGATACAATTATAGCATGGATAATACATGATTATCATGAACAAGGAAATATAATAATAATAACCAATTTATCATTGCCTCTAGGGCATATTTCCAATAGCATGTATTCCGTAAATAGTCATACGTGCTTATGGAAAAGAACTTGCATGACATCTTTTGTCCTACCCTCCCGTGGCAGCGGGGTCCTATTGGAAACTAAGGGATATTAAGGCCTTCTTTTAATAGAGAACCGAAACAAAGCATTAGCACATAGTGAATACATGAACTCAAACTATGGTCATCACCGGGAGTGGTCCCGATTATTGTCACTTCGGGGTTGCCGGATCATAACAGATATTAGGTGACTATAGACTTGCAAGATAGGATCAAGAACTCACATATATTCATGAAAACATAATAGGTTCAGATCTGAAATCATGGCACTCGGGCCCTAGTGACAAGCATTAAGCATAGCAAAGTCATAGCAACATCAATCTCATAACATAGTGGATACTAGGGATCAAACCCTAACAAAACTAACTCGATTACATGATAAATCTCATCCAACCCATCACCGTCCAGCAAGCCTACGGTGGAATTACTCACGCACGGCGGTGAGCATCATGAAATTGGTGATGGAGGATGGTTGATGATGACGACGGCGACGAATCCCCCTCTCCGGAGCCCCGAACGGACTCCAGATCAGCCCTCCCGAGAGAGATTAGGGCTTGGCGGCGGCTCCGTATCGTAACACGCGATGACACTTTCTCTCTGATTTTTTTCTCCCTGAAAGCCAATATATGGAGTTGGAGTTGGCATCGGAGGGCATCCAGGGGGGCCACGAGGTAGGGGGGCGCGCCCAGGGGGGAGGGGCGCGCCCTGTCGTGGTTCTAAGTCTGACAGTAGAGTGGGGGGTAGGTATGAAGAGGCAAGGTCCTAGCTATGGAGAGGTTGTAAGCACAAAGGATGTACGAGTTCAGGCCCTTCTCGGAGGAAGTAACAGCCCTACGTCTCGGAGCCCGGAGGCGGTCGAGTGGATTATGAATGTATGAATTACAAGATGCCGAACCCTTCTGCCTGTGGAGGGGGGTGGCTTATATAGAGTGCGCCAGGACCCCAGCCAGCCCACGTAGGAGAGGGTTTAAGGTGAGTTAAGTCTGGGGCGTTACTGGTAACGCCCCACATAAAGGCCTTTACTATCATAAAGTCTACTTGATTACAGGCCGTTGCAGTGCAGAGTGCCTCTTGACCTCCTGGTGGTCGAGTGAGTCTTCGTGGTCGAGTCCTTCAGGCCAGTCGAGTGAATCCTCGTTGGTCGACTGGAAGGCGACCTCTTCTAAGGATGTCCTGGGGTAAGTTACTTGGATCAGGTCCATGACCCTACCCTAGGTACATAACCCCATCATTAGCCCCCGAATGGATTGAGGCTTCGAGTGAAGAAGGAGTTGATGTCGTTTCCGATTAATCTTTGTGCTCCGGTTGTGCGCTGTTCTGGACCAAAGAATCCCTCTGTCGACAGGAAACAACTTGCCTTCAGTCGACTTGATCCATTCTGTTTTTGCGTCGAGTGATCTTTCAGGCTTCGACGATCTCCGAGCGACGGATCGCCGGAAACGTCGCGCCTGACAGAATGATTTGTTGCTCGCGGATTCCGCGGGATGCGAAATTTTGGGGCGCGCGCGAAGCGGGGCGGACCGCGGCGTTCGGATGGGACGGGGCATGGACGCCTCGATCTCCGCGCCGCCTTTTTCGCCACGTATCCCGTCTGCATAACTGTTCCAGATATGATTAGATCGACCGGGCCCACCTGTCACCCACTCGGAAGGGACCTTATAAATGAGCCCGGCGAGGATTTCTGTGCTGCGCCTTAGCATTCTCCCCCTCTCTCTGCTTCCTTCCTCCCTGCTCAGCGTGCTCGCTCTCGCCCCCGCATCACTTCCCTTCGCGCATCTCTCCGGCGACCATGGCCAAGGAGAAGACGGCGGCGCTGGAGCCTGCCAAGAAGGCGTCGGCGTCGGAGAAGGCGAAGGGGAGATCCACCAGCCGCGGAGGGTCCTCGTCCAGATCCCGCCTGCCGAAGGGTTGGATCCAAGGAGACTGGATCCAGTCGACCATCACAGAGAAGGACCTCCTCGACATGGCCAACGAGGGCTTGATCCCTCACGGAGCTGCGAGGTTGCCGGGGAATGAGTGGCAGCCACAGCCAGAAGAGGGTGAGTGTGTGCTTTTGGCCACTCATGTCGATCGTGGGTTTTCCTTGCCGCCAAGTATTTTCTTTCGTGGCTTTTTGAACTTCTTCGGAGCGCAGCTCCACCACTTTACCCCAAACTCCATTGCCTATCTTGCTGCGTTCGTGTCCATGTGCGAGGGTTTCTTGGGCTGTCGACCGCACTGGGGTTTATTCAAACATATATTCACGTGTCGATCTCAGACCGTGAAGAAGGCGAGCCCCGGTGATGAGAGAACCCGAGTCGTCCAAATGTGCGGGGGCCTGGGGATTCAGGTGAGGAATAAGAGCACCTTCCCGCCCATGACCTTTCCCGAGTCCGTTAGAGGCTGGCAGTCGACTTGGTTCTACTGCCAGGTCCAGTCGACGCCAGGGCAGTCGAGTGGACTCCCTCCGTTCACCATGGACCGAGTGAGCAAGCCTTCCCCTCTGAAGCTGATTCCAGAGGAGAGAGCCGACGTGAAGATGTTGATGGAGCGCGTGGTGCAGCTGGTTCGGGAGGGAGTGACAGGCATGGACCTCTTGGAGGTTTTCCTCAGGCGTCGCATCCAGCCTCTCCAGTTCCGGAGCCACTGCATGTGGTTGTACTGTGGGACCGAAGACGAGACCAGAGTCCATCCAGAAGCAGTCGACGATGTCACTCTGGAAAGATGGATGGCGGCCGTCACCGGAAACAAGGACAACCCGCGCGGAGCCAGAAGGATTCCTCCACTCGACCACAACAGTGATCCAGATAAGGTACACTTGCCCTGCTCTCCACTGCGCCCTCGTCGTATTCATTTCTGTTAATCCTGCCGACTGGTCGACCGATTCTTGTCTGGGCATTTGTTAGGCCCTCACCGAGCTGTATTCGATGCCCAATGGGGCACAAGCTTCGACTGAGGAGGGCGAGGCGAGCGGAGGCGAGAGCCAGGAAGAGGAGGAATGGGACTCGGATGTCGCAGAGGACGATGACGACGATGATGATGATGTCAGTGATGAAGACGACGTCGAGGACGAGGAAGAGGAGGAGGAGGAGGTTGTGCCACCGTGCTCGGAAAAGGCGGTCGAAGCTCGTCCACGACCCTTCGACTGAACGGGGCAAGGGGGTTGCGACGCAGTCGACCAAGCGCCCTAGGACCACCTCTCCAGCGCCGACTGAAAAGGCGCCGAAGCAGCCCAGGGCGGCCTCGTCGAAGCCGATCAAACTTTTGCCGAAGATGAAGGTGTCCATCCCTACCATATCAGGGTAACCGTGCTGCTCATATTTTCTTATTCTATGTGAACTTTATTTCTGGTCGACGCTGAAGTTAGTCGACTGATCCTTTGGAGTTGCAGTGCTGCTACTTCTGAAACTTCGGCCCGGGCCGATGACCACGAGATGGAGGATGCGGCAACTTCGAACCCAGGTACTGTATTCTTAACACCATTTTTAGTCGACTGGCTCGCGACCTCTGATCCTGATTCTTCTTCGCAGCTCCGCCCCATACTGTTATCAATCTCCCTGACGACGACGAGGATGAAGAACCACTGGCACGCAGGAAGAGTCGGAAAATGCCCGCCAGCAAGGTGCCTCAGGATGTGACGGCGCCTGAGACTCTGACTGTGGAGGAAGAGAACACCACTCGACACACGGTGTCCTTCGCAAATCCGCTGACGAGTGCTCAGCAGCCCTCCCTCTTCACGACTCACCACGTCCCAGAGGACCAAGCTGGTGCAGCGAAGGAGGCAATACGCCAGGCGGGACTCATGATGGAGCAGCTGAAGACCATCCGAGACGCGAGCCAGGCAGCTTATGACGCCAGCTCTGCCCTCCAAAGCAATGTCCAGGTCAGTCGACCGCTGTTTGTTCTGTTGGATATGCTACCAAAAACTTTTCTTTTCCGGAATTTATAGTAATCACCCACTGGGTGTGTCGAATACACTCCGTGTTAGCGGGGGCACGCTGAGTGCACCCGCTGGGTGTAGTCCCCAAGGCTAAGGTCGACTGCTGGCAGTCGGCCTTAGGCTTTATGATGTCAATCTTTCTGCCAGTCGACTGGTCGACTGGATTTCACAAACCGGTGGGGGCACGCTGAGTGCACCCACTGGGTGTAGTCCCCGAGACTGTGGTCGACTGCTTGCAGTTGATCACAGTCTTAGAGAATGCATCTCGCACACTCTTTTTTTTTTTTTGAGGTCGACTGGTCGACTTTGTCTTCAACAGGATTAGTGGGGGCACGCTGAGTGCACCCACTGGGTGTAGTCCCCGAGACTACG